>NC_045429.1:423806334-424128418 GCF_902635505.1 Sarcophilus harrisii
TAAAAAGTTTGAGGACCCCTGCTTTAGTGGCTCTATATCATCTTAAGGATCACATATTGCTCTGTTATTCAAAGCCCTTTATAATCTGCTTCTGCTCCCCTGTAGTTTTCAAAGTTAGATTATTAAAATAGACTTCTTATACTATATTATTTACTCTGTGATCCAGTGACATGGAATTTATTATTGTTCCTTGAGAAAGACTATCTTGGAACATGAGAAATTTTCATTTGTCATAAATATCTCATACCTGGAATCCTTTCCCACTTTGTTTCCACTCCCTGGTTTCCCTACATCTTTTCATGGGTCACCTTAAATCTAACATTCTGCCAGAATCATTTCCCAATTTTCCTTAACTCTAGTGCTTTTCCTGTTATTTTTTTTATTAGCAAATTATCCTGTTTTATAGCTTCTTACTGAATAGTTGTTTTCATGTTGCATCCCTCATTAGATTAGAAGGTTCCTGAGAGCAGATAATGTCCTTCTTTGTATCCTTGATAAAACTTTCTTTATATTCTCAGCACCTAGCAGAGGGCACATTCTAAGTACTTAATCAAATGTTTATTGAGAAAGAAATGGGATACTTACTTCAGCAGCACATATAATAAAATTGGAGAAAGAAGAGGATCTATGAGCTTTGCCAAAGCAGTCCATGTCACATAAAAAGGTTAAGAACACCTAGACTATATAACTATATAGACTCTTCCTTTATCAATTGATTGGGAAAAATAGGTAGGAATTGGTGGGAAAAATAGAAAAGCTTTTAAAGAATTCAAACCTAAAAGGTAATGCAACAGTATATGACTATGGGCTTCAATTAGAAGCTTCTTGAGAGCAAGGGTTTTGATTTGTTTTGCTTTGCCTGTCTTGATATTTCCAGCCCCTAGCTTAGTTCCTGGTATATAGAAATATTGATGTACTGGGAGGAAAGTAGAGGAGCCTTTTGATAATTTGAACTTTCTAAAAGTGGAATGGGCTAAATAATTATAACACAGAAAACACAAGATAAATGCAATTTTTAAAAGTACAGGTTGAGGGGGAAAATTCTTACTAATTGGGGGCTTATAGATGCCTAACACATTGTCCTGTAATATTTACATTTGGGGGGATTATATGTTTAAAACATTACACATTTTACTCTGTTATATTTCTACAATGTTTATATTGATGTCTTCTAATAAGTACCATTTCTGTCCTCTTTCATCTGTGAAATTAACATAAGTTGTTAATATGCTTGCAAGCTTTTGACTTCTTACCTGACACTTTCAGATGATTTTTATCCTAGTATATTTGCAAGAAAATAAGTCATACGATCGCCTTCCTACCACTTGGCTGACAATACGTCATCTATCCAACTAAGATCTCTCCATCAACCATATACTGGCACCCGTGATAGATCAAGACTCGTAACAATGTAAAAGATCTAAATAGGAGAAGCCAGCAATAGGTCCCAGGTAAACATGATTGGACAAATTAAATGAGGCAGAAAAAGTGGAAAGGAAGAAAGGAGGGAAGGAACAAAAGAAGAAAAGACAGAAAGAAGGAATAGAAGAATGAAAAAGCATTTAGCAAGGATTTACTATGTGTCCCATATTTTACTTAGTCCTGGGAACAAATATAAAAGAGAAACAGTTCCTGCACTCAAGAAGTTGACATTGTTACAAGGGAAGACAACATTTATGGGCAAGTGATAGCCAGGAAGAGGAGAAAAGAGATTGAGGTGGGAAATCAGTAGATATGCATACAGCAGGCAGATAAGATGATCTGGAGTAGGTAATTGAATGACTAAATAACTAGTCCATACCCATCATGACAAAACAAAAACAGAAGGGAAAAAATTATGATTTTTTTGAGCTAAGAGCTAAGAATGAAAATTTTCTGAATCAGAACCTCCCTCAACCATTATTATCAAACAATGAATTGTTTGAAAATTAGTTGCTATGCAGTTGATGTTTCTTAATGCATTCATGTGCAGCTAGGTGGCTCAGTGTTCAAATATGGTCTTAGACACTTAATTTCTATTTATGTAACCTTGGGAAAGGCACTTAACCTTGTTTGCCTCAGTTTCCTCATCTGTCAAATGAACTAGAGAAGAAAATTGCAACCTGCTCCAGTATCTTTGCTAGAACAACCCCAAATGGGTCATGAAGAGTCAATCACAACTGCAATGACTGAATAACAATGAATTAAACATAAAACTACAAGAAAAAACAGCAATCATTTATGAAATTTATACTGTAGTAAAGTGTGTTTGGTGACAAGAAGCACTGTTTGAATCACAAGCAATATCTAATTGCTTTATACATTTCTATTGCTGTCAAAAGTTAAAACAAGCAAGATTAAACTTTAAAGTGTGTGTACACACATTTTCCCCCCTGGAGAATCCAATTGTGACTATTTACTGGCAAACTCCTTTAAACATTGCTTGAGCTCAGGGGGATTCCAATAGAAGAAGGCTCAAAGAATAAAATCATCACCAGACATAACCCTGGCAATAATAATGATAATAATAATAGGCTAATAAAAATAATGATAGCCTTTACTAGTATATAAGCACACACGCACACACACACATACACACATACACATAAATGGGCAGAGACCTAGTGCGAGCACTTTAAAATTCACAAAGTGTTTTGTATCCATTAAACCTTGTATCCTTAAGCTCACTTAAGCCTTGCCCTTGTGTATATTCATGTCCCATATTTGACATAATACAATTCAGAAAAGGATAGGAATATTGAAGAGGATATAATAATGAAAACTTCTTAGAACAAAGCACCACCAAGAATATCACTTAAGTTAAAATGTTGGCTGGGTTCTGATGAATGGGAAGGCAAGGTTTCAAGGTCAAAGATATGGGACGTTATAGACTAAGAACAATTTAAGTAAATTCAAGGAACTTTGAGGAGATGGTAATCAGGAGTGAGAGGAAAAGTTTATGAAAATTGATAAGGACCAAATTGCTATAAGCAAAATTAATCTCAGGGCAAATATTAATATGAAAGGATATAAAAATCAAGACAAAATAAATAAATAGAAGGAGATATAAATACAACAGTTATAATCACAAATGTACCTGGACTTTAAAATCCAATAAAAAGAAAGGAATAGGAGAATGGATAAGAAATAAGAGCCAGCAATTTGTTGCATATAAATAACACACCTAAAAAATAAAGCCATTCACCGAATGAAAATGGAAGACTAGAACAAAATTTAATATGCTCCTGATGAAACTATTGTAACCCATCATTGTTTTGCACAAAATGGTAGATGGCAAAATGGTATGATGCCATAAAAGTGAACAGAATAGAAAACAAATAAAAAAGTAATTTAATAGTTACAGAAGATGAATATGTCTCACAGAGCAAGAAAAATCTAGCAGAAAAAGAAATTAAAAGGAAAATGTAAAACTGATAAATTTGAAAGATTAATGCTGATTATAGTAATTTTATATTTGATAAATGTAAAAATTTAAGCTTTTGAAATAAGAATTTACTATTTGGTTAGACTTGATGGGAAACCTGGAAAGCAATCTGGCAGAAACAAGATATAGATCAATACCTTAAAATACAAGGTCAAAATGTATACATAGCTTAGAGATAAAAAGAGATATCATAAATAAATTTTAAAGAATATAAAATAAATTTTTTGCTGTTCAGTCATTTCAGTTATGCCTGACTCTTTGAGACCACATTTAAGGATTTTCTTGGCAAATACTGGAGTGATCTATCATTTCTTTCTCCAGCTCATTTTTACAGATGAGGGAACTGAAGCAAACAGTGACTTGCCTAAGGTCACACAGTTGGTGAAAATTCGAACTCACAAAGATGAATCTTCCCAATTCCAAGGCCAGGACTCTATTCACTTTGCCACTTAACTGCCCATGGAACATATTGCCTATCTGATTTATGGATAGAACAATTTATGGATAAACAATGGAGAGCTTTGTGAGATGTAAAATGATTAATTTTCATTACATTAAATTAAAATGGTAACCAAGATTTAGAAAGAAAGCAGAAAAGTAGAAAAAATTTATAGATAGTTTCTCAGATAAAGGCCTCATATCAAATATGTGGAGAACATTGTCAAATTTATAAGAATATGAGTCATTCCCCAATAAATGGTCAAAGATTATGAACAGGCAGTTTTTGAAAGAAGAAGTGAAAACTATACGAAAAAATGCTCTAAATCACTATTGATTAGAGAAATGCAAATTTAAACAACTTTGAGATATTATTTCAAACATAACAGATTAGCTAAAATGAAATGGAAAATGACAAATATTGGAAGGGGTGTGAATAAACTGTGAAAAATACTGTTGGTATATTGCTCTCCATTTTGCAAAGCATTCTGGAATTATGCCCAAAGAATTATAAAACTGTGTATACCCTTTGATCCTATAATACCACTATTAGATCTGTTTCCTAAGGTGACTGGGGGGGAGGGGAGAAAAGAACTTATATATTAAGTTGAAATTCACAGAAGGTCCATCATTTGCTAAATGGCTAAATAAATTTTAGCATAAGATCATGATGAAATACTACTGTACTGTAAAAAAATGATAAACTGATTTTTGGAAAAACATTGAATGACTGATAAAATAATAAAGAGTAAAACAAAACCAAGAGACTGTTGTATTTTAAAATAGCAATACTTTTTCAAAGAATAACTGTGAATGACTAAGCTATTCTGAGTTATATGAATGTTCATATCAACATAAAGGAAGATGCTATCCACCTCAAGAAAAAGAATGAATATATGAAAGTATATATTGTGTTACTACATATATATATATATATGTATATATGTGTGTGTGTGTGTGTCAAATGATGGCTTTACAGACTGCAGGGCTGAAAACAAGGGAGGAAGACAGCTCTAAATTCAAAATGTAATAAGTTAAAATTTTTAAAAGAAGAAAGATGAATGACACTTTTTGAATGGAAGACTAAAAAAAATAAATATTCTCTTTTTTTGTTAGAATTAATATAAATCTGTTTTTTTTTGTTTGTTTTTAATAGCCTTTTATTTACAGGTTATATGTATGGGTAACTTTATAGCATTGACAATTGCCAAACCTCTTGTTCCAATTTTTCACCTCTTACCCCCCACCCCCTCCCCCAGATGGCAGGATGACCAGTAGATGTTAAATATATTAAAATATAAATTAGATACACAATAAGTATTCATGACCAAACCATTATTTTGCTGTACAAATAGAATCAGACTCTGAAATATTGTACAATTAGCTTGTGAGGGAAATCAAAAATGCAGGTAGGCAAAAATATAGGGATTGGGAATTCAATGTAATGGTTTTTAGTCATCTCCCAGAGTTCTTTCTCTGGGCGTAGCTGGTTCAGTTCATTACTGCTCCATTGGAAATGATTTGGTTGATCTCATTGCTGAGGATGGCCTGGTCCATCAGAACTGGTCATCATATAGTATTGTTGTTGAAGTATATAATGATCTCTTGGCCCTGCTCGTTTCACTCAGCATCAGTTCATGTAAGTCTCTCCAGGCCTTTCTGAAATCATCCTGTTGGTCATTTCTAACAGAACAATAATATTCCATAATATTCATATACCACAATTTATTCAGCCATTCTCCAACTGATGGGCATCCACTCAGTTTCCAGTTTCTAGCCACTACAAAAAGGGCTGCCACAAACATTCGTGCACATACAGGTCCCTTTCCCTTCTTCATGATCTCTTTGGGATATAAGCCCAGTAGTAACACTGCTGGATCAAAGGGTATGCACAGTTTGATAACTTTTTGAGCATAGTTCCAAATTGCTCTCTAGAATGGTTGGATGTATTCACAATTCCACCAACAATGTATTAGTGCCCCTGTTTTCCCACATCCCCTCCAACATTCCGCATTATCTTTCCCTGTCATTCTAGCCAATCTGACAGGTGTGTAGTGGTAGAGTTGTCTTAATTTGCATTTCTCTAATTAATAATGACTTGGAGCATCTTTTCATAAGGTTAGAAATAGTTTCAATTTCTTCATCTGAGAATTATCTGTTCATATCCTTTGACCATTTATCAATTGGAGAATGGCTTGAAAAAATAGATATTCTCAATATTTCTTGGTATCTTTGCAAAAGTAGACAACGGACACAGAAAAATTATAAATAACCATTAAAAAGCAGAAATATCAAGCACATCCTTTTAGACCATAATGCAATAAAAAGTGATACTTAATAGGGAGAACAAAAACTAAACACAGATTTAATATGATATCCTAAACAAATAAAACAAAGCACAAATCATAGAAACAATTAACAATTGTGTTAAAGAGAACAATAATAATTATACAATATAAGATTAAGTTTTAGGATGCACTAAAAATACATCAAGAAACTTTAAAAGGATAGAATTAATAAATGGAGCATGTCAACATATATGTATATACATACATACATATATATATGTATATATATATATATATATATACATATATATATATATATATATACCACCTAGGGCATCAACAAACTCAAACTAAATACAAAAGAAGTCACAGAGAAAAAAAGGGATAAAATGGAAAATAAAATGCTATAAAAATGACCAAAAAAGCTGAGAACTGATTCTTTGAGAAGTCCGATAAAATTAACAAACTTTTAGCCGAGCTGATATTTTTTTAAAAATCAATTTACCAAAATTAAAGATAATAATGAATCTGTAAAAGGAAATGAAGTTATCTAACAAGCTATTTGCTTTTCTTTCTCTCTCTCTTTCTATGTTTATGATAACAAAAGACTTTTTCTCGCAAGAAGCAGAGAAACTATTTATAGAATAACATATTGTAGCTCACTTGAGAAGAGTTTTTTTTCTTTTATCTTCATTTACAAGGTGGCCAAGAGATCTTGCTAAGCCCCATAGTCAAGTGGACCTAGGTCCACCCTAATTGGATGGTTCCCATTCCAGGAGTGCCAGTTTCTCACGTGGTCTGTGGTTTCTGTTTAAGGTACTGATGTAGTGCAGACTTTAGGAATGATATAGTAAAAACCCCAAGGTTACCTAGCCTTGAGAATGAAGTAGTTAGGGATGTTCTATTTCTTCCCTAAGGCTATGGGAATTTGACTTAATTTACCTTATATAACCAGGATAGAGTCCAAAAGATTGCTAGCTGGCTGATACCAGCTTGCTGGTCAATGTTAAAGGGGCTTCTGAAACTAGTGAGCATCAATAATGAGGTGCCTAAAGGTAAGTAGTGCAAAATTGGATGTTCTCCACTTGACCTAGTGATATTTTAGGGCCAAAAACACACTTCTAGAGCTCTGCCAAGAGTTCTCCACTTGACCTAGTGATATTTTAGTGCCAAAAACACACTTCTAGAGCTCTACCTAACTATGGTTAGGGTGCCTGCCAACCAAGTAAACTGACCACTCCTCAGCTCTATCTCAAAGTCAAAAAATTAGCCTATCATGACATGAAACATCTGGTTTCTCTCACTTTTCCCTATAAATTTACCGGCTTCTTTGCTCCTTGCTAATTTCTTTTCAAATTTAGCCACTTTAGCTGACTTTATAATTGGAGATGGGTCTGATCCTGCAAATTCTCTTTCCATTAAAAAAAATCCATAGTGCTTTAACTTTTTTATTTTTTTATTTTTTAATAATAGCTTTTAATTTTCAAAAAGCATGCAAAGATAGCTTTCAACATTCTCTTACAAAACCCTGTATTTCAAGTTTTCTTCATCCTTTCTCTCATCCCCTTCCCCTAGACAGTAAGCATATATGTTAAACATGTGCAGTTCTTCTATACATATTTCCACATTTATCACCTGTAAATTCTTTTGAGACACTTCAAAGGTTGGAAGCCCAACATTTTAGGGATTCCTTTCAAACCCCAACAGTACCTCTGCTTCTACTACCAACCTGTTCTCCCTTCAAATGAGTTTCTGAGCTTACATTTCTCTCCAGATCATTCTCTTCTCCTTGTTCCTTCCTGCTGCTGCTGCTGCTCGACCTCTGACCAATGGCCAGCTTCTTGGTCCCTCTTTGGACACCTCTGGGCAGAATTGCCTTGACCTAGCAGGGACAAAGATGACCCAGGAAGGATGGGGCCTCCTTCCAGCACTGAACCAGATAGCCCGTCTCCAGGCCCACCCAGGTGTACTTCCCAATTGCCAATAGCCAATGGTTTGGGGTCTCAGCCATTTTGGGGGAAGGAGGAGAAAGGAAGAGGGAAGAGGAAGAGGAGGGAAAGGAGGAAGAAAGGAGGAAGAGGAGAAGGAGGAAGGTACCTTCTGCTTTTCCATCCCCATCCTAACATCCTAGCCATCCTTTATCCTTCTTCCTCTTCTCTCCTTTCCCCTCCTTCTAATGTTTTGATCTGGCCCTTTCAATTGGCCATGTGTTCTAGGACTTTGGGATAGGGATTCTGGACTCCAGCCAGCTGTGGGGTAATGTGGTCCAGAACCTTTTCCCTCCTTGAGGTGATGTACATTCAAAGGGTCTCCCTTAGGTCTGGATACCTAGCCTTACCCCCAGCCTCAATGTTCTCTGTGATTTGTGGAAGCCAAAGTGAGAGTCCCAAGTCCTGCTGTAATCTTATCTATATTCAGTCCCTATATTCCTCTTTCTGGATGCAGATGGTTCTCTCTATCACAAAGACATGGGAATTGGCATTTGCTTACAAAATTGGTTATTGCAATGCAATATCCTTTTAGGGAAGTGGACAGAACTGAGATGTTGCAAACCGATGTTCCAAACCGAAGTTCCCCATGTTATCTTCTACTTCTACAGCATTTCCATAGATTTTATAACATCTCAGTAATCAATAAATGTAGAAGTATGTATAGAAGAATTGTACGTGTTTAACATATATTGGATTACTTGCACTCTATGGGAAGGGGTGGGGAAGGGGTGGGAGGATTTGGAACACAAGGTTTTGCAAGGGTGAATGTTGAAAATTATCTTTGTACATGTTTTGAAAATAAAAGACTATTATTTTTTTTAATCCCATCAGATATCTTAATCTCTAAATATCCATTTCTGCCTAAGAATCTAACACCCCTCTAGAGCCAAGTGGAAGATAGAATTTTAAGTGAATCTTGAAGGAAGCCAGGGAAGCCAGGAGGTGGAGATGAAAGCATGAAGTAGTCATTGAAAAGTCAAGGAGATAGGAAAGGGAGTATGTTTCTGGATCCTAAAGTGTGTTGAAGTATGTAAAATTGTAAAAAGATTGAAAAGAGAGAAAAAACGGGATTTTAACATGTAGGGGAAATAGCATAAAATTTGTTACAATGATGTTATAGTCCATAGAGTCTCTATGCAGAAAAGAAAAATTGGGTTAACACTTGCACAACAAATGAGATAACTCAAAGGGTTATCATAAGTTTGGGGAGTAAATTTTAAAATTAAATAGAAAATGAGAAAAGAAAAAAATGTCATATACACAGCAGAATATAAGGGAAGATTCAATATAAATCAATAAATATCTAATTCAAGAAAACATATAACAAATATTACATTGTTTTCAAAGCTACCCAGATTTTCTTTGCTTCCTTTGTTTTCTTTTGTTCTCTGCTGTGCACTTTTTACTTTATTTTACTCTCTTCTTCCCCCCAACCAAAAGAAGGCTACAATTAAACATGGAGATAGATAAACAGACAAATAGACAGACATAGATATTTATAAACATATATACATATATATGTTTATACACACAGATGCACTCAAACATATATATGTAAGCGTGGCCTATCCTTATTTCCTCCTATTACCTGTTTCTCTGAAGATGGATAGCATAAATCCAAGTCTTTCCATGTTTTTCTAAATCAACCAGTTTATCATTTCTAGCACAATACAGTAATATTCCATCCTAATCACATCCTAACTGAGAGACTGTTTATGAAATTTCCCCCCCACACACACACACACACATACACTTTTTTTCCTGTATTCCTTCTATTCTTGGCTACATAGGTTATATTTACACAAGAAAATTTTCATTTAAAATAATTAAAATTATCTTTCTACAATTCAATAATGCTCTCACCTCATAATATAGCTTAAGGTATGATACTGCTAAATCTACTTTACATCTTTTTGCCCTGGTTTCTTTGAAGTTCATAACTTTTTGTTGTTCTAAATTAACTTTGTGGTTATTTTCTTTAACTCAGTTAAATAATTTCTTAGTAATTTAATCATGATGACTTTGAATTAATAGATTAATTAGGTAAAATTGTCATTTAAAAATTATATTAATTTTACCTACCCATGAACAATAAGTATTACTTCAGTCATTTAGATCTGAGTTTATTTTGTAAAAAGTGGCTTATGCTTATGCTCATATAATGCCTGTGTCTGTTTTGGCAGGTATACAGGTATTTTATACTATCTAGTTATTTCAAATTGCCTAAAAACAATATTGAATAATGTTGCTGACACATAGTATAGTTTCTCTATTTTTCATTTTTGATTAAATTTATTTTAACTTTAACTTTGTCTGAGATCACTAGTATCCCTGCTTTTTATATAATAAATTCTATCTCTGACTTTTATTTTATATTTGTGTATCTCTCATTTCTATGTTTCCTGAAAGCAACATATTGTTTAATTCAAATTTTTAATCCACTATCCATTTCTGCTTTGTAGTTTTATTCATCCCATTCACATTCTAAGCTACAATTACTTGTGTTTTCCCCCTTTCTATTTTTCCTCACAATCCTACTAGTTAGCCTATCCCTCCTCACTCCTCTTTTTACTTCTACTTCTTTATCCTCCTATTCCTCATCCAACCCATTCCTCAAAAATTCCTCTCTTATCTTCTTCCCCTGTTCTACCTGTTTGTCCTCTTGTTTCTTTCTGAATTTAGAAGACTTTTATATCCTTCTAGATAGAGATATATAGATACACATATATGTATAGACACACACACACACACACACAGACACACACACATATATATAATATATTTTTCCTCTTTAACCCATTCCTGATAATAGTAAGGTTCTAGCATTACCTACCTTCTACCCACTAGTTTCTTCTGTATCAAATTTTCCTTATATGCCTCATTCATGAGATAATTACTTCTTTTTATACAGTTTTATATTTTTAGAAAATAACTCCATCACACTCACAGCTCAGCCCAAACCTTTCTTTAAAACTATCAAAATAATGCTGATTATCATAAAAGTACAACTAATATTTTCACATATAAGAAGTAAATAATTTGACTTTATTGAGCCTCTTATAATTAATCATTAATGTTTACTTTAAATTTTCCCTGGTTGTCACATGTCAAATTTTCCCTTAAGTTGTCACAAAATCCTGAAAGTCTTTTAGTTTGTCAAATTTTTATTTTTTTTTTCCATTCAGGATTATATTTAACTTTGCTGGGGTAAATTACACTTGGTTATAACTCCAGCTCTTTTGCTCTATGGAATATGTTAAAGACATAGAATTAATATATTCTTTGTTATGTTAACAGTCCTTCAATTAAGTAGCTAAATCATATGTAATTCTTATTGTAGCTCTGTGATATTTATAATTGATATTTTTTGTTGCTTCTAATATTTCCTCCTTAACTTAGGAGCTTTGAACCTTGGCTATAATACTCCTATAAGTTTTCCTTCTGAGATCTCTTTCAGGTAGTGTTAGGTGGATTTTCTCTGTTTCTGCTTGGCCTTCTTGTTCTAGAACTTCAAGGCAATTAATTTTGATAATTTCTTGTATTATTATATAAAAATTCTTTTTATCATAATTTTCAGATAGTCCAAGCTATTCATATGTTATATCTGTTCAATTTGTTCTCCAAAAAAAGATGTTTTCGAGATGCTTTAACTTTCTCTTCTATTTTTTCATTCTTTTGACTTTGTTTTATGATTTCTTGAAGATTTAGAGTGCTATTAACTTCCCCTTTCCCAGTTCTAATTTTCAAGAATGATTTCAAGATGATTCTCCCCAAAAAAAGCTTTTGAAAAATTCATTAATGAACCCCATAGAGAATTTTTTTTAGATCTGTGTGGTATTATATAGGGCTACATTTTGTCTTATATCATATTTGATCAGGATGCCTCAAAACTAGAATATAGCTTAAAGAATAAGAGAACAAAAAATAAATACATACAAACACAAAGAAGAGAGATAAAGCAATTGCAACTTATATAGCTTCCCAAAAGTAGGAAGGAAAGAAAGTAAAATTCACAAATGGGGAATGACAGTGTTAAAAGCTATCCTGACCTTGATTTCACAAATGAGACTAAACAATGAAGTTAAAAGACCAACAATCTCAGCCTGAGGGTGTCTGCTGGCTCCTTGTTGACTCTAGCCTATGGAGCTATGAACTTTCTCCCAGCAAGAAGGGGCAGCATAGTCCCTCCAAAAGGCCACAAAATTAACAGAGAGCAGCAGAGGCCTCCTAAAACCAAGCAGATGAGTCCCCCAGCTCAGGGAATAAAGCAGCCTTTCCAGAGACATCATCACAGGGTATCAGGGACATTTCATAGCAGCGTCAGATGCTCCATTTGTCCTTGCCATGTCTTTTTCACCCATGAATACTCCCTTTGTGTCTTCTCTAAATGCATGTGCTTTACCTATCTGCCCTTCCAGTCACGCCTTCTTTCCCACTTATGAGAGAGATTTTGCTGTGCTGTTGAGTTTGCTTTGAACTAGTATTTCCTCTGATTAGCTCATAAAACAAACATATCAGTAAAAGATCATGAACTCTGATTTTGAGTGAATGTTGTTTCACATTCATGCTACGGCTCCAACCTCAAAGTTTTGGGTGTTCATAGGCAAAGGAGAGCCCAAGGTGCTATGTGTACATATACTGACTAGACTATAAGCTCCATGAAGGCTTATAGGCCCCTCTGTCAGTGTCTAATACAGTATAATGTAGATAGTAGACAATAAATATTTAGTGAATTGAAGTTTAATATGCTGGATAACAAAGTAAAGAAAGATCAGAAATGTTGATAAGAAGATAAGTCCAGAAATGCTTCAAAGACATAATTTTCAGGGTCCCATTGTGCTCAAACATTCTATGAGCCTACAACCCTCAGGGAAAAAGTAAAGCCTTGTTTCTTAAGGCACTCAGGAGGAGCTAGTTCAGAGCTTCAGGAAAATAACTTCAGGGACTAAAGCCTGTTCTGGTCTCTAGGGATTGACCAGGTTAATAGGAAATAACCTGGTTTATAACTTGGAATTCATCAAACTCATGTCCCTCATCTCACACACATACAATCCCGGAGATGAAGTTAGAACAGTTAACAGAGGACCTCAAAATCCAATCAAAGTTCACTGCCAGGTGCTGATTCCATTTCTGTTCTCAAGATTAAAACAGAAGCCTTTCAGTGTTATGCTCATGAAATTAATTTTCTTCCCATTCAAGAAACCCCAGTCTCTCCTTTGTGTTTTACATCTAATTTCCTTCATTTATTTTCTTCCATTTTTTTAAAGGAGAAAATTCCAAAGCAAAAGAGGTAAGTCATCTTTTCATAAAACTTCTTAATTTTTTCTGAGTTTTCTAAAATAATTTAATTCTTTAGCCTAAAGAATCTGATTACAAAGAATATTCTCACACATAGTTGAAACTCAAGAGTAATGAGGTCATCAAATTTATTTTCAGCAGGGATTATGTAAGGTAAAAACATCTGGTTAATTTAATTGAAAAAAAAAATCAGTCAATTCAACAAAATACTCTTGTATTGCTATTATAGATGGCAGAGCAGAGTGATGGTATCACTAGATCGATGCATTAAAAAGATGAGACTGAACCAGCAGGAAGACTGCTTTGGAGAGATCCTGGAACAAGGGGAGACCTGCTTTAAGGCTTCTAGAATAACCAACGTACTTGGTGATGAGGGCCAGTAGGAGCAGTGGAAATAGGGGGAACAATAGGGAGAATGAAAAGGGGAAAATGTGAGAGATATTTTAGAGGAGGAATATACAGGATTTGGTTCCAAAAAAAAAAAAAGTAGGAAAGAATACAATTATTTTATATATGTTATCCAGAGACAGTTCAGTTGCCACCAGATAATGCTTTTTGGATGTGGGACTACCTTGGTCTCCTTCTCTAACCATGCTTGCACACTAATTTTAATATCCTAGATCTCATCAGGAGAACTTCCATAGTCTGGTGGCAACTGAACCATTTCTGGTGACAATTTGAGATACCGGAATATAGAAAAGAGAATGTGTCCCTTAACAAGAGAATGCCAAAGAACCAAAGAAATGTTTGGATTGGCATGAACCATCCAATCTCCCCTTTATTTTATATAAGGAAATCCAGACCCAAAGGGATGAAAATTATGTGCAAGGTCACTTGGTCCTTAAGTGGAAGACTGGAACCCAAATGTTCATTCTCAAGGTCAAGTGCTCCTCCCACTCCTGCCTGCATCCATCCTAAAACATCTTATCCACAGCATGTTGTTCTGATCAGGAATCAAACTACTGGGGCTTGAAATTGAGCTAGTCGATTACTACCTTTGTGATCTGGGGCAGAGCACTCAGTCAGCCTGTTTCCTCATCTGAAAAAGGTAGGGGTTGAGTTAGGTGATTTCTAAGGTCTCTTTCAGTTCTAAATCAGATCCTATAATTTATGAGGAACCTGACCATTCCTTTATAATCTGAAGAATGATCAATAGATACAAAAAGCTGAAAAGCCCTTCTGCAGAGTATCATTTCCTCCTCAACAGTTTAGAAGGTATCTCTTAAAAAAGTCAGTGGTACAGTGATAGTACCAGGTCCGGAGTCACCAAGACCTGAGTCCAAATTTGGACTCAGACATTTACTAGTTGTGTGACTCCTATTTTCTCAAAATTGTTGGGAGGATCAAATGAAATAATAACTTTAAGGTACTTAGCCCAATACCTAGCATGTAGTAAATGTTCTATAAATGTTAGCTATTATTACTAACAAGCGAATAGGAGCGCTGCAAATAGGAAAAAGTGTTTTTTTTAAATGGGGAGAGAAAGAGGGAAAAAACAAGAGAAATAGGGATGAGAAAAAGGGTGGGGGAGAGAGCGAAAGATAGAGGGGGGAGAGAGGGAAGGGGAAAAAGTGAGGGAAAGAGAGAGGGAAGAGAGAAGAGAGAAAGAGAGAGGGAGGAAAGAAGAGAGAGAAAGAGGGGGGGGGGAGAGAGAGATGGAGCATTTTCTTGGTTTGGGATGTGTTGTATTTGAAGTGTGAGGGTGACATACACTTATCTTAGAAAAATCTAGAAATGGAAGCATGGGCATAAGTAACTTTTCTAAGAAATTTAGGAGAGGAGACAGATGAGATGGTAGTCAGAGAGACTAGAATCATCAAAAGAAGATGTTTTTAGAATTATGTCTCAACGTTAGATAGGAGGTCAAGTCTACATATAAAAGGTTCAGAGAACAAATCCTTTAGGAATACTTTTCTTCAGAGATCTATAGAGGACACAATAGAAGTGGTTAGAAAGAAAAGAGAACTACAAGAATGTGAGAGCTATAGTAATAATAATAATAATAATAAATAGCTAATGTTTCTGTAGTTCCTGCTGTGTGCCAAGCACTGTGCTAAACATTTTACAAACATTATCTCATTTCATCCTTAAAGCCACTCTCCAAGGGTAAGTGCTATTATTATCCCCATATTACAGTTGAAAAACCTGAGGAAATAAAGAGAATCAACTTGACCAAGTTCATATAGCAAATAAGTGTCTGAGGTTGGATTTGAACTCCAATCTTCCTGACTCTCCTTTGTGACACCTAGTTGCCTTGTCTATAAAACCAAAGACAATATATCCAATAAACAAATATATATATATATATATATATATATATATATATATATATCCAATTAGAAAGATTGAATTAAAAGTGGTGGAAAATTCAGAGGACAAAGAGTGAAAAAAAAGGCCAGATTACCTGAAAACAAGACTCCTTGATAAGGGAAAGTATCAAGCAACAGAAGTTCTGTTAGAAAGGATAGCTTTTCTAAAATCCTTCAGAAGAGAACATGGGAATGGAGGTCTGTGTCCTCTAAGAAGGAACATGAAGTAAAGAGTACATACAACATCAGTGATGGGGTATACAGGATGAACCAGAGTAAGGTTCTACCCTAAGGTAGGTATTTTTCTTGGTAGATTTCAGAATTTGTTGCTTGTCATTGGAATTATGAATTTTTCCCATCATATATCTTAAGAGTTTGAAGCCTAGGATTTTTGTTATTGTTTTCTGCAGGTGATTTAGGGATTCCTGCAATTAGTGCTTTGTTTTCTGTATTCAAAAGTTATGGGGGCATTATTCGTTGCATAATAATGTTCCAGGTTTTTTGGGTAGTCATATTTTTCAGGGTGGCCTATGATCCTTAAGTTGTCTCTTCAATCTTGTCTTTTAGATCAGTGTGTTTTACTTACATGCAACTCGTATACCTTGCCAACATATCTCTTAATGTTATTGGTTTTTGCTTCTTTTTCAAGATTGTCATTCCCTCCAGCATATTTGCATCCTAGTCTATTGTTCCCTCTTTCACTTCTTTGGAGGAACTTATTCCTTTAGATTCAGGATTCCAGATATAGGTTTCAGGGTCACTTGCATAGACATAGTTGAAGTCAAAGGATTAAATGAGATTTTCAAGATAAAGAGAGTAAAGAGAGAAGAGAAGTGAATCAAAGCCAGATCTTTAAGGGATATCTTCCTTCAGAAGACTATAAAGGACACAGAAAGAGTGGTTTAAAAAGGAAAACTAAGACAATGTGATAGCTCTGAAGCCAAAGCTTGAAGAAGCAGCATGGAGTTTTGGAAAAGGGACTGATTTTGGAGTCAGAGGGTTCATGCTGCATTGCATGACATCTCTGAATCCCAATTTCCTCTTTCATAAAATGAGGGAATTAGACTTGAAGGTCTCCAGGTCTCTTCAGGTTCTAAATGTAGGCTTCTAGAAACCTCACTAAAAGGAAATGTCCTGAACCATTCTCCATATGTAGTGTGATTAGGACTATAACTTCCCTTTTTAGGAGAACCAGATGAAGCTAATGATCAATTCTTAAACTGAAATTAGAGTAGACAAAATGTTCTCCTATAATACTTTCATTTAGGGTGTCTATTGTCAACAGGATTTGGGCTAAATGGGTCATTAGTTGGACCCAGTGTAGACTATTCCTATGTTCTTAGATTCTCTAGAAGTACAAAGAGGTCACTAGTTTAAAAAGCTTTAGAACCACCTTTATAATCACAGCACAGCTTCTGTCCTGCCTCATCTGTGAGCTAACCTGGCTTTGGCTTCTTTCAGATCCAGGTGGGATGAAGATAAATTTGTTTCCAGCAGTGGATGATCCACTCTGAACAATGGACAAAGGTCAGTCCTCTCTAACAATTCTGATAGATCTAAAGTTTGAGTTCATTTCAGATGAGGTAAATGGAATATTGCACTGATCAGGGCTGCATTACCTTGACAATTGCATTTTATTTGTCATAAAACAATTTCCTTTCTACAGGATAAAATCTCGTGAAGTCCATTGAAGAAGCACAAGTATAAAACTCATGATATTCCATTACTCACTCTGGTGAAAGGAGATCATGAGCATAGAACACTAAAGTCACCTGGACTGGTGCAAGGACACAGGAATGTGTACACATCCCCAATCAGGGATGTCTGAGGATTCTTGGCACTGTGGTTCAAAGGGATACCTGGTTTCATTCCCTTCAAAGCCATTTATGAGCCATGCAAGAAAATCAATCTCATTCTTTTGTAATTCAACCTAATCACTTATGAATGATCTTTGCTTTTTCCCAGACTTATCCAGGGTCACATAGTTAGAAAGTTTCCAAATCCAAATTTGAATTCAGACCCTCCTGATTTTAGCCCCAGCATTTTATCCATTGCATCATAAAGATACCTCAAAATATAAAGAATATATAAATTATAATATATTATACTATACCATACCATACCATACCATACTATACTATAATATACCATTCTATACTACACCATACACTATGTAAACCTAAAGATTCTTAAGATGACTATTTTTTTAACTTGCTTTTTTTTAATTATAGCTTTTTATTTAGAAGATATATGCATGGGTAATTTTTCAGCATTGACCCTTGCAAAACCTTTTGTTCCAAATTTTCCCTTCCTTCCCCCCACCCCTTCCCCCAGATGGCAGGTTGACTAATACATGTTATATATGTTAAAGTATATATTAAATACAATATATGTATACATATCCATACAATTATTTTAATGCGCAAGAAGAATCGGACTTTAAAATAATGAATAATTAACCTGTGAAGGAAATCATAAATGCAAGTGGACAAAAACAGAGGGATTGGAAATGCTATGTAGTGGTTCACATTCATTTCCCAGAGTTCTTTTGCTGGGTATAGCTGGTTCTATTCATTATTGAACAAATGGAACTGGTTTGGCTCATTCATCTCATTGTTGAAGAGAGCCACATCCATTAGAATTGATTGTCATATAGTATTGTTGTTGAAGTATATAATAATCTCCTGGTCCTGCTCATTTTACTCAGCATCAGTTCATGTAAGTCTCTCCAAGCCTCTCTGTATTCACCCTGCTGGTCATTTTTTACAGAACAATAATATTCCATAACATTCATATACCACAATTTATTCAGCCATTCTCCAATTGATGGGCATCCATTCACTTTCCAGTTTCTAGCCACTACAAACAGGGCTGCCACAAACATTCTTGCACATACAGGTCCCTGTCCCTTCTTTAAGCTCTCTTTGGGATATAAGCCCAGTAATAACACTGCTGAATCAAAAGGTATGCACAGTTTGATAACTTTTTGAGCATAATTCCAGATTGCTCTCCAGTATGGTTGGATCTGTTCACAACTCCACCAACAATGCATCAGTGTCCCAGTTTTCCCACATCCCCTCCAACATTCACCATTATCTTTTCCTGTCATCCTAGCCCATCTGAGAGGTGTGTAATAATATCTCAGAGTTTTCTTCATTTGTATTTCTCTGATCAATAGTGATTTAGAGCACATTTTTATATGACTAGAAATAGTTTTAATTTCTTCATCTGAAAATTGTTCATATCCTTTGACCATTTATCAATTGGAGAATGGCTTGATTTCTTATAAATTAGAGTCAATTCTCTATATATTTTGGAAATGAGGCCTTTGTCAGAACTCAAGGTGATTATTTTGAAGGGTTTTATTTTGATTTCATTTGATATGCTGGTTAAAAAAATTAGCCCTGATGCAGTTTGACTTAATACATATAGACAGCCAATTCTGGGCAAAAGTTGCCAAGGAGGTAAAGTTTATAATTCACTTCCTTAATTTCTCACTTTGCTTCCCTCTCCTACTTTCTGTTCTAATGTCTCTTCCACCTCAGATCATCTTTTCTTAGTCTTATGACTAACCCTACCCCGTCCCTCAGAGCTGTGGTTCTCAAAATATGGTCCAGAGAATCCCGAGAGTCTCTGAAATCCTTTCAGAGGATATAAAAATTCACAGTTAGTTTTTATTTCTAACATGGTAAATATCTATAAATATATAACTATATAAACAAAAACTCTTTGGACAGATCTCAATAATTTTTAACAGTATAAAGATATTGAGGAGAACCACTGCCAAAGTGCTTCCCCAATGAAAATGAGTTTTGAAAAGACTGGCCTTGAGAAGAGATTTATGGGGAATGTGATAATGTAATGGGAAATGTGTGTGTTGGCTCTGATTTCTCATGCTCCCATAATGCAAACCACATATTCATGTGACATTGGGGCTTTACTCAGGCAGGCCTGGAAGGCTGTGACCTGCCTAAAACAGTTAGATAACCTACAGGTTAGAGTGGTAGCTTGGAGTCAGGTAGACCTGCCCTGAAATTTGACCTAGCTCTTTATCCTTGGGTCAAGAAAGAAAGCAGTATGATTTGACTTACTGTTTTTTTTTATATATATTTGTATCCTCAGTGCTTCGCACAGTATCTAGCACATAGTAGGCATTTAGTAAATATTTATTGACTAAATGAATGAATGTCAAACATACAGGGTTTTTGTAAAAAATAGCAGTTAATTTTAGCTTACTACAGAGAGGTAAAAGAATAGCAGTGAAGCAATCTAGTGAAAGAGAATGCTAAATTCATGAACTGAAAGTTCCAGTCAAGGTAAGGTTCCTCCCTTGGGTGGCAGTCCTTTGGTATTCATATGAATATGTGTTTGTCCATCTTTGTCCTTCCTATGCTCTCTCTGTCCTGGGTTAAGTACTTCCCATTGATTCCTGAGCCAATAATGTAAGAAAGGAGGATGAAATAGGGGAAGAGGTTAACTCTCTCCTCCTACAAACAGTGATAGCTTCTATTTTCATTGCAGCTCTGAAGGACATTGAAGAAAAGGGAAACCAAACAGTTGTCACTGAATTCATCTTCCTGGGGTTTTCCAACCACCCAGAACTGCATGGATTGTTCTTCCTGATATTTTTAGTTGTGTATCTGGTAACTCTTCTGGGTAACCTTCTCATATTAGCAGCAATCAGAATCAATCCTGTTCTTCACACCCCTATGTACTATTTCCTCAGCAACTTGTCCTTCCTGGATATCTGTTATACCTCTACCACTATCCCTAATATGCTGGTGAATTTTTTCCGAGAGAAGAAGACCATTTCCTATGAAGGTTGCCTGGCCCAAATCTTTTTCCTTATCATTTTTGCAGGCTCTGAGTGTGTCTTGTTGGCTGCTATGGCTTATGACAGGTTTATAGCCATTTGCCATCCATTACGCTACCCGGTTCTCATGAGCAAGAGGGTCTGTGGCTACTTAGTAGCTGGGTCCTGGTTGTGTGGGTTAGTGGACTCTCTGACCCACACAGTGCTGACAGCAACTCTCACTTTGTGTGGTCCCAACCAGATCAACCATTTTCTCTGTGATATCCCCCTACTCCTGAAGCTCTCCTGCTCAGACACTTCAATCAATGAAGTGGCTGTCTATGTGGCCAGTGCCATCATTGGTCTGAGCCCCTGCATCTTCACTGCTGTCTCCTATATCCTCATTATCTCTGCCATTTTGAAAATCCACTCTGCTCAAGGGCGTCAAAAAGCCTTCTCCACCTGTGCCTCTCACCTCACTGTGGTGGTCATATACTATGGAACTGCCAATATCAATTATGATCAGCCCAGCTCAGGTTACTCCCTGGATGTGGATATCTTGGTCTCTGTGCTCTTCTGTATTGTTACCCCCATGTTAAATCCTATCATCTACAGTCTGAGAAACAAGGAAGTCAAAGTTGCCTTAAAAAAATTATGTGAAGGGTTTATTTTACCCCGTGGTTCCAGTGTTCAAATCATTCCTTAACCTGGGGTCCATGAAATTGCTTTTTAAAAATTTATTAACTGTATTTTCAATATAATTGGTTTCCTTTGTAATCCTATGTATTTTATGCATTTAAAAATTTATTCTTTGCCATCACACTCTCCCTTTTGTTCCCTCATTTTAATTTTAATTTAATTTTATTTTGTCATTTTTATTTTCAAGCTTTACTTATCTAGTTGTTCTTAGAAACATATGCCATTTCTTTTTGTCTGCAAAAACCCTCTATAATCTATGTATCATATTTCTCCTTTTGGGGGGACTAAATTGCTTGAGAAAAGCCATTTAAAATCAATGCCTCCATTTCCTTTCCTTTCACTCTTTCTAAATTCTCTAGAATCTACCTTGTGACTTCATCATTCAACTGAAACTGAATGATCCCCTAATTGTGGAATCCTCTGCCCTCATCTACAGCTTTTGCCACTGTCAATCACCCTTTTCGCCCTTTAATGCTTTCATCTTTCCAGTATTTCCTGACATTATCTTCTCCTAGTACTCCCCCCACCTATGTGATCATTCCTTCTCCTTTAATAAATCATTTTTTAGTTCATGTCCTACCCTTGGATGCTCCCCCAGGGTTCTGCTCTGGATCCTCTTTTTCCTCTCTACACTATTTCACTTGGTAATTTTGTCAGCTTCTATAGATTCAACTATCCTCTCTCTGATCATGATATTCAAATCTATTTTTCTCACACTAAATTTCTCTGTTGACTTCCAGTCTAAAATCTCCAAGTATCCATTGGACAGCATGAACTGGATGTCCCATAGCCATCTTAAACTCAATATGTCTAAAACTGAATTCAGCTTCCCCCATATCATTCTTTCTCCCTAACTTCTCTTTATTATTGAGGATCCTCCTGGTTATGCAGGATCACAATTTGGATGTTACCTATGACTCCTTATGTCCAATCTGTTGCCATGGCTGGAGATGTTCTCATCATATTATCTTTTTAATACATTCATTCTCTCCTCTGATACCAGTTCTGGTGTTGGCACCAGATACCAACATACTGATACCAGACCTTTATCGTCTTATGTGTGGACTGCTATTGATCTCTTACTACTCGAGTTCATCTTTCATGCAGATGTCAAAGTGATTTTCCTAAAGACCATGTCATCCCCCTACTCAAAATGATACAGTGGCTCTGTGTTATCTCAAGGATCACATATAAAATATTCTATTATTCAGAGCCCTTCAAAAGCTGCTCCTGCTTACCTTTAACAGTTTTGTTTTGTTTTCTTTTTAATTTGTGGATTAAAACCAGTATTTCCATAACACATTATAATAGAAAAAGATGATTTCACATGAAACTGCAGATATACATAACTTTCTATTCCTTTTAAATGGTCATGTAAAATTTTCCCCTCCTCCACACCTGATGCCAGTGACCCAGTAATACTTCTTATTGTCCCTTGAGAAAGACACTCTATCTTCCAAGTCATTTTCAGTAGCCATAGATCACTCATGCCTGAATTCCTTTACCACCTTATTTCCACTTCCTAGCCTCTCTAGATCCTTTCATGAGCCACCTAAAATCCTACTTTCTAGAAGAACCCTGTCCCAATATTCCTTAATTTCTTTATTTTTTTTTTTACCATTTCCAATTTATCCTGTATATAGTTTGTGCATAACTGTTTTCATTAGACCATAAGGTTTCTGAGAACAGGGACTGTTTTGTTTTGCATCCTTGGTAAATCTTTATGTTCTCAGCATCTAGGAGAAGGCACATTCTTAGTGCTTAATGAAATGTTTATTAACTGACTAAGAAAGGGGTCCAAAGGCTTTACTGTGAGAGGGGTCCATGGCCCATAAAGAGGTTAAGAATATTTAGTCTAAATCAATATAACTTTTTCTATATAAATGATTCTTATGGTGGAAATAACAGAGAAAATTTCAAGATTGTGAGCTTCAATTAGAGCAAGGATTGAGATTTGTTTTGCCTTTCTTTTGATGTCTTCTGCCTTAGCATAGTTCATAGTAAGTCATTAATGAAGAAGCACTTTAATCTTGATGTGTTGGTAGAAAGAGAGAATCTTCATAATATTTAGAATTTTTGAAAAGTAGAATGGGTTAAATAATTATAATATAGAGCACCAGCCCTGAAGTCAGTTCAAATCTGGTCTCAGACACTTAACACTTCCTAACTATGTGACCTTGGGCAAGTCACTTAACCCCAATTACCTCAGCAAAAAGAAAAAAATAAATAAATAAAAGTACAAAGTTGAAGGTGAAAGACCCTTACTAGTTTGCAGATGCTTAACACAGTGTCCTGTGATATTTATATTTGGGAGGAATATATGTCTAAAACATCACACATTTCATACATCACACATTATATTTCTATAATATCAAGTTTTCTAATAAGCAGTGTATCTATACTTCTCTTTCATCTGTGAAATTAACATAAGTTCTTAATATGCTTGCAAACTTTTGACTTTTTGCATTACATTTTCAGACCATTTTTATCCTAGTATATTTGCAATAAAATATCATTTAAAATCTGCCATATGATTGCCTTCCTACCACTTGACAGACTTTATGATGTAAACAATTAAGGATTCTCCATGAGCCATATACTATCTTATGGCATCGATGATGAGTCAAGACTGGCAACAAGATAATAGGTCAAAACAGGAGAAGCCAGGAACAGGGCCCACGTGAATATAATTAAATAAGTTGAGTGGGAATAATAATAAGTTAAATAAGAAAAAGTGGGAAGGAAAGAAGGAAAAAGGAAGAGAAGGAGAGAAAAGAGGAGACAGGAGAGAAAATGGAGGAAGAAATGCATGAGGAAAGAAAGGAGAGAAAGAGGTCAGAAAGGAAATGAAATTAATAAAAAGTAAGAAAGTTTTTTTTTAATAATCCATTCTTAGAAAATGAAAATGAACAAACTTTCAAACAATGTGCAAAGGGACATGAAACTACTAAAAAAGAAATCCAGATGATTTATGGTTTCATTCTATCAAAGTTTTAAGATCATTTGATAATTAAAATAACAAATTATTTTCAAGAATGAAGAAAGAAAAAATGGAATGGGGAGGGTAACCCGGAGAATCTTGTATCAATGATGATTTTTCTTAATTCAACTTAATAGTCACACCTCTTCCCTCACAACAAAATTAATGAAGTAGCCCACAGCTACATTGCTGATAGAAAACTAGAATCTAATCAAGTCAACCAGGATCTTACCATTTGCCAGATTCCATTACAAGCTTTTTTGGGTGAATCAAAATTTATTTGAGAATCTAAATAAATGAAAATAGAAAATTTGAATGTTTTATATCAGTGGTTCTCAAAGTATGGTCTAGAGCAGTGGTTCTCAAACTTTTGTTTTCAGTATCTTTATCCTATGGTCTAGAGAATCCTGGGACTCTCTGAAACCTTTTTAGAGGGTCTACAAATTCAAAAATAGTTTTTATTTCCAATATGGTAAATGTCTATAAATATAATCCAGATAAACAAAAACGCTTCGGATGGATCCTCAATAATTTTTGATAGGATAAAGATAATGAAAACAAAAGTTTGAGAGCTACTGTTTTATATATTGTTGATGGGGGGTGGTTTGCTTTTTGTATTTTTTTTTTTTAGGTTCCAATAGGTCCTTTGCATCATTTACATTTAATATGGCATTAAATAAAGACCTGCCTATTTGATGTGTACTTAGTATTTTGAGGATTTGTATGAGAGCAAAAACATCAGCAAAAGTGATCCATATTTTAAAAAGTCTAAAAATGTATGCAATGCTCCATACTCTTGGACCTTCTACTTTGACCAAGAGAATGGCTGGGTACATTTCTTCATAGCTCTTCTTTGGGACCATGCTCATTCTTTGTAATTTTGCCACACTCATTTTTAATGGTTTCAGGGTTACTCTATACATTTACATTGTTGTACTAATTGTGTGTTGTTTCTTGACTTTATTTCACTCTGTAACAGATTTTGTAAATATTTCCATTTCTCTGTATTTGTCATATTTGTCAGTTCTTACAGGAATTTGTCATTTCTTACTTTCCTACCTCCCTACAGGAGATTTTCAAGCAACTTAAAGTAAAATTAATGGACCAAATAATAAAGATGAAGAAACTCTAGAATGTTTTCCCATAAAAAAATACATAAAATGAGAATGCTTCCTTTCCTTACTAATATTTGACATAAACATCAATATGGAATAGACTTGTGGGTGATAGCTAGATCAAGAATGTGATCGTTTCTCTATGAATCTGAAATGGAATTAATGAATAGATCATAGAAATGGAGAAGACTGAGGAACTAGGAAATTAGGGTATTTGAAGCAACTTCAACACATAAGTTGAAGTTCCATATCATGAAGTTAAAAGTTGGGGTCAAAAGGGAGACTATGACCCAGGCACTGAACTTATTTTTTTAAAAGGGGAAATGTTCTAAGAATCAGTATATAATAACCACAAGGCTGTGGAGTGGGAGGAAAGTTGCTGGGTAATGATGGTAAATGAAGAGTCTGACAAGAGTATTCTGACTTCATTATGGTCTGGGGGTCAGGAAGTATTAGAGAAAGTAAAACCAGTATTAGAAAGGAAGGTCAGGGATATATATATATAGTGTCATTCAAGGGGCATCAGATCCTGGTGATTACCAAAATATGAAAGGAATAAGAGAAGAGGAGGTCTAAAACAAAAGGAATTTTGTTAATTATAGACTGAGAGTTTCAGAAAGCATAGCAGAATGGATGAATAGTCTTGGAATGGGATGTTGGGTAGTTGGGATTGAGTCAAATAGGAATCACTGGATGAGAGGAACTTTGTTGATGAAGACAGGTGATTACAAGCTATCTGCATGGTTCTAGACTTGGAAAGTCTTAGCACAGCTCTTCATTGCCCAGACTTATGCCAGGTGCTACCACTGTGTCTCAGGAATATCTAAAAATAATTGGAGAGGGAATTTTCTGAAATTTTGAAACTACAGCAGTTGTGAGTGATAATGAGGTTCAAGTTGTGGCCATAAGGGAGGAAAGATGCTGGCAGGCAGACTTAAGGGACACGTTAATGATAAGTTGCAGTAGGTTGGAAGGAGTAAATAATGAATTCACAAAATAACAGACTTTATTTGGAAAAGTCCTTAGCCATTTTTTAATCCATTTGTATTTGAATAAATATCTTTTCTCACCTGTTCTCCCTCTCTCCTTTCTCCCTTCTTTCTTTTTGAAAATACATCCAACAAGCAGCTATTCAGCTTTTGCTCTGACATCCACTGATGGGGAATCTACTACCTCCTGCAGAAATCCCATCCCATTTTGGGGTAACTTTACTATGTTTAGGAAAATGTTTCTAGGTCTAAGTCTTTACAATTTCTATTCATAACTTTCATTTCTTTCCTTTGAAAGTAAATAGACCATGTCTTATACTCCTTCCACATGACAACCCATCCACTCCCAAAGACATACAAACCTTTTTAGCCCCTGTCCCCAATCCCAGTCACCAGACTGCACTAAACCCTGAGTCATGGGGATGGTAGAGATCAGCATCTGTTCATGACCATCCCAATTCTATAAAACTTTATGGAGAGATGTGATTAAATCATAGGTGGTTATTAGTGCTAAAGAAACTTGAGATGTTTCTCTTGGTTGCAGGGGCATTGATGAATGAACTATCACTGTCACCATAGGTCTGGGTATCCTTGCTTTGAATCAGTTTTCTACTTACTGCTCTCTTGGATCTTGCCACAGTGGTTTAGTTGTTGCCTTCTATAAAAGTCCCTTAAAAGTAAAATAAATAAAATAAAATAATGGGCTAATGCTCATCTATTATTTCTTCCTTAATCTTTGAAATTAAACACTGAAGTCTGAGTCAATAAACTCTAGTAGCTAACTATTACTTCCAGGATTAAATTAAAATCTTCTACTTGTCATTTAAAGCCTTTTATTAACTAGACTCTTCCTACATATCCAGGTTCTTTGTACTCCACATACTGTGACACTGCCTTCTTGCAGTTCCTCCTATAAATCACTTTAACAATAATAGTAACAACTGACATTTGTATAACATATTATTTGCCAGGCACTGGGTTAATCACTTTACAATTATCTCATATGATCCTCACGATAACCCCAGGAGTTAGGTATTATTATTTTCTCCATTTTATAGATTAGGAAACTGAGATCAGCATTTGTTTATATTTATTTTTCCCCAATTACATGTTAAGACAATTTATAACATTTATTTTTATAAGATTTTTAGTTCCAATTTTTTTCTTCCTTCCCTCTTCCTAAAATCATTGGTAATTTTAGATAGGTTATATATGTAAAACATATTTCCATATTAGTCACAGTTGTGAAAGAAGAAACAGATCAAGAGGATAAAAAACACAAAAATGAACAAAGTAAGTGAAAAAGTATGCTTCAATCTATATTCAGTGTCCATCAGTACTTTCTCTGGATGTAAGTCCTTTGTCTTGGATCATTGTGCTAATGAGAAGAGTTGAGTCATTCATGGCTGATCATTACCTAATGGTACTAATACTGTATAAAATGTTTTTCTGATTCTGCTCATTTCATTTTGCATCAGTTTTTACAAGTCTTTTCAGGTTTTTCTGAAATCTGCCTGTTCATCATTTCTTATTGCATATATTAATTGCAAATACTAATTGGATACTTATTGCAAATGCTGATAATTTATGTGGGTTTATCTTATAACCTGCAACTTTGTTAAAGTTGTTAATTATTTTGTTAATGAGTTTTGTTAGTTGATTCTTTAGGGTTCTCTAAATATACTACCACATCATCTGCAAAGAATGATAGTTTTGTTTCTTCACTGCCTATTCTATGTCCTTCTATTTCTCTTTCTTTTCATTGCCATAGCTAACATTTCTAATACTATATTGAATAAAAATGGTGATAATAGGCATGCCTATTTCATCCTTAATCTTTATTGAGAAAGCTTCTACTTTCCCCCATTACAGATAATGCTTGCTAATGGCTTTTGATTTATTACGCATATAATTTTAAAGAATGCTCCCTTTAATCCTATGCTCTCTAGTGTTTTTAACAGGAATAAGTGCTGTATTTTGTCAAAAGCCTTTTCAGCATCTTTTGAGATATCATATGGTTTTCCTTGGTTCTGTTATTTGATATAGTCAATTATATTCATAGTTTTCCTAATATTGAACCAACTCTGCATTCCTGTTATAAATCCCTGATGGTAGTATATAGTCTTTGTGATATATTGCTGTAACCTTTGCTGGTAATTTGTTCAAATTTTTTTCATTAATATTCATTAGAGAAATTGGTCTACATTTTTCTTTTTCTGTTTTATCTCTTCCTGGTTTAGGTATCAGCATCATGTGTGTATAATAACAGAAGTGTGGTAGAATTCCTTCTTTGCCCTATTTTTCCAAATATTTTATATTTTTATTCTTTAAATATTTGGCAGAATTCACTCATAAATTCATCTGGTCCTGGGGATTTTTTCCTAGGGAGTTCATTAATGGCTGCTCAATTCCTGCCCCCCTCCCCAATGGGATTATTTAGACATTCTATTTCTTGATCTGTTAATCTAGGAAATTTATATTTTTGTAAATATTCATAAATTTTGCTCAAATTATCAAATTTATTGGCATGTAACTGGGCAAAATATTTTCTAATGATTGCTTTAACATCTTCAGTGGTGGTGATTTCACTTTGCATTTTTGACTCTGAATATTTGCTTTTCTTCTTTTTAAATCGAATTTATCAATGGCTTATGTATTTAGATATATATCATAGATCTATTTATTAGCTCAATAGTTTTTTTTTAGACTTTTTTAAAGACTTAAATTGTATTTGTAATCTTACCTTTGAGTTTCTTCTTTTTCTAGTTTTTTTTTTTAGTTGCATGCCCAAATCACTGACCTGTATTTTTTTCCATTTTGTTGATGTAAGAATTTAGAGAAATAAATTTTGGTGTGTTTTGTCATTGTTGTCATTCTCTTTAATGAAATTACTGATTGCTTCTATGATTTGTTCTTTGACTCACTTATTCTTTAGGATTAGATTATTTAACTTCCAATTCACTTTTAATCTTTCCACTGCCCTTTGATGAATGCAATTTTTATTGTATTATGATCCAAAAAGAATATATTTAATATTTCTGCCTTTCTACATTTGATTTTGAAATTTTTATGCCCCATTATATAGTCACTTTTTGTGTAGGTGACATATGCTACTGAGAAAAAGGTATATTCCTTTCTGTTCCCATTCAGTTTTCCCCAAAGATCTGAAAGATCTGTCATATTTAACTTTTCTCATATTCTGTTTACTTCTAGTTTCTTTCATCCTTATGTTTTGGTTGACTTAAGATAGTTTTCTATATTCAACTGATTGTATATCTTATTCTCATTTTGAGCCAATATTGAAGAGAGTAAGTTTCAAGCAAAGCCCATCGCCTAGCCTCCCATCTTTCACTCCATTGTCTGGAGTGCTTCATGTGAAATAATTTTCCTCAGTCTATCTCTTTCTTCCTTTTGTATCCAAATTCCTCAAATTTATCTTATACCTATACTCTCTGTCTATGTATGTGACTTTTAGTGATAGATAGGTAGAGAGACATGTATGTATTTATTTTAGCAAGGCAACTGGAGATAAGTGACTTGCCTGGCGTCACATATCTAAGAAGCGTTAAGTGTCTGAATTGAGATTTGAACTCAGATCCTCCTGATTCCAGGGTCAGTGCTCTGTCCACTGCACTATCTAGCTGCCTTTAGTGATATATGTTTAAGAATTGTAAGTATCATCTTCCCATGGGAGGATGTAAACAGTTTTAAAACTCCCTTGAATTCCTTATGTTTTCTTTTCTCTTTTTTCCTATTTATACTTTGCTTGGGTCTTGATATAGGAGATTGAAATTTTTACTGAATTCTGGTCTTCTTGTATGAAGGCTTAAAATCCTTCTATTTCATTAAATGACCATTCTCATACCACCACTATGGCCTCTGCCCCACCAATGATGAATTATGCTTAATTTTGCTAGGTAAGTGATTCTTGATTATAATCCTAGGTTCTTTGCCCTCTGGAATATCATGTTCCATGACTTTTAATCTTTAAATGTTGCAATTGTAATCCTGATTGTGGCTCCCCAATATTTGAATTGTTTCTTTTTGCCACTTGTAGCATTTTTTCTTTGACCCAATAGTTCTGCAATTTGGATTTAATGTTCCTTGAAAGTTTTATCTTGGAATCTCTTTCCTGAGATGATCAGTGAATTCTTTCAATGCCTATTTGGCCTTCTGGTTCCAACACATCAGGACAGTTTCCCCAGACATTTTATTGAAAGATGCTGTGCAGATTTTTCTTTTAATTCTGACATTATTTATCCTGGATCTATTTTCTAGGTCAGTTGTTTTTCCCATGAGGGATTTTACATTTTCTTTCATTTTAAAATATCTTTTGAATTATTTGATTGATTCTTGATATCTCACAGAGTCATTAGCTTCCACATGTCCAATTTAAATTTTTAAGGTGTTGTTTCTTTGATTAGCTTTTGTACTTTTTTTTCCATTTGGCCAATTGTACTCTTAAAAGAGTTATTTTCTTTTTTCCAAGCTGTTGCCTCCTTTTTCATAATTCTCTTGCATCACTTCCATTTCTTTTCCCAGTTTTTCTTCTCCCTCTCTTATATAATTTTAAAGCTTCTTTTTGAGCTCTTCTAACAAGTGCTTTCTGTCTTAAAACCACTCACTTCCTGTTTTTCTTTAGGATTTTGCTCATAGATGTTTAACATTGTTATCCTCTTCTGAGTTTGTGTCTTGTTCTTCCTTGTCACCTTAATAACTTTCAATGGTCAGATCCTTTTGTTGTGTTTTTATTCATCTTTTTTGCTCTATTTTTGTTTCACAAATTTTAGCTCTGCTCCTGAAATAGAAGGGGAACTTTGCATCTCAGGCTTCTTGTGTCAGGGACTGCAGGCACTGGCTACTAACCTTGTTTCTAGAGGTATGCTGGGGTGGAGGGAGGTGATTGATGCTGCTGGAGACCATAGGAGTCTGAAAGCTTACTCTGTGCTGAGCTGGGGCCCTCATTGTTGTATCCCACATGTGTTGAGGAATTGGGATATTTCTGCATTTCCAGGGCTACACTGAGGTACAAGGCAGTCTGGTTGTTGGTTGCTGCCTATTTACTGGGCACCTTCCGGTTGGAATTTATCTGTTTGTCCTGGCCTATGCTAAAGCATATGGAATTTGCATGTAGAAGTTCTCAGAGTCTGGCCATTCTCCTGGCTATGCTGAGGTACATGGTAAGTGGAGGGGGAACTTCTACTGTTGGCATTTACTTGACTGGATATCAGGATCTACCATTGGTTTGCTAAAGTACTGGCTTGCTGAAATGCTTCCTATCCTGCACTGCACTTTTTATCTGAGTGAGACAAACTTTTCTTGCTGATCTTCCAAATTTCTTAGGCTCAAAGATTGCTCCCTTATGTTTTTGTTGGTTTTGCTTTTCCACAATTTGTTTTTTTTTTTTTTTTAAATAGCTGTCTTGATGGAATATAGCTTCTAGGGGAGACAGCAGTAGGGAGGTTCCCTGATATTGTAGTGCTTCTGTTCTAATGATCTGTCAATGATTTTAAAGACTTTTGGCTTTAGAATCAGTGATCCCAAGGTTCCCCCCATCTCCATCAATGATTATAAAAGTCTTCTGGCTTAGGAATATAATAATATTTCTTCCCTTAGACTTTACGGAATATATATTAGTGATCCTGAGATTCTCTAATCTTAGAGTGCTATTTTTCTAATAATCTTGCCTGTCAATGATTCTAAAGTCTTCTAGCTTTAGGATAGTCCTAGATCTGCTGGTCAGTGATAACCAAATTCCTGAGACCACTTCTCAGTTCTACCTCAGGCCATAAAATTAGCATATCAATAACATGAAGAACTGAATAAACATGTCTCCTTGCTCCTGATGCTTTGCTAAATTCTATAGGAACTTAGCCCACTTCAATTGGAATTACAATTACAATAAACTTTGCCCCTTGACTTGGCTATGGATTCAAGCCTGCAAATTTTTTTGAGACACCTCACAACACAGGTCTTCAACTCCCAACCCTTCTGAACCTCAACAGTCTGAAAATGAGTATGGGAGAGTTATGGCAATTTATTGCTTACTCTGCCATTTTGACTCATCCAAATCCTGTCTCCTTTAGCATTTGTTAAGTGACTTGCTCAGGGTCATGTAGGTAGTAAGTGTCTGAGGTCAAATTTGAACTTGGTTTTTCCCAACTCCAGGTGTATTTACTGGACTTACCCATATTTACTCTGACACTGAGGCTATTCCATCTATCAACCAATTTGGGAATTTTCACAGGATATCCCCCTATCTGAAATTCTCTTCCTCCTCTCTATCTCCTATCTTCTCTGGCTTCCTTAGAGTCTCAGAGAAAATCTGCTGTTCCTCAAGAAGCATTTCATAGTACTTAATCTTATTATCTCCCCTCTGAAATTAGCTCTAAATTATTCTGTATATATCATTGGTTCATGGTTGTTTGCATGTTGTCTCTCCATTAGCTGATGAGCTCCTGGAGGATAGAGACTATTTTTATATCTTTGATTGTATACCTTTCTTTGTATCTCCTGCATTTAGCAAAGTGCATACAGTAGGCATAAATGTTTATTGACAAATGTTTTGATCAGGAAAAAATAAAATGAGATTGTATCCCTGAAATCCTGAATACTGTTAACTCATCTAAAAAATACTTTAACTTTAATTCTGCCATATCTTATTGTTAAATCCTATTGAGAATATAATGGGGTGGCTAGGTGGTAAAGTGGATGGAGTGCCAGGTCTGGACTTGAGTTCAAATATGTCACTTACCTGTGACACTGGGCAAGTCATTTAACCTCTGTTTGCCTCAATTCCTCATCTGTAAAATAAACTGAAGAAGGAATGGCAAAGCACTTCAACAAGATTCCAAGTGAGATCATGGGTAGTTAAACAAATGACTAAATTATAACACTGAGAATGTAATCCACTAAATCCCCAGATCTTCTTCAAATAATCTACTATTTGACTAACTCATTTTACTGGAAGTTTTTTAAAACTAATCATCCCTAAAGTTCCAACTGGAAAGTTGGTGAGGGTGCAGCAAATTTGCCTTCCTAAATGCTGAGGTTTAGGTAACTGATAGAAGGAGTAGGTGCTCTGCTAGGGCACCTATGTCCTAAGGAGAAAAACATTAATCTCCATTGTTTAGGTTGGAATGTTTCTCTGGAGTCTACATCTTAATCATTTATCAAATTTATACACCAAAGTGCTGCCTTTGAGATATATCTGTAAATAGCTCAGGTCTCTGAGCTTCTCCTTAAAGATATAAACTTCTTTTCTCAGTAAATAAATCCAGAAGAGTTTATAAAGATGGTCTTAATAGAAAGTATGGTACATCTGATGCAAAACGGGACAGTTATTATGCTATCGCTCAGTGTTTGATAGCTATGGTCTGTACTTCATTCCTGGTATTACGGTATTATCCATAGATTATCTATCTATACTTGCTCACTAGTAACACTGGAAGTCATGACGTCACTATCAACACCTTGGAAAGCTCCCTGGATTCATTGAGGTAAGTATTATTTTTCATTTACTTGCCATTTCAATTCAAGAAAAATCTACCTAGGAATTAGCTAATTTCACTTATAAATACCACATTAATAGGAAGGGAAGAGAGTGGTTTCCTCTCACTATGAATTTCTAAACAAAGAGTTTCTAAACTATGAGTTTCTAAGCAAAGACCACTGGTGGAATATGCTATTACAGCTTCATTTCAGTGGTCTTGGAGGTATCTTCAAACTTTCAGATTCTGTTTGGGATGCAGGGCTGAAAGTTCTTTTAGGTAAAAAGAAAACCTGTTACTGCAAAGCTGTTGTGCCTAGAGTTTCCCTTGACCACACCATATGTTGTAATGTGTCATGACCTCGGGTTCAAGTCCCATCTAGCTGGGCGCTCAATGAAAAAAGAGCCCAGGGAAACCTTGAAGCTCCGACACCTTTACACACTATTGTGTCAGGTGCATTAACTCAATCCTTACTAGGATAATTCATCTCGCTGTCTCCTGCCCGCCACCTTCTTATCCTGTCAGGATTAAGTTATGATCCTTTCATGGAATTATGACTTGTCCATCCTCCCAATGTCTTTGTTCCCTTATCTGTCTTTGTTTCCCCTATAAAATAATATACTCAGATTATGTATTCTGTTTGCAAACCCTAGTTAGCTAAAACCCTATATAAGTTTCCTGCCTCAGTTTATTTACATCAAATGCTTTGAAAAAGAGTCCCATCCAGTCAGCTAGCTTAAACTACACATTAAAGATAAAAAACCAATCTCTGCTTGCCTCAGTTTCTCTGGTATTACAACCTATGACTTAAAGTAAGCTGTTACTCTGTGCAAGTCACTTAACCTATTGGTGCCCAGGACAATTCATTAAGACTGTAAATATATGCTGATTTATATCCATAAAGAGAGTTTCCTCACTAGCAATTCCTTATACCAATAAAATTACAGAACAGGCCTTGCTTCATTGTTGTGCTAGAGGTGATCTGGCACAAAAGGGACATTAACATGCATCCACAGATTGAATCCTACATATATCATTAAGGAAAAATAAAGTCTCCTAGACAAGAGAAGTAAAGACTCTTTACCTCCTAGTCTAATAGACATGTTGGTATAGTATAATGCATTAGAACACTCGTTGGCCAAGTAGTTATTAGATGTCAGTTCAAGTCCTAAATCCAGGCTTCTTTTTTCTCATTATAAAATTAAAGGGCTTAATAAAATGATTTTAAAGGTCCCTTCTACCTCCAAGTTACTCTGGACTGAAAGTCTAACAAGGTCAGAATTTTTCAAGATAATTTTATCATCATAGACCTTTAAAGTCAGAAGAGACTTTAGAGACCAACTAATCCATATCCTTATGTTTGCCAAGGAGGAATCAATCAATCAATCAACCAATATTTGCTAAGCACCTACTCTGTGAAAGAAGATGGAGGCAGGGAGAAAAGTTTTCAGATGAAAGATTGTTATCGATGTAGCAAGCATTCCAGAGAGCCCAGTGGAAAATGTGGGTAGTTAGTGGAAAGTTAGAGGAATTAGAGTGAGGAGGATGGGAATAACAACAGGGAGTTAAGGAATGGGGTTTGTACAAGGGCAGCCAGAGGTTTGATTTGGAATCACTGGAATGATGTAGGTAGAACAGAGTGACATGATTAGAGAAATTCAAGAATTTCCAACTAGCTGCAATAGTGAATCTCTGCATATTAATGAGGATTGGAGGGAGAGGTATGGAAAGTAGAGGTAGATTGACTATTTTGTCTTCCCTCTTCTTCTATTTTCTTCTTTGGGCTTGTAGTATAAAAGAAATGAATGCTAGACCACATCTGGCTATTCTATAGGGAAGAATGACATCCACATACACGTGAAAGCCACATATGAACTGAATTATTAAAAATGCCTTGGAATTTGACCTTTGTATATAGTCAAACCCTGATATGCTGCTTATAGAATATGTTCTCAGTACATGTCTACACACACGTACTCTATATTTATGTCTCAGCTAGGTTCTATAGTTCCATCCTGTTATTGAGTTTACATTAAGAATTGTGTCAAGAAAAAAAATCAAACAAGCCCCCCCCAAATAAAACCCTTCTTATCTACGTAATCATACTACATTAACTTTATCATAATAACCTTATCTCTGAGAATTTCTTTCAACTATTTACCTATAGTTTTAGTTGGAAGAGTTCTTTTTTAAAACACAGTAACAATAATGGTAACATCTTAGCAAGAAGCATAGCAGATGTTAAGAAGACTTGGGTTCAAATCTCAGCTCTGGAATTCATTAGTTGTGTTGCCTGAGACAAATCACATGGCCTCTCTAAACCTCATACAGCTCTCTAAGACTATATTTTATGATATGGAAAGGATGCTGTCTACCTCTCTAAAGGATAAAGGCATAGATCAATGATAAAATAAAATGAAAGTATAATTTAAAAAATTTAGCCCCCTAAACAAAAGGAATCAATAAAACTTAAAAAAAAAACCCTAACTAGTTCATATTTGATTTTTTGCATAATGTTATTGAAATCATAAAGAAAGAGATTTTTCTCATCAATGCTTCAAGGATTTAATAGTCACTCCAATTACATTGATTTATTCCCATTTTGTTGTTGCCTTTGAGGAAAGAAACTCCTTAAGGTTAGTCAACAGAAGACTCTCTGCTTTGCAATGCAAATTATTCTTGTCTTTCTTAAGACCTTTAGGCTGTTGACTCCCCACAGTTTATATTTACTTTTAAAATTATTTCAGCACTAACTTTACTTCTGAAGTTCAACAGAATTTGAAATGCCTTAAATTCCTAAAAGCTTCAAGATCTGCAATTTTGAATGAAAATTGAACAAGAGATGTAGCTTTCTATAGCTAATTATATGTTTCATTCAACAATTCATTCAATAAAACATGAACTAAACTTTTATGATCTCAAAACCAATTGGAAAAACATTGGTTTGAATTCAGGTCAACAATATTGTCAGTTACCTTTAAGTATTTGTTTTTGTTTTGTTTTTTTAAAAACCCAAACAAAATCTTCCAGGAAAAAAAAAACTTATTAAATTTAATTTCAACAAGGTGGATTTTTGCTTCAGTGAGTACAACTCAAGAAGACTAACCTTTTCTTTCTTTTCCATTTATCCCTACTTGATTGCAAAAGAAAATGAACATTCCTCCAAAATGGAGAATATAAGAATAAGTATAGGTTTATAGGCATAATGGATTCTAAATTTCTAGGTTTGGGTGTAATGCTGGAGAAATTGAGGCAAAATAGAGATTAGAAAGGTTTTAATATTTTATTTGGATTTCTGAGAGGGAGAAATTGTACTGGGGTATGTTGCCTCCAGGGCTGATGTCCAAAGCATCCAGCAGCTGTGCGTTCTCAGTGACATATATATGACTCTAAGCTTGGATACACAAAGTGGAGTGGAGTCCAAACTCTGGTGAGCAGGAATCTCCAGGCAGAGACCATCAATCCGGTTCTGACAGGCTGGAGAGTAGGACCATCAATTCTTACAAATTAGGAGGACTTAGGAAGCGTCCAGCTAGAGCTAGGAAGTTTGAAACTTAGAGATACCCATTAGGTATCTGAGATAGGACATTTGGAGTTTTATCTTTTGGAATGCCAGATCTTCACAATACTAATTATTTCAGTTCTAATGAGCAGAAAAGGGGTTTGCAACCAGGGAAACTGAGGTAGGACAATTTAGGGAAACTGAGTCGGGACAATTAGGGAACCTGAGTTAGGAAACTGTGGCACAACCTTGATTTGGTTTTTTGCTTTTGTTTCGTTTTGTTTTTAAGAAAATGTTTTCAGAGTTAATATGGATTTGACAACAAAGAGACCTGAAATGAGTCCCGAGTTTGCTACTTTCTGCCTAGTGACCCTGGGCAAGTCATTTTATTTTGGCTTCCCATTTTTTGGCTCAGAGTATATAAGTTATGAACATCTCATATGAGGCTTTTCTATATGGATTTTTTTTTTCTTAATAAGGGCTGTCTCTCTTCTCTATACAACAATAGCCAGATGTGGTCTACATTCATATCTTTTATAAGTCAAAAGAAGAGAATAGAAGATGAAGAGGGAAGGAAAAAGACCTTGCCCAGAAATACTTATATAGAGTTCAATGAAATTCTTTACTGAGAGAAGCTATCTGAAGGATTTGCAAAGTTATCACTTGAAAAAAATGATTAAAATTATTTTGCTTGGCTCCTGAAGGCAGAACTATGAATTATGAAAAGGTGGGGGGGTGGGGAATGTGTAAACAAGCACATCCCAAAGTAAAATGTCGTTTCTCTGGAGAGTAGTGGGTTTCTCCTCATTGGCATTCTTCAAGCAGAGGGTAGATGAGAATATATTAGACGGAACATCATAAGGGATATCCTAGATTTAAAGCCAGAAGAGATCCCAGCAGCCGTCCCCCTTTCCATTTTAGAGATATAGATACTGAAGTCTAGAGATTTCAAATGACTTTTCCACGCATTAAGTGTCAGAGATGAGATTTGAACTCAGATACTTTAACTCCAGATCCTGGGAGTCTTTCCACCAGAGTGGAAAATATGGATATTCTTTTTGTGGGTGCATCAAACTACTGGTTACTGGGATCCCTTCCAATTCTATGATTCTCTAAGAAATCAAGAAGATGCAAAATCAGCTGACATTTGTGTAAAATGCTTTGTAAACCATATAATTCATTAAAAAAATGTCAGCTATTGCTCTGATTATCACTGTTACTGATAAGATAGCACTTACAACTTGTAAGATAGGTAATATGAGAGCAGCCTCTCTCTTGGCATCTTATTTTAGTAAAGTTATATTCATTCATAAAGAAATTGAGTCACGGAGAGCTTAAGCCATTTGTCCATAGTACCCATTGCTAGTATTCTTCAGAACAGGATATGTGTAGAGTCATCTTCAAGCAAGGCCTGGGGTAGCTAGGTGGCAGTGTATAGAGTACCAGCCCTAAGTCAGGAAGACCTGAGTTCAATTCTGGTCTCAGATACTTAACACCACCTACCTGCGTGACCTTGAGAAAATCACTTAACCCCAATTATCTCAGAAAAAAAAAAGCAAGGCCTAGGAAACTAGTGTATACATTGATACACTTAAGCAGTACTGTCCTCCACCCTTAAATGATGACCACTGCTGATGGTAAATGGTACTGCTGCTTTATTTCAGCTGTAAAATCACATGCGCATCAATGTCCTGAAAATATTCATCCAAAAGCACACTACTATGATAATAACCAATAGAAAAATGGCCCAGTTGATTAAGCCAACCATATTTTGTGGCTATTCAGTTGTATCCAATTTTTATCACCCCATTTAGGGGCTTCTTGGCAAAGATACAGGGGTGGTTTGCCATTTCCTTCTCCAATTCATTTTACAGATGAGAAAACTTACGCAAACATGGTTACATGACTTGCCCAGTTTTTTTCTTTCTATGCACAAATAGAAAATAAACATTCCTTTCCCCACTGCAAATTCTTAAGGCTAGTTTTGAACTCATGTTCCTGACTCTAGGCCCAATGCTCTATTCCCTAAGTAGTTGCCTCTATTTTGGTGGGAATAGGGCATTGGAAGGAAGGAAGGAAGAAAGGAAGGAAGGAAGGAAGGAAGGAAGGAAGGAAGGAAGGAAGGAAGGAAGGAAGGAACGGAGGGAGGAGGACAGAGGTCAGACAACACAACTGCCTTTCAGTCTCCTTGTATCATCATCATCCTCTCACATGAAGAGATCCATTCTACCGCTCTGAGTTAGAGCTCCAGCAGCCACTAGCGGGTGGCTCCCATATCACAACAGGAAGGAAAAAAGGAAGGAAGGAAAGAAAGATAGTGGGAGGAAGGGAGGCAGGGAAAGAAGGAAAGAAGAAAAGGGGGGGAGAAAAGGAGTAGAAAATTTTGTTTGTGGGTTTGGGTATTGCCAGAAGACATCTGGCATAGGGGAGTAATATACATGAAATAGAACCCAAACAAAGATGCTTATGGGAAATGAAGGTTAGTTGGATAAGCCTGAATTTTAATCAGAGGGGAAGGATAATAGAGGGTGCTGGGATGGTGTTGAGTTTCAGATTCTGAATCAGTTTTCAGGATGATGACATTTCAGGTGATGAGTTTATTCTGTAGCAAGACATATTGTTCCTGGATTCAAAACTAAATAGAGACACTAATGGAAAGAATCTATTAATTTCAATCCAGTCTAGCAAGTCCAACAACAAGGAATTGCTGGGCATATAATAAATGTAGGCAGGTTTCTTAAGGGCAATTTCCAGTATTTGTGCTTAGCTTTATTCACTATATTGTTCTGCCTTTCAGGTCTGGGAACAATTGCCAGATATACTTTAAGATTCTAAATAATAGTAATAATGGCACTTTAAGGTTTGCAAAGCACTTTGCAAATAATGATATCTGTTCTAGAGTGGGAAAAAGATTTTCTGCATTAGGCAGGAAGTCCCTAAGATAATTTGTTTCATTGTTGTGATATACTGCATGAAGAAAGCCTGTTAATTAGGTACCTGTTCCAAGTTATTTAATCGACCAAACATTAATTATAACTTTGAATATCATTCCTTTATTTTATGAAATCAGACATGAGCTTTGGGGCACAATTTTTAAAAAGTCAAACAAATAAATAAAAGACATCGAATCAGCTACAATAATCCAACTGGAATACTGTGTACTGTGCTAGTCACTTTCTCCATGGGATTGAGGAGTGGGGTGGATAGAACCACAATTAATGGTTAATAGTCTGAAACAATTTAGATGGTCAGGTTTGGAAGTAAAAATCATAGCAAGTAAAGAGACACCTGACAGTTACTTCTAAATTTAAGATGCATTACAAGGTTATTTTTATATAATTAGATCAAATGGTAAATAATTTGCTTAAAATTTCTCACAGGAAGATGTGTTGGATTTCTGGAATCTTTTCTGAAAAGTGGATGAATGAATGGCTTCTTAAGGTGTTTCAAAACAGATTAAGCAAAGACTCAAATCACAGAAGCATTCAAAGGTTAGAATGACTGATTTAACAGAATGGGATATGTTAAGATTTATGATTATATTAATTATTCCTTCCAGGAAGTAGATAGTGTTTGATGGAAGATAAGCATTAATCTATAAACAGTTTACTTTGATGAGGTAGCATTACTATGAAACTTATTCACAGATGAATAAAATGGCTTCTAGCTTATAAATTCTGAGAAATGATCCCATTAAGGAAAATAAAATTTAGCAAAGGACCAAACCACAAAAATTTCTAGAGAAACTAGTTTAAAAACAGCAACATTAACAATACCAGAGGAGCCTGAGAATATTGGAAAAGAAGGGAGTTAAGTGTGTACATGAAGAGTCTCTTACTAGGGCAGGGTGACCTGGCTGCATCCCAGAGTGCCATTTTTAAGGGTGTTTACAGCACAATTTGTAGCAATTTAGAAACAGCAGGATTTAGTAGCTAGTTAGTAAGAATAATGATTTAAAATAGGAAGTTACCTAATGGTAGGACGGAATGAGTTGTGTTTCTATTCTGCTCTCCTTCCTTTTCCCACAGTGTCCCAGGTTCTTGGTTTCCTCCATGGAAAGAAGATATCCCATCCATGCTATTTCACTAAGGGAGGGAGCTCTGTACTGTTTGTCCCATATGCATTTGTGATTTTTGCCCCAGGTGCAAAAATTCCCAGGTATGGTTCTGTGTATGAGAAAGGCATGGGAGGGTTGGGGTCATTTTCATGTAAAAGTCAATGATCTTTCCAAAATTATGCGTCAAATCTTTACTCTTCTTGAAAGAATTGGATGGAATGGTGGTGGCCACTCAAATCCAGAGGGAGATTGCCCATCTAAGCTGGTCAAGTTAGTCAACAACGTTTAGAAAGCTGTGGCAAGCTGCCTTGGGTTAACCCCAGATGTGCATAACAGAGTACTGCTGTGTGTGTAGCTCCTATCACTGCTCTTGCTCAATTATACTTATGTTTTTAATCCTTCTTTCCCACTCATCTTTCTTTCGGATATGATCCCAAAAAATCGAACAATTAATGAATTCATCTTCCTGTGGTTTTCCAACCACCCTGAACTGCAGGGATTGTTCTTCCTGATATTTTTAGTTGTGTATCTGGTAACTCTTCTGGGAACCTTCTGATACTAACAGCAATCAGAATCAATCCTGTTCTTCACACCCCTATGTACTATTTCCTCAGCAACTTGTCCTTCCTGGACATCTGCTATACCTCTACCACTGTCCCCGTCATGCTGGTGAATTTCTTCCGAGAGAAGAAGACTATTAGTTATGAAGGCTGCCTGTCCCAGCTCTTCTTCCTTGTTCCCTGTGCTGGTACTGAGGGTATCCTATTGGCCACTATGGCTTATGATAGGTTTGTAGCCATTTGCTACCCATTACACTACCCGGTCTTTATGAGCAGGAGGGTATGTGCATACCTAGCAGCTGGGTCCTGGTTGTGTGGTTTGGGGAACTCTCTGATACACACGGGGCTCACAGTAACTCTCTCTGTGTGCAGTTCCAATGAGGTCAGTCATTTTCTCTGGGACATCCCCCTGCTCCTGAAGCTCTCCTGCTCAGACACTTCAGTGAATGAGGTCAGCCTCTATGTGGCCAGTGTCACGGTTGGTCTGAGCCCCTGCCTCTTCACTGCTGTCTCCTATATCCTCATTCTCTCTGCCATCTTGAAGATCCAGTCTGCTCAAGGACGGAGAAAAGCCTTCTCCACCTGTGCCTCTCACCTCACTGTGGAGGACATCTTCTTTGGAACTGCCATCTTCAATTATGAACGGCCCAGCTCAGGCTACTCCCTGGATGTGGACATACTGGTCTCTGTGCTCTTCTGTATTGTTACCCCCATGCTAAACCCCATCATCTACAGCCTGAGAAACAAGGAAGTCAAGGGGGCTATAAGGAAATTGGCTGGAGAATGTCAGTCAAAGAGATCTTAAAAGGTCAATCGTGTGTTGTATAGAACAAAATGACCAACATAGACTGGCCATTCATTTCACTTTGACAGACTAACTTGTAGCAGTTTAGTGTGAGAGCACAATATAGATCAAATGAGGGATTGTTAAGTCATCTGAGAGTTCTGATTACATATGTTGATATATAGATATATAATGTAACTTCAAGAACATAGCACCTTTCAATAAGAGTAGCAACGTTCCTATTTGTACATAAGCAAGGATACATATATAATGTATCACTTTTGCTACCTAATAAAATGTTTAAGTAGTGGACATGTATCTACATGCACATTTATGAATATTTCCATTGTATCACTTTTGCTTGCTTTCTTCCTGAACTTTTTAAGGGACTTCATGTCAAATCTCCACCTGACAAAATTATAGGTCAGAGATAAGTCATCATTTTTGACTCAGATTAAATGTAAATAGCAGGAATTTCTGCTTTGGTCAGAAATCCTGAGCATCTTCCCCTCCCAAATTAATTTATTTAGATTTTTTTTTTTTTTTTTGGTGGGAGAGACTAGGTGAAAGAGGAGATTTTTTTTTGCCTCAATTGCTACCTAGCCTTAATCACTGAATGGGTGCTGCCTCAGTCAAACTGTGACCTGTTGAAGACCTTAGCTCAAAGAAGACCACGGTTTTCCTCTTCATCCAGGGCCACCTCTATTTGTCCTGATCTCTATCTGGCCATTGGACCCAGATGGCTCTGGGGGGGGGGGGGGTAAATGAGGCAGATTACGTTGCACAGCCCTCCCTCACTTAAATCCAATTCACTTCATCACCTCCCTGATGTCATGGTCTTCTTCCAGAACAAAGGACAAACAATAGCAACAACCTCTATGAGAAGAAAAGGCATACCTTTTATATTTGCTATGGATAATTAAAAAAAAAAACTTTTATTCAGTCATGTCTGGCTCTTTGTGAACCCATTTGGGGTATTCTTGGCAAAGATATTGGAGTACTTTGCCCTTCCTTCTCTAGCTCATTTTACAGATGAGGAAACTGAGTCAGAGTTAAGTGACTTGCCCAGGTAAATATTTGAGGTCCAATTTTAACTCAGTAAGATGATTCTTCCTGACTCCAGGTGTAGCCCTGTATTATCTACTGTGCTACGTAGCTATTCAATAAATTTATAAGTTTGACTAAAAGTAAAACCAATCCCCTTCCAATGCCCTCACTCAATTGTAATGTTCAAAGATCTTGAGACAAAGATTTGGAAACAGAGGTCAAAGATAGACATTTGTCTCCTAACCGCTAGAGAGCCCAAAGTAGAAAAACAATGAATCAAAGAGAGGCTTCTAAAGATAGGCTATCTGAGGTATTGGGGAATTGTCACATAAATTGTCTTTTCCAGTTACAGCTTCTGCTTTGTATGGACATAGGACCACACAGGCTCAGAGAAACTTTGCACCCAAGAGAATAAAATAGAAAAAAGGGAGGGAGGGGGTGCAAAGATATACCTTATCTTAATTAAGAATTAATTGGCTGTGAGCATGGATCCTTATTGTGCCACTTAATTAAAGAGATCCAAGGACATGGAGGTATGCATGTTATTGAAGCAGATAGTGTTGAACTTGTAGTCAGAAAGAGCTGAATTTGAATTGAATTTGAATTCAACACTAGGTGTGTGATCTGAGACAAGTCACTTCACCTGCCTAATTCTCTATTTCCTCACCTGTAAAATGGGTATAATATTATCCATTTCATAAGGTTGTTGTGATGATCAAATGAAATGTAAAGCATTTTATATACCTTAAAGCACTGTATAAATGCTAGCTAATGGTCTTCTTCTTATTAGCTTTACTGCTGTACTGGAAGGAAATGCATTGTGGGTTGAGTTTTGTTTTTTAATAAAAAATGTCACCTGTGCCCACTTAGCTCGGCTTTCCTATTTATTTAGTAGAACGAGGCATTCTGAATCCAATAGAAGTAGCCACTGGTGCTTATTATCCTCATTGCTGCCAGCAAGTGTGATCTATCAAGATGATTAGGAGGAGAAAACGTCATCCCTGAACATCCTGGTGTACAGGGCACCTCTATCCTATCCCACTTAACTGTTATGTTGTGAGCTACATGTTTACTGAAACCATCTGTGAAGAGGGATATACAACTACAGTCTCTGCAGCCAGGATCATCAGAATCTATTTTCGTGTGTGCGCACATGGGCTTCCTAATCACCATCACCCCAAACCAAAGAAGAAAATGATAAAACATGTGGGCAGAGATTAAATTTTATTTGTACGCTTTTTTGCATTATTTGCATAATCATCACTTTTCAAAGATGATAATTACCTCTTCCAAATGACCTCTCCCTTTTCCAAAACAGAATTCTCCAACAAAGAAATCCTCCATCACAACAAAGAAGTACAACTAAGAAAAACAAATCAATACTTTGGTCTTCTCTGACAAAATCTATTCCCTCCCACCCCCAACTTCTCTGCAGAGAGGAGGGAAGCCTGCTTCACTATTGGGCCAGCGAAATCATGATTAAATATAAGCCTTTACATAGCCTATTTCAGAATGGTTTTTTTTTTTTTTTTACTCTGTATCAGTTCATACAGTTCTCACTAATTTTTCCATGAGTCTTTAATATTTTCCTATTTCTTACAAAAGTATTTTGTTTTTCATTAAAGTAACATATTCAGAAATGAGAAAAAATTGATCACCCTCTAGATGCTCTCTCACCTCTAGGTCTAGCCTTTTCCCCTGTGCTGCCTCCCTTCTTAATAAACTCCAGTGGTTTCAAATTGATATAATGGGACTTTCTGTCTCCCTGATCTTTGGTGGGGAGGTGAACCTGGGTTAGAATCTCAACCCCTCCCGGCTTTTGGGAGGAGCCCCACCCTCCTATTTTTAGGGACAATTCTCAAATGGTAATCTCCACAACAATTCAAGTGGAGGTCTTGGCCTGGGGCATAATCATAACCCTTTATTGAGTTAAAAATTAGTCCCTCACATTGCTCCCTAGCTCCAGGCCACAAAAACCCAATATAACCAAAAGCCTGTAAACCCATCTCTGCTAAAGATCCTAACAGGATCTTGCCCACTGATGAATGTAATGTTCTCTTTGGTTTCCTGGTGGTTTCTGGGGCAGCCTTCGTTTCAGTTCAGTAATCACCACAAGAACAGCCAGGTGTTAAAGTCCAAATCTTTTATTATCTCCTTGCTGGGAAGCTTTCTGGAGAGTCTTTCAGTGTTGCCTTGGTCTCAGTGGAGAAATGCAGGGGGAGAGCCTGCCACCAGGAGCCTGACTGAAGATGGAAGTGAAATTCTCTCTCCTCCTCTCTGAGAGCTTAAGTTCTTGCCTCCAGTTCTCTTGTCTTTTCTGCCTCTGAATCTGGCTGAATTGGTCCAAGCTTATATGCTCTCTTATCATAGGGGTGAATCTTGTGGAACTATATTAAGTACTAAGTACATGTACTGAACTAGAGAACTATTAAGCACCATGCTAAACTAGATAACCATTGTCTTATCAATTCCACTGACTTAACACCTTATAAGAATCTTTGTTTCAAGTTCAGAGTTCTGGCCCATAATAGATGAAGAAATTTCTTCCCAATGCAATAAACCCATTTTTGCACAAACCTCACCTTTCGAGATTGCAAATTCTTTTGCAAAATCTGTGGCACTGACCAGGGGATCTCTTGCCCTCATTTCTCACACCTCAATATTTAGTGGCCCAGATGGGGATCCAACCTGGCAATCTTGGCGTGCCTCCAGGATCAAATGCAAAATCCTCTATTTGGTACACAAAGTCCTTCATAATGTACCTCTCACCTCCTCCAGTCTTCTCACACCTCAGTAATATGAATATCCTTCTCTACCTCTAACCTCCATGGAGCCCTCCCTGATCTCCTCAGCTGCTAGTGAACTCCCCACCTATGTATATATTTTATATATTTCTATACATGTACATGCCATGTACTTAAAGGAATTTAAGTTACTTGAGAAAGGGGGCTGTTTGATTTTCATCTACATATTTCCAATGCCTAGCATATAAAAAAATACTTAATAAGTACTTATTGATTGATTAATTGATTCCTCCTTCAATAATTGAGGAAATGAAGAGAGAGGAATGATGTTACTAAAAAAAATTTAAGGAATGGAGGGAAAGAAATAAGTAAGCTGTCGGTTTCACTGAGGTCATTTGATTTAAGTGAAAGGAGTAGGATTTGGGAGTGAAGTTGGTGATGGGGGAAATAAAAAAAATTTGGAGCAATTATGTAAAAAACAAATTATAAATAAACGAATAAAGAAATGCCTTTTGAATGCAGTGAATTTTTCTGACAAATCAGATTTAAGATCTGAATCAGCTAATTTCACAGGACCAAATTTTCCTTCTTTAAAACCAAATAAAAGATTTCATATTTGATCCTAATTTAAAATTTTAAAATTGTCCTAGTGTCAAAAGCCTTTGGATTAATCTATAAAATAAATCTTATCAGTTTTTCTCTAATTACAATCCACAAAATGTCCTGCACTGGAATATCTCTAGTCATTTTTATCAAAAGCCTAACTAGTTTCCAATCCACCCTTAGGATCCTCTTTCCTGATGGAACTCAGAAGGACTCTTCCCAGACGTAATTAGGGTAAGTTATCAGACTAAGAGAAAGAAGAACTCTTTGTTTACTTCATTTAGTGGAAATGATAAGGTATTGGAGGTTGAACCCCCCCCCAAAATTGGGATTTAGGGCCCATGTCACTAGATGTCTCAAAAGAATTTGTAAACTTAGACTATCCCCAGAATCAAGAGGCAAACATTGGCAGTAGATTAAGCTCCAAAAGGGAATTTAGTGATTAACCTGGAGAAAGGTGAGAGCTAAGTTTCATTTGTCATTAACAATTGTGAAGACCTAAAGAACTTGCCAATGTGACTCTTAGTAAGGAGAGTTCCTAAAAGGAGTCATTGAAAAAGTATGTTCTTTTATAAGAGAAAAATAACCTCAGGAGCTGATATATGTATATAGCTTGGCTTCTAATTGGATGCAGTGACTGTGGGATCATAATTTTTTTTTCAATGCAAGGGATTCAATGAGAGTAGAGTGCAACAAAGGCCCACTTAAGGACAAAAAAGGGGCCCACTTAAGAATAAAATAATCCTGTCAATGCCTCAGTCTGCTTGTTTCAGAGAATAGTTTGACTTCCCAACTATATTTAGTAATTCAGACCCTCTCCTGGTAATGTCTTTCTCAATGGGCTACATAACTACCAAGGACCTGGGATCTTTTTGCTAGGGTCTTATTTGCCTCATCAGAAACATTTACCTTTGATCACCTGGAAAGAAAAAAATATTTAAAGAGAATAATTTAGGTGGACTGAATAGTTTTAGGACTATGATTTTCCAGGGGTATGCTGGAAGTTGTTATTTAATCTGTTTCCTTCAGTTCCTTCAACAATAACATGGGAATAATAATAGCATCCATTTTTCTATGACTGTTGTAAAGACAAAATGAGATAATGTTTGTAAAAATGCTTAATTTAGTGACTTCCAAATAGGTCCTTAGTTAAATTATTTTTTTTGTAGGTATCAAGTTCTCTGGTATTCAGAGAAGCCAGTCTTAATTCTGCCTGAGGCAACATCCATTCCTTGATTAAGGTTAGGTTAGAAATGAGGCAGAGAATGGCCTTTTTGACCTAGTCAAAAAAAATGAATCTGAAGAAGACCCCCATGGTTTCTGGTCAAGACAGAAACATTCTGAACCATCAGAGCCCAAGCAATTAATAAAAAAGTCTTAAGATGGGGCCTGTTGTTAGCCAATCAATGAAAGCCATAGTGATATGGATTTAAAGCATGACACTTAAAAAAGAAATTTAGCCCCCAAACCCCAAGACCTGGAAAATTCTTTAGCTTAGAAAGGCAAAAGTCTCCCACCATATTTAGGGCCATCTTTCAGATCCATATCTTACCACTGGAGCCAGATAGCTCTAGAGGAGAAGGTGAAGTTGATGACTTTGCACAGTTCTGATTTTCTTAAAAGCTTGCAAGTCCTGACATCACCTTCTCAAAATTATGCTCCCCTTAGAGAAGGAAGGACAAACAATAGCTAGCCAGTGTCTTTAGGCTGAATTTTTTTTTTGAATCATATTTCTCAGTCACTGAAGTCTATGTCCTTGTGAGATGTCTCTCCCCCTCCCAGGAATTTCCCATGCTTCAAATTGAAAAATCCCTATTAAATTCTCAGTTGGGAATATGACGCTCTCAAACTCATTTCAAAAGAACTCTGTTGCAGAAACTCCATGAAGATATGTTGGTCTGATCCCTTACTCTGTTTTAGAGAACCCAACATGCTTTATGTCTGTTACACAAATGAATATAAGCAAACACAAAAGCTAAGCCTGAGGCTAGACCATGATCTACCTTCTCACTAACCACATTTTCAGGCTTTCATATGTATATGTGCCTGAAAAGCCTTCTCAGGCTTAGAACCCACTCTAGTCATTTTTAACATACATAATAAACATTACTGGACCTGGTGGTCACCTCAGCCCACTCTCTTTTATCTAGGACTTGTATGTTGATGGATTGATCGATTGTGGTGGGGAATTTGGAATCCCTTTCTCACATAATGTTTTCTCAGAGTTGATTAAGGATGTTAGATGAGTATAAAGTGAATTTCAAGATTTTCATTTGCTCCCCCAATTCCTGTTACTTCCACTTCACTCCTTCATTCATTAAAATTGTTATTAAGCCTAAATCTGTAGTTCTCTTGCTTCCTACACTTTTTTGGCAGGCTCTTATCACCTCCTGCCCAGACTATTGCCAGTAGTTTTCTGATTGGTCTCCCAATCTAAGTTCTCTTCCTACACCAGTCCATTGTCCACTCAGATGTCAAAATGATCTTCCTAAAGTACATGTCTGACCATGCCATCTCCTTATTCAATAAACTTGTGACTCCCAATAAACTTGTGTCACCTCTAGAATCAAATATAAAATCCAAAAAAAAATAAAAAAACAAATATAAAATCCATTGTTTGACATTCCAAGCCTGTCTCAGCCTGCTTCCCTCCTATTTTTCCAGACTTGTTTTGTTTTTCTTTTTATATTTATTTTATTTTATTTTTTGTTACATTTTTAGTTCTGAATTGTCTCCTTTCCTCCTTTTCTCCCTCCCAGTCTCAAACTAGAGAAGACCAATATGTGACATATATATATATATATATGTCATACTTCCACATATCAGTTCTTTCTCTGGAGCTTTAGAGCATTTCTTCATAAATCATTTAGAGTTGATTTGAATATTCATATAACTCAGAATAGCTTAGTCATTCACAGTTACTGTTGGAACAATATTGCTGTTACTGTATTCAACATTTTCTTGCTTTGATTCATTTCACTCTTCATTATTTCAAGTAAATCATTTTTTTCCCCTAAAATCAACCTGCTTATCATTTCTTACAGAACAGTAGTTTTGTATCACAATCACAGACCACAACTTATCCAGCCATTCCCCAAATGATGAACATCCTTTAAATTTCTAGTTCTTTGCCACTCCAAAGAGAATTGATAAAAAATATTTTAGAACATATAGGTCCATTTTGGTTTTCTCCAATCATTTTGGGAAATAGATCCAGTAGTGATATTGCTGGTTCAAAGGCTATAGATGGTTTAATAACTCTTTTAATAATGCATCATTTTATAGTAATTTGGACATATTTCTAGATTATTCTCCAAAATGGTTAGATCAGTTCACAGTTCCATCAACAATGTATTAGTGTGCCATTTTTCTACATCCCCTCCAATATTTTACATTTTCTCTTTTTATAATTTTAGCCAGTCTAATGGTTGTGAGATAATACCTGAAAGTTGCTTTAATTTGCATTTCTCTAATTCATAATGATTTAGATAATTTTTTCATGTGACTACAGATGATTTTGATTTTTTCTTCCCATTCTGCCCATTCATATTATTTGACCATTTATCAAGGGCAATGAATCATATTCTTTTAAATTTTACTCAGTTATCTGCATATTTGAGATATGAGGCTTTTATCTGAGAAACTTTCTGTAAAATTCCACCCCCTCCCATTTTTTGCTTTTCTTTTAATCTTGGTTACATTGGTTTTATTTGTATAAGAACTTTTAAATTTAATATAATCAAAATCCATTTAAATTTAATGTAATCCAAAATCCATCAATAATTCATTTTATACATAATACTTTGCTCTTTTTCTTGTTCATTCATACATTTTTTATCTATAAACCTGCTAAGTAATATTTTCCAGGTTTTTCTAATTTACTTATGATATCTTCCTTTATGTTTTCATTTTGTATTCATTTATGTATGTTTACATATTCCTTTTGACCTTATTTTGGTAAATAGTATAAGATATTGGTCTATAACTAGTTTCTGCCATACTACTTTCTAGTTTTTCTAACAATTTTTACCAAATAATGTTTTATCCCCAAAGCTTAAATCTTCACATTTGTCAAACACAAAGGTATAATCATTTACTACTGCATATTGTATGTTCATTCTATTCCCCAGATTTATCTTTCTATTTTTAGCCAGTACCAGATAAATTTTGATACCACTTTATAATATAATTTCAAATCTAGTCCTGTTAAACCTGAGCCATGACTCTTGAAGAGAACCAAAAATGACATCATTATATGAGGGTCAAATTACAGTGTGTCCAACTGTGACTGATCAGACCAATACTAGCTTGGAATGTTTTGCCACAGGTTCAAATACTCCCTATGAACATTTGGGGTACCAACTTTGTGCATCTTGTGTTTCTTCTGAGTTAGATCAGTTCTGCTTTGTTCATACAGTACCTTCCCTGATTAGGTCACACCATGCTGGGCAGTTCTGTGCCAATGTCTCCCATGTCATGCAATCAATTCTAAAGTACAGCCATTGTGCTGACCTCATGGTTGTATGCCTGTGACATCTGGACAGTATACCAGACAAGCTGGAAAACTGAATCACTTCCATTTGCACTGTCTTGGGAAGATGGTGAAGATCACATCACAGGACAAGATATCAGACCCTGAGGTCCTTTCTTGTACTAAACTGCCAAGTATTCAAACTCTACTGCAGAGAGCACAACTCCATTGGGCTGGCCACATTGTTCCAATGCCAAATGTATACTCATCAAAAAGATTATTTTATGGAGAACTCACACAGGGCAAGCCCTCATAGGGTGATCAGAAAAAAGTGATACAAGGATAAAAAATTATGTACACACATCTGGATTTCTATGCATATACATAGATGAATATTATCATAAATTTCAGTATAGGGCTATGTGTGTATATATATATATATATATATATATACACACACCTATATCTAAATATAGATGTTTGTATATATATATATATATATATATACATGTATAGACATATATGTATGGATAGCTATATATCCATATGTATATATGTGTGTATATATATATATGTATATATATATATATATTTGTGTATATGTATATATATTTTTCATGTGGGTGGTATACTGGACTTCAAGTCAAATTTGGGCCTCATTTATTTACTTGTGTGAACCTGAGCAAATTTCTTACTGAATCTAATGCAGTTTACTTGTTCACCTCAAACATACAATTTTGTGTAAACTGTAATTTCTGTTTTCTATTCCTCTTTGTATTTTTTTGTTTATCACATTCATTTCAGTCAATGACTACCTGGAGGAGCTGAAAGCTGCACTGATTAGCTGATATCTTACCTTATGGATATCAAAAGTCATATTAAAATGGAAGGCTGACCAATCCATCACACTCCCAAGAAGTCTTTGTGTACTGTTGGCCTTCCTGGAAACTGGCAGACACAATAACGTACCCCTTCCCCAACACACCTGTATTGTGCTCTATAGTCTACCAACTGGCAGGTCTATCAGCTAAAATGGACTTTTTTGTTTCACATCCATCCTGTGTTCTACTTCTCCTTATTGGGATAAATCTGCCTAAGAACTGAAGGGCATCTGCCCAATCTGACTAATTGTGCTCAGACAAGACTACATTCCAGGAAACCCTAAACTCTTAGAAGTGATAGTGCTAACTTGGAGTACAACCCAAAGAGATAATATAGAAAAAACTTGCACTTTTGTGGCTGCCTCAAAGTCAATGTTATCTCATTAATCCACAGGCTTGAGTCCTAGAAAGTCATTCTAGGGGGAAGAATAGTGAGTTATTGAACCCACAAGGTGTCTATACACCTGACTGAGAAATAGGTGGAGTTAGTTCATCACAACTCTGAGACAACCTGGCTTATGTGGAAACTTTGTGTGAAACAAGTTGTAACTGATCAACACTCAGTGTTATTCCCTACCTGACTTGAGACCTGATTCTTCTCTGTTCATCACAACTCTGAGACAACCTGGCTTATGTGGAAACTTTGTGTGAAACAAGTTGTAACTGACCAACACTCAGTGTTATTCCCTACCTGACTTGAGACCTGATTCTTCTCTTTACCCATATCTGCTATAACTTTAACTGGGTTCAGAATTTTTTTCAATTAATTTGTTGAGCTTGTTCATGCCTTTAATCACCACCAGAGGAACTGATAATTCTTTACTTCTCTTCCTTTTGTTCCTTCCTTTTCCTTTTTTTTTTTTTTTCTGTTTTTTTGTTGCATGTTTCTTCTTCCTACCTTCTTTCCATCCATCTTTCCTGTATCTTTTTATTATGCAATATTTATATGATTATGTGCATATCTTTTAACTCTCTGGCTTCATCAGCATTTTTCTTAGACCAAGTTTGAGGATGATCCTTGGTAATTCCCATTATATATGTCTTAGAACAGGGCCAAGCACAAGTGGTCATTCACTTAATAATAATTGCTAATGACTAATGTGGAAGGACCCTTCAGTCTAGACTGCCTAATCCATCTATAAAGGGCAAGACCTTTTTTCAAAGACCTTGTCTCATTCTACATTTTGTATGCTTGCTAATTCTTGACTAGAAGAGATTAGTTTAAATTTCAAGGAAAAACAACATTATACCACTACAGCCATTGCCATCTAATGTTTTGCTTAGATAGAGTAAGAAATCATTTATAATACTAAAATATAACACACTTCACTTGTCTACACCAAACATACCCTTTTATTAAAGTTTTGGTTTATATCTTCTGTTCTTCTTTTTAGTCACATTGTGTATTACTACTTTCTCCCCTCTTCCCATTTACACACATGTTTAGCCTCCCCTTTACCCTTACTTGCTCAGTGAGAGAATGTCAAAATGGAGCATGGGGAAATTGTGCTCTGGTTATAATAACTTTATGATCTGCATGTTGATGGTACTGAATACTTAGGTTAGACCATATTGGTAATGAAGCTAAAATTCATTTGAATGTGACAGCTTACAAGGTATTAGAAGAAGCTCCATCGTTTTCACAAGGACCAAGGAGATTTACATATGTGTTCCACATGTGAATCATGACTGAAACCCTAACTCAGAAATGAATGCTTTTATTTGCTTTTATCAGAGGATTAGTAAGGCAAGAAGAATAGATTACCATATACTGAAAATAGATTGCAAAACTTAAAGCATGGACTTTATGATCATCATGAATAGATATCAGAGCTAGAAGAGATCTTTAGAGTCATCTGGACCAGGATTTCTTAAACTTTTCCATCTTGCAACTTTTTTTCACTGGAGAAATGTCTACATGACCCTGGGTATATATGTATACAAATGATACATTTACTGATAGTAAATCATAATTTTACAACTACCACATTCAATGACAAGATCCCATATGGAGGCATGAACCATAACTAACTTAAGAAGCTGGGACCTAAACCAACTTTCTGGTTTTAAAGATGAGGAATCTTCAAACCAGAAAAAATTAAGAGATTTGCCTAAGATCACCCAACTGAGCAGTGAGAGATTCAGAAAAGGAACAAAAGTAACCAGTTCAATGTTCTTTCTTTTTAACCAGGATGAACATGGCACATAATTATTTGGGGTGGATGGGATTTGGGCAGTAGTCTCAGTGATTAAGCATTCCTGGGTTTTCCTATTTAATGAATATGTGTTTATAACCCTTCCCACACATATTCTACTTTCATTTATGATTTTTGAATTAGAAACATGGAATCGTATGGTTTCAGATATGGAAGGGAACTTGGAAATCAACTAGTTTGACCTGTATGTAAAGGATGAATTCCCTTTTCATAAGTACTAACAACGTTTTTCCCCCCCTGGCTTTTGTTTGAACACTTCCAGAGAGGAAGAAAGCACTTAGCAGCTTATTCCACATTTGAAAAGCTCAGATTTTTCAGAAATATTTTTTTATTGCATCAGTTGTCTAACCATATCTTTCCAATGCAATACTTGAGAAGGTGATTTAAAAATTAAGTGTAGTAATAATATCTAATGTTTATGGAGTGTTTGGGGGTTTAAAAAGTTATTTACAACTCTCTGATATAAAAGGTATTATTATCCCCATTTGATAGATGAGGAGACTGAGCATAAAAAAATGTTAAGTGACTTTCTCAAGATCATAAGATGATAGTATTTGAGGCAGGATTTAAATTTAGGCTCTCCTCACAAGCCAATACTTTATGCCATCAACTGATCCTATAGCACATATTGACGCTTGGAAATAAAGAGTCATTCATATTTTATTTTCTCACATAATTATAGCCTGTCAAGATTCTGGGGAAATCCAAATTCTGTCTTTTAACACATTAATTAATTCTTCAAGTTTTATGTCATCTCAATTTGATGATTGAGGATCTGTCCTTGGTCCTGCACTGTTCAACACAAGTCAAGTCAACTCGAATAACATTTACTAACCATCTGCTGCAGGCCAGGAACTGCGTTGGGCATAAATGATGCTAAAATGAAAGTGAGACAGTCTCTGTTCTTAAAGGACCTTACATTTGTAACTTGGGTGGAGGAATGGATAGTATGCTAATCAGTTCTGCTGGTGATAAAAAGCTTTTGGACTAAATATGGTATATTGAAAAATGCACCAGACTTGAAATCAGGAATTGGGTTCAAATTTTGGTTTTGCTTTAACTTTTGGCAACCCATTTCTCTAGTCTCAATTTTCTCATTAATCAAAGGAAGAGCTTGGATTAGAGTTCTACAGCTTCAAATTTTGTGCTTACTTATGGATAGCTAACAAACTGGAAGAGAGAATGTAAAAGAATCTCAATAGGCTAGAATGATAAGAGTGAGTACAAAAATAAAGATTTCTAATTTTTAAAACATTGTAATATGTATAGGAGACAATATGATAAAATGGGAAGAATACTGAGTTTGAAACAGAAGACAGGAGTTCTAATTCTATCGCTGTCATTTACTTACCATGGGACTTTAGGCAAATCATTTAAACTCTGGGTTTCCATTTCCCTATTTTTAAAATAAAGAAATTGGATTATATAACCTGTAAGGTCCCCTATAAGCCTTTGATCCTATTATGGGAAGAAAGAGACATGGCTAGACAATAATTTACATATAATATCTAAGGGTTAGTGAACTACAAGTGCAATATGTCAACAATGTGATGGGGGGTGGGGGCAAAGCATTTATATAGATACCACTACTATGTTCTAAGCAAAGGACAACTAATATAGACCAGGTGTTTTTTACTTTTTTATACCATGAGCCCCTTTGACAGTCTGGTGAAGTCTATGGAATCCTTATAGAAGAAAGTTTTGAATGTATAAAATGGAACATATAAGATTATAAAGGAAATTAATTATATTGAACTACAATAACCAAAATATTAAAACTGTAACAAGTTCATGAATCCCAGGTTATTCTGGGGCTCATTGTTTCAATTTACAGTCTTATTGACAAGTCAGGTCTCAAGAGGTGAGCACCGCAGACTCTCAGGACCCTCATCCCAGTGTCCGTTCTCCCTGAAAAGTTTGAGTTCCCAGAACAAAACTACTTTCCCTTCCTCAGACTTGTAGGAGTATCTCTTAAAAAGTTGGGATTATTTTTTCTAACTGGCCAAAATATAGTTTTTGGTGTATTTTCTCCAAAATCAGTTGCCAGTGATTACTAATTATCCCAGCATTATTCAACCAATTAATATTAATTAACTCTTTCAAAAGAATATTTATGGAAAAGGCATAAGAAGAACCAAAATACAAACTCAACTCTCCCAATGTAGGTGTATAATAACTACATAACCCAGGTCCCTAAGGTAAACTGGCTCAAATGTAAAGCAGTTGGTCTAAACATATCCTTCCAATGTGACCTAAATGACATCAAAATGACAGAAGCCAATTCACTGCTGGACTGGGTTAAGCAAGTCACTCCTCAGGACCTTGCTGGCACTTCACCTGGCTCAGGTGCTACATACTCTGTTATGGATTCTAGTTTCTGAATCCCTGAGGGCTTTTAGCTCTTTCAAAGCTCAGAAGGTTCCATCTTTGATCTCCAATATTTATTCACATAAGACCAGGTAAAAAAACAAATACAAAAAAACAAAACAAAACAAAACAAAACCAGAAACACTGAGTCCCTGGCCACATGTTAACCTGGGTAGATAGGCTAGGATAGGTAGCTTGAAGCAGGGAGCCACAGCTACCACTGCTACTACCTCTCCATCCACCCAGATGCTTAGCGATTCCTTTAATACCAAGAAAGAGAGTGAAGAATTTATTGATGAGCACTCTCTTTATCATAAACAGTTGTGATTCAGCATTCAGAAACAATTACAGAATACTTGCACATTTTCTGACAAAGAAAGGAGGGTACTTCCATTACATACTACCCCTTACTTCCAGTCTCAGGATCATGAAACCTCCTCACATTGTATATATTCAGAGGATTGGACTCCCATTGACCAAACCCTGTTATAGAACCAATAAATCAACTAACAAGCATTTGTTAAGTATGTAGTATATGTCTTTCCTTGTGCTAAACACTGGGGATGCAAAGTCTAAAGTGAGAAAGTCCTTAATCTCAAGAAACTCAAATGATAATATAAATTCTAATAAAACATGTACACATATGAAAATACAATATATGCCGAATACAGGTAAATCAGCTAAGTGAATACATGAGAAATTTGGAGAAGGTGAATTTGAGCTGAGCTCTGAGGGAAACAAGGGCTTACCTTGTAGGGGATCACTAAAACAAGGTATGGACAAAGGTGATGAAGCATAATGTGGGAGATCCACTGTAGGGCAGTATGGCTGAATTATAGGCTACATGGAAGAAAATAATATATAAGAAGATTAGAAGGGTAGGAAGAGACCAAGTTGTGAAGCAGTCTAAGTGCCAGGCAGGATTTTATATTTTATCCTAGGGATAAATAGGGAGTTAGTGGTATTTATTAAATAGGGATGAGTGAGATGAGTGACATGATAAGATCAGGGGGTTCAGAAAATTGGATTGGAATATGGAAGAGCACAAGATCAAAGAAGGGTCCAAGAAAGAAGTGATGACTAACTGAACCAGGATAGTCCAGTTTTGAGTAGATAGAAGAGATTTTGTGTAGATAGAAATGGCCAAATTTTTCAGTTGATTAGTATGTGGGTTCAGGGAAAGTAAGAAGTGGATGACAGAATGTGTAGGCTTGGATGATTAGAAAAGTGGGGGTGACCTCAGTGATAATAGGGAAGTTTTGAAGAGGAGAAGATTTGGGGAGAATAGAAATGAGTTCTATTTTGGATATGCTGATTTTTGAGATACCTTTGAGACATATATTTAAAAAGGAGTTCATGATGAAAGACAGGAACACAGAAGAAACACTAGAGGAGTATACATACACATATTTACCATACACATAGAAAGACATGTATACACATATGTATCAGTAGATATATACATACTCATATATATGTATGCACATGCATACATATATGATGTGTATGTGTTTGTATATATGTGAAGTATATATAGTATTGTACATATATGTAATGTGTATATATAAATGTACATATACAATAAATATATTATGTGTATATATTGAATAATATGTTTTGCATTATGTATACAATATGTATGTGTTGAATATATATTATATAATATTATATACATACAACACATATGTAAGTATATATACATACAATATGTACATATGTGTATATATATGTGTTGTATATGTAATGCAGTGTAGAAATATTATATTGTATATTTACAATATGTGTGTATACATGCATATATGCAATATGTATGTGTTGTGTATGTATTATATAATATATCATATTGTATATAAAATATATATTGTGTATATATAGCATATGGTATATATTGTGTGTATATATATATACTATATGTGTATATATTTATATAATATGTATGTATTGTGTATATATATGTATACAATATGTATGTATTATGTATACATATAGTGATATATATTGTATTGTGTTTATATGTGTGTATATATGTACATATATACACACACACACACACACACACACACACATATGCATATAAAATAAAGCTGCATCATCTGCCTAGAAATAGTAGCTGAATGCATTGGAAGTAATGAGCTCAACAAGTGAGAATATAGAGAGAGAAAAGAGTAGAAGGCTTGGGGCATATCCAGAGTGAGTGGATAAGCACAACATGGATGATGATTCAGGAAAGGAGAGAAGGAAGTGATCAAATAAGTAGGAGGAAAGCAAGGAAAGAGTTGTACCACAAAAACCAGAGAGGGGAGGATATCCAGGAGGAAAATACAGCCAGTAGTATCAAATGCTGCAGAGAGTCAAGCAAGATGAAGACTGTGAAGAAACCATGTTATTGGAAAAATAAGAAATTACCAATAACTTTAGAGAAAATCGTTTCAGTTGAGTGATAAGGTCAGAAGCCAGATTGTAGACATTTGAAAAGAGGGAGTGAGAGGAGAGAAAGAAAAAGCACTGAGAGTAGATACATTTTTCAAAGAGTTTGACTCTATTATTTATCATTCAGTTGTTGAGTCATGTTCCATTCTTCATGACCATTTGGGGTTTTCTTGGCAGAGATACTGGAATGATTTGCCATTTCCTTCTCCAGCACATTTTACAGATGAAGAAACTGAGGCAGGCAAGGTTAAGCCCAAGGTCACACAGCAAAATATCAACTCGGGGGTGAGTCCTCTTGACTCCAGATCCAGAACTCTGTCCACTGTGCTACATATTATAATCCTGTGATTCAGTCTATCAGATTACCACACATTGGAGAGATATTGCCAACTTTTGCTAACGATTAAATCATAGTAACATAAACTAATGCTTCTATAATGTTTGAAGGTTTGCAAAGAACTTTATAAATACTATTCCCATAAAAATGCTGGGAAGTAGATGCTTTCTTAATTTTATAGATGAGTAAACTGAGTCAGAAAGACAGTAAATTACAGAGTTAGTAAATACCTGAGGTAAAATTTGCCTTTTTAAATTTATTTTTTATTTTTTTTAGATTATACATGTACACTCATTTTTTATACATTTCCATTATAAGTCATGTTGAGAGAGAAAAATCAGAACAAAAGGAGAAACTACCACAAAGGAAAAAACAAGAAAAAAGGTAAAAATGATATGCTTCAATACTCATTCAATCTCCATAGTTCTCTCTTTGAAACAGATGGCATTTTCCAATCCAAATCTATTAGAATTCCCTTGGATCTCTGAATTACCGAGAAGAGCTAAATCTATCACAATTGATCATCACACAATCTTGCTATTGCTATGTATAATATGTATAATATTTTCTTCTGCTCACTTGATTGAAGTAAAGTTTGTACTCAAATCTTCCTGGCCCCAAGGTCAGAGCTTTAAACATTGTACTACCTTGTTAGGGCACTGAGTAAGGACAATCAACAAGAGGGAGTAATCTTCCTGGTGGAAAAAAAAGATGTGTTCTACATTGAATAAACCATATTTGATGATGGGTTCAGTCCAAATTACCCCAGAGAACTAATGTAGATAGTGTAGTAAGTTAGGAAATGGAGTATGCAACTATAGTTCCAAAAAGTCAGGGGGAGTAAGCTCCATTGGAGCTTACCAATGGAAAATCCTGCACAGGGTTAGATGTTGGAGAAAGCATGGTTTGCTCTTGTGTGCCACTCTCAGTCAAGGCAATTTAAAAAATTAATAGTATTTTACTTTTCCAAATACATGCACAAATAATTTTCAACACTTATCTTTGCAAAACCTTGTCTTCCAAATTCCCCCCCCCCCCTTTCTCTTTCTTCCCCCTCCTCTAAATAGCAAGTAATCTGATATAGGTTACACATGTGCAATTCTTCTAAACATATTTCCATATTCATTATGCTATGCAAGAAAAATCAGATCAAAAAGAAAAAACACAAGAAAGAAAAAATGAGCAAACAAACAAACAACAAGGTGAAAATATTATACTCTGATCCACATTCAATCTCCACAATTCTCTCTCTGGATGAGAATGGCTCTTTCTATCATAAATCTATTGGAATTACCTTGAATCACCACATTGTTGAGAAGAGCTAAATCCATCACAGTTGATCATCATATAATCTTCTTGTTATTGTGTACAATGCTCTCTTGATTCTGCTCATTTCACTCAACATCAGTTCATGTCAGTCTCTCCAGGCTCTCTGAAATCATCTTGCTGATCGTTTCTTATAGAACAATGATATTCCATTGCATTCATACTCCATAATTTATTCAGCCATTCCCCAATAGATGGGCATCCTCCTCATTTTCCTGTTCCTTAAGACAACTTTTTAAAAGAGCTTTAATGATTTGGTTTTTTTTTAATAGTATGTCAACTCCCATCTCCTACTCCTGCCCCCAGCAAAGTGTCATCTGCATTATTACCAGATTAAACATCTTATTTTTTTGTTAACCAGGATGTTGGGAGAAATTTAGTAAAATGTTTTGGGGGAATTTCAAGTTGTCTTTGTCAGAAAAGCTTACTGAGAACAGAGACTTTTTTTCCTTTCTTTGTATTCTCTAAATCTACCTCAGTGCTAGCATATAGCAGATACTCGATAAATACTTGTTGGATTAATTAATTGATACTCAAAAGTTATTTTATCTTGCCCCAAGTCTGATGAGTTGAACATGTTGAAAGCATTTAAGTATATGTTCTCATTATATCTTCTCATTTTTCTTTAGTTTTAAAACTCAGTTACCTCTTTTTGTTTTAGACAAAGACTATAAAATATGAAAATCCTTTCATATGGCATTTATATCTCTTCATAACTTAGCCCCCTTCTACCTTTCTAATGATCTTATAATTTGCTTCCCTCCAGGTAGCCCACAATTTGGTTCTCCCACATTATGTTTCATCACCTTTCTACATGCTTTTGTTCTGGGGATCCCTTATGCCATTATTTCTTCAAAGCTCAATTCAAGTCTACTTACTCTATACTCTATAAAGCATTTGTTTTAGATAAGAAAGGACCAGCTTCTGGAGAGCTTTAAGATTCAAAGAACGTAGCATACTTCTTGAACTGGGTATAATACAGATATCTTTCTCTTTGATAGAAAAAGGCAAAATAATTTTGTAATCTGTCTTCAATATACCTTCTATTATCTTATTGCTGTTTGTTTTTCATTCTCAAAGAGGATTGACATCAGGGAGGTGATACTATGGTATCATGCAAGTGTACATGGTACAAGGTACATGCAAGTGAATTGGATTGAAGTGCAGGAAGGCTGAGGAAGATCCCCTGTTTCACTTTCCCCTCCAAAGCCATCTGAGTCCAGTGTCCAGACATAGCTCAGGAAGTCTCTTATCATTTATGCAAAGTGATATCCCTCTCCCTTCTATAATCTCCCTGCTCCACAGCATAGCTAAAAATGACCTTTTCAAAAATTATCTTTAGTATCTATAATTAAGTCTCATTGTGTTTTGGACTTCAGTGTCCTGGTTGTTATTTTTACAGATCTGTGTAATCCTTTTATATTCTAGATTACCTGTATCCTAGAATTACTTTCCTTTTTTGTTTGCTCTTTTAAGATCTCAGTTGGTCCATGAGTTCCCTGGGTAGCCATGGAGATTTCTTTAAATGATTCTACCCCTTTTTAAACTCACCCAGGATCATTAATTTAGACCCAGACCAGATTCTTGAAGAATTCCTGTCAGTTAGTGTCATTCTATAGATAAGGAAATAAATTGTAGATCAAGGTCACACAGTTTACATGTGACAAAGCTGGAATTTGAACCAATGTATCCCAACAAGTTACCACTATTCTATAACTGCTTTTCATCCCTTTATTACATAAAAGCCTTCAAACATTTGGATTGCTATCATGTCCCATCTACCATTTTCTCTTACAAATCACAGATGTTTGTAATAATCCTTTCATGAATAATTCCTTTCCGGATTCCTTACTATTCCCCAATATTCCTCTGAGCTCTTAGAAATTTAAAGTCAGCTTTAATCTTGTGATGGTTCTAAACCTGATTGTCAAGAGGTCTGGATTCAAGGGTCAATTCTGACACTAATTTACATGAGATTTTCGGCAAGTCAATTTATATGCATGAATCTTGGGTTCCTCTTCTGTAAAATGGGAGCGGTTGGAGAATTGCAGAATTGCTAAGAACCTTCTTGCTCTAACATCCTGTGATCAATAGCCCACTTCTGAAAGAGGCAGGGGATTGAAATTGCAGTTGAAGTGAAAAGACTTGAGTTTCGATGAATACTGAACTACTTTTTGCCTGTTTAATTGTGGGCAGATCACTCAGCTCTCTAGATTTCCAGCTCCCTTGTCCATGAAATGAGGGCGGTGGACTAGGGCTCCCTTCCAGCTCTAAATGCTAGGTCTTAAGAAAGGCTGCCTTGGCTCTTTGTGTGGAAATACTTATTTTTTCTGGAATCTTGAAGAGCCCCACGAGGGGGCAGCAGAGACTAGCAATGCCATCTAACTGCAAAGGGGTGCCAGGGAAGGAAATTGGAACCGAGACCATAAAGCCAGGTGTTCTTGTCTTGGAACAGGAGATGGTTAACTGTGTGTCACTGTGCAATAACTTGTACCAATAATCTCAAAATTGCTCTACAGATAAAATCTAATTTAATTGGGGAAGTCTAACCTACACAAGGGAAAATTCAGGTGAGGACATGAGAGTTCTGCTCAAGCATTTGAAGGGATGACCTGCAGAAGAAAGATTAAGCTTGTTGTCCTGAGGGCAGAGCTGGAAGAAATCTGTGTAAGTCAGTCAATCAACGCGCATTTATTAAGCACCTTCTATGTGTCAGGCACTAGGCTAATCGCTGAGGATAGAAAAAAGGCAAAAATAGTCCCTGCTCTTAATGAGCTCACACACATACTAATGGGGGAGACAACATGAAAACATCTATGTACAAACAAGTTATAAACTGAATAAATTGGAGTTAATCAAGAAAAGGAAAGCACTAGCTTTATTTAGAGGGAAGACTTCTTGCAGAAGGGTGACTTCACATGTGCTTGAGAGAAGCTAGGCAAGTTGGGAAGCAGAAATGAGGAGGGAGAATGTTCCAGGCATGCGGGGAAACCAGTGAAAATGCATGGAACCTGGAGAGGGAGTGTCCTATGTGACAGTGTCTCTGGATGGCAGAGGAAATGGAGGGGCAGAAGGTATAAGAAGACAGGAAGGGTCCAAGTTCTGGAGGGTTTTACAAACCCAAGAGCCTACTGGATATCTTGAACTGGGTGTGTCACAGACATCTCAAAATCATCATGTCCAAAACTGAGCTCATCACTTCTCCCCTCAAACCCTCCCCTCTTTTTCTCTTTCCTATTACTGTGTAGGAACAAATGTGAGTTTTCCTAATGACTTAAGTTCATTATTTAAGTTTTTATTCTCTCCTAACCCACCTTATCCTCATAGTTAATCTGTTACCAAGACCCTCTCTTAGCAACATCCTAACATAAATGCTTATTTCTCTCCTCTGACACAACCACCATCTTGGTGAGAGTCTTCTTTCTCCCAGGAAGGTTGAGTTAATAGGAGTTGGCAACAGATTGGATATGGGAAGTGGGAGGGGAGAGACTAAGAGATAGGCAGAGACAGAGAGAGATTCAGAAAGACAGAAACAGAGATAGATAGAGAGAAACAGAGACAGAAAGACAGAGACAGACAGAAATACAAGAGACAGACATAAGTAGACAGAGACAGAGAGAAAGTAGACAGATGAGAGAAACACCCAGAGAGAAACAGAGAGACAGAAAAAAGACAGAAAGACAGAGACAGAGACAGACAGAAATACGAGAGACAGAGACACAAAGAGAAAAACAAAGACAAAGACAGAAAGACAAGAGACAGAGACAGACAAAGAAACTGACAGAGAGATATAGAAAGATAGAGACAGACAAAATTACAAGAGACAGACACAGATAGACCAAAAGAGAGACAGACAGAAAGACAAGAGAAAGACACCCAGAGAGAAACAGAGAGACAGAAAGAGACAGAAGACAGAGACACAAAGAGAAAAACAGAGAAACAGACAGACAAGAGACAGAGATAGAGAGACAGAAAGATAAGATACAGACAGAAAGACAAGAGACAGAGGCACACAGAGAAACTGACAGAGAGAGAAAGATAGAGACAAAGACAGACGGAAATACAAGAGACAGATACAGATAGAAAAACAGACAGACAGAAAGGCGAGAGAAAGACATTCAGAGAGAAACAGAGACAAAGAGACAGAAAGAGACAGAGACAGACAGAAATATGAGAGACAGAGACACAAAAAGAAAAATAGAGAGACAGAAATATAAGAGACAGAGACACAGAGAGAAACTGACAGAGTTAGAGAGAAACAGAAAGACAGATATAGAGAGCAACAGACAGAGAGAGAGAGAGACTAAAGACAGACAGAGACAGGAGATACAGACAGAGTCACAGAGACAGACAGACAGAGAAACAGAGATAGACAGAGACAAAGAGTAAGACAGAGACAGGAACAGAGAGACAGAGAAAAAGTTAAGAATAACCCCTAGATAATGAGTCTAGAGGGGAAATGACAAGTTTTAGACATGATGAGTTTAAGTTATCTGTGACATATCCAGTTCAAGATGTCCAATAAGCTCTTTGGCTTTTAAAGTTCTCTAGAACCTGGACCCTTCCTGTCTTCTTATACTTTATTCTCCTCTATTTCCTCTGCAATCCAGCGACACTGATCTCCTTGCTGTTCTTCACAAAGGACACTCTCTCTCCATGTTCCATGCATTTTCACTGCTTGTCCCTCATACCTGGAACATTCTCCCTCCTCATTTCTACTTCCTGACTTCCCTAGCTTCTCTCAAGTCTCATATAAAGTCACACCTGAAAAAAATCTTTCTCAATCCTCCTTAAACTTGTTGCTTTCTGGCTGAGACTACTTCCAATTAGCCTCCATTGGACTGTGGGTTCCTTGAGAGCAGAGTGTATCGGTCTTTCTTTGTATCCCTAGAACTTAGCACAATACCTAGTACAGAGTAGATGCTAAAATAATAGAGAGAGAAAGATTTCATCAGGATGACCAGAAATACTTCCTAATAATTAGAATTGTCAAGAAGTGAAATAAGCTGCCTCAGGAGATGATGGGGTCCTCAACTTTAAACTTCTTCAAGTAAAAGCTACAGTTTGTGGAGGGAGTTCCTATTCAAGTAGAGATGGAATGAGATATCTTCTGATGTCCTTTTTAACTCAGGTTCTAATCACTACACCTTTATGCATCAGACAGAAAATATCAGTGATAATTGATGATGATGATGATACCCTATACATGTACAGAACTTTGGAGCTAGTAGATCACCTTCATATCTATTCTTTCATTTGATCTCATCCCTCTATTTATCTATCTATCTATGCTGGAGCATATTTCCCAAATAATGAAACTGCCTCAAACAGACTAAACAGATTGATCTGAAAGATTTAATGAAGAAAGGCCCACTTATAGTTGAGGGAATCAAGGAAAGCTTTTGGAAAGACGTAGCACTAAACCCAGTTTGGAAGAGGGAGAATATTAATAAAAGTAACTAACAAAAGTGCCATTTATAGACTTGCAAAGAGTTTTATAAATATTATCTCATTTTGATCTCACAGCAATTCTGGGAGGTACATGTTAATATTATCATCTCCATAGAGGAAACTGAGATACACAGAGGTTGGATAACTTACCTAAGATTACATAGCTTATAAGTGTTTGAGACAGCATTTGAACTCAGATCTTCCTGATTCCAGATTTAACTGTGTATTCAAAGTGCCATCTAAGAGGAATAGATGGAGCCAAGTTTCAGGGTAGGGATAGGGGGAAAGAATCCATTTTGGAAATGAGGGAGAGCCTACACAAGTAATTAAAGATAGAGGAGGACAAAATGGAGTGATGATAATAATATTAGTGTGCATGTATATAAACCCTTTTAAGGTTTACAAGTCATTTTACAATTTCCAAAGTGCTTTACATCTATTATGTCACTGGATCCAGCACCTAAAATGTGAACAGTGGAAAGCCTAGTTTAATTGGAGCTTAAAGTTTGTGAAAGAGAAGACCAAGAAATAAGGCAGAAAAAGATGTGATGGAGTGACCATTTACTTTTTCTGCTCCCTACAACTTCTGGCATACTCTCTCCCAAACTGCCTTGTACTTTACGATTTTGTGAGGTTTTGTATTTATTGTGTTTATAGATATTCTACGTATACTTGCACATGTATTTGAATCTCTTACTAGCTTAGAACTTACTCGTGAGCAGGAATAATATCATTTATTGTTTTTGTATTCCTAGCACAGTGTTTGGCACACAGTAGGTGCTTTGTTGTTTAATCCTCCATTTTCAAAGAGGATGTGAGGACATCACAGAATATTTTGGCCTGTGTGATTTATTGACCTGTGTGTGAATTTGGATTTAAATGAGGCAGATTGCACCAAGTCATTAGTTTCATTCTCTTCCAGAGTCTTTGAAGTCCAGGAACAGGACAAAAGTCAAAATGGCAGATGATAGATTAGGATCCAATAGATGACTTTGACATATCCAATGACTGACCAAAATTCTAAGCTCTTCATAGCACTTAATTGACAATAAATGAATGAATAAACAAGTAATAAATGTTTATTGATTGATTGATTGATTGATGTGAGAAATGAACCAAATCTGATTTGCCATCGATTTTCCAAAGGGCAAAAGGGATTTTCCCTTTCCCCTCTTTCCAACTGTGCTTGTCATGGACAGGAGAAGAAAGCAAGACCGAAACTTCTTAAACTATGGTTGTATCCCAATAAGGCCATTTAACTGAATGGGGGTTTCCAAAATTGTGATTTATTATCAATAAATTTTAAATTTATATACCCATTTTATATGCCTATATACTCAGGGTCACATAAATTTTTTCAAGCAAAAAGAAGTTGCAAACAGAAAAAGTTTAAGAAGTCCTGCTATAGATCTATACAGGTTATATTGTAGTGGACAGTATTTAGGAATGGAAGTCAAGGAGACGGGAAATTTGAATCACCATCTTAGATGTTTCCTAACTGGGTGAACTTAGACAAGTCATTTATCTTATCTGAGTCTCCATTTCATATCTTTGGACCAAACAATCTTTAAGGTCCCTTCCAGCTCTTTCTATATGAAGTATTAGAAATGAGTGGAGGATACTGGGATGGTAAGGGAGCATGAAGGGAGCAAAACACTTTGATGAACAAAAGATACCATACTAGAAGAAGAAGGGTCTAAAAGCAAAGCAGGAACACATGTGCCATCACTTCTCCTCACCAGTTCCCATGGGAAATTAATTTCATCTTGAGTTGCTCTATTTAAAAACCCTGACTGAAGTGTCTTCGGGAGGTAAACAATTGGAATGGCTCCAGGACCATCCTAAGGCATTTAAAGCCGCCAAAGGCTGACCTGACCTAAATTGGGGGGAGTGGGAAGGAGACCAGGGAATACCAGCCTCTCTTCCACTCCCTGCCAGCCTGGCTGACTGCCACATAAAGATACCAGCCTGAGCCTTGTGGTTTCTGCAGCAGCTGGCAGGATGCCCCCCAGCCAGAGGGGATGCTTGCTATCAGCATGTTGTTCATTAGGAAGCATCTTCTGAATGCGACGATCCAAGTACTCTTTCAAAGGAGACTTAAGAGAGCCAGAGCACTTGAATGGAATCCTGATGCCCATGTGAAATGGGTCTGCTGCTGGCATGAGGCATTCAAAGAATTCAGGGAAGAAGGGTGTGGAGGAATTGGGCTTGAGGGACTTGATTATTAATTATTATTATTGAAAAGCCACATTTTAGGAAGGACACTGATAATCCAGAACATATTCTGAAGATGGTGGGAAGATGGGAAACCATGCTGTGGGATTGTCATTCAGTATCAGGGTAGAGGATTCTTGATTTGCAGGGAAGGGATCCAGCTTTCATTCTTACCAACTGAGTGATGTGCAAGTTCTATGGACCCTACATTTTTCATTTGTAGAATGACCTTTAATGTTGCTTCCAGCTTTAAATCCGTGGTACTATGAAATGGAGATATTTTAGTCTAGAGAAGACTTCATGAGGTAGCTAAGTGGTACACCAGTTAGAGCAATGGGCCTGTAATCAAATTCTGTCTCAGACACTTCTAGTCTTATATGACTCTGAGCAAGTCACTTCCTAACTGTCTGCCTAAGTTTCCTTAACTGTAAAAATGGCAATAATAATAGTACCTACTTTACAGAGTTGTAAGAGTCAAATAAGTATTTCGCACAATGCATGGAGCAAAGTATACTCTTTGTAAATATTTGTTCATTTCTCCCTTCAAGTATCTGAAGGGCTGAGACAGCAAAGAAGCCTTAGACCTATTCTTTAAATCCAGGAACAGAAGTTGAAAAGAAGAAAATTATTGGCTCAGTATAAAGAAAAACTTCCTACCAAATAGGGCCAGCTAGGAACTGTGGTGGGTAGAGTACCAGGTCTGAAGTTGAGAATACTTGAGTGCAAATCTGACCTCAGATACTTACTAGCTGTATGACTCTGGTCAAGTCACTTAACTATTTTCCTCAGTTCCCTCATTTGTTAAATGAGTCAGAGAAGGAAACGGCAAAACATTCCAGTATCTTTGCCAAGAAAACCCCAAATGGAGTCATAAAGAGTTGGACAATATTGAATAGAAAGCGAAATGTGCTACCTTGTAATTATTAGATTCTCCATTCCTAGTGATCCTCAAGAGGAGGCTGCATAGCCACTTGTTGGAGATATTGTAGGACCTCTGTTCAGATAGAGATGTCCTGTGGTCCTTTCTAATGCTCATACAAAGGACACTAGCTCTAGCAGGAGAATAAGTAGAATCTACTAATCAGAGGATGTCCATCAATGATCAGACTGTACCTTAGATGAATTTTGTGTTCTCTGCTGGCATATCAGTTAAATATACAAACTATTGGGTTGAAAATAGCCTTCTTGGAGTGCACATGTTTAACCTTTAGCAGATTGTTTGCTATCTTGTGGGGTGGAAGGAGAGGGAGAAAATTTTAAAACATGAGGTCTTGCAAAAGTGAATGTTGAAAACTGTCTTTGCATTATTTGCGAAAATAAAATACTATTAAAAATGAAAAAAGGAAACAAAGGAAAAAAGAAAATGGTCTTCTTTAGTTCCTTCAATATTACAAAAGGCTGGTGATTCTTGGCTTTTTTTTTCTGAGTGGGGGCTTCCTCCTCAGTATAGATCTGCAATCCCTCCAAACATAAGTAGATGCTCTTTTGGCTCCATGGCTAAAACAGAAACCATCACCTGGTGGCTAATGCTCAGCAGGCAGATGTACTCATTTGCAGCAGTGTTGGAACATAAGTTATTTTGATGGCCTCCAGCCAATAAAGAGATAGCAAAGTGGTCCAATCGGATGGATGAGTCAATGTGAGGGGAGAAAAAATTCAGATCTAGCTTATGAGATCCAGTTCTCTTATTGAGCTGGAGAACATTACAAAGCATTTGTCCCTTTAGTAAAATGGGGTTTATAAGTATATCACCATAACCTAGAGAAAAATAAAGCATCACCATTCTACAAATATTGGAAATTTAGTTTATATCACCCAATCTCATGATTTTGAAGATGAAGAAACTGAGGTCCTTACATCCAAAGTGATTTGCAGTGTGATTTACTGATTCATAGATTTAGTGACGGGAAAGGGTTTAGCCCAAGTTCCTTATGTGACAAATGAGGAATCTGAAGCCAAAATTGTTTCAATGACATAAGAAGTAAGAGAAAGAACTAGAATGTGAATCCAAGTGTAGTGGAATGAACATTGGATTCAGCATCACTAGATCTAGCTTTAGGTCTTGGTCCTGCTGCTTTTTACCTGAAAAATAATGGTCAAATTATTTGTGAGCCTCAGTTTTTTGATCTAGAAATGGGGATAATTTTAATGGTTGTCGTCCTTCATTTTTGAAGAGGACCAAAATGACATCACTATCTATATTAGAGTCAAAGTACAGTGTGTGCAACTGTGGCTGATCAGAACAATATGAGCTCAGAAGGCTCTACTGTAGGTCAGACACAAAAAGTTCACATGAGCATTTGGGGTGGAGATATCTCTAAATTTGTGCATCTCATGTTTCTTTTGAGCTACTGCAATTCTGGTTTGCTCATGGAACACAGCGCCTTCTTTGATGAGGGCACATCATACTGGGTTGTCCTGTGCCAGTGTCTCCCATATCTTACAATCAATTCCAAAGTTCTTCAGAGAAACCATGAGCATGTCTTTGTATTGCTTTTTCTGACTACCATGTGAGCATCTGCCTTGAATGAGTTTGCCATAAAATAATGTTTTGGGCAAACATACATTTGTCATTAATATTCCTACACCAAAGGAATATTGTGAAAAAACTGAGTTGTAAATCCTAAAGCTATGTAAGATATATGAGCTATTATTATTCTTACTATTGCCCACAGTCATACAAATGGCCAAGTGGTTGAGGTAAGACTAGAAACTTTATCTCCTGAATAATTGCCAATGAAGTGGTCTTCAATAACAGTGACCATAAAACATTTTGTAGATAGAGATGCTAATGTTTAATTTAATTAACTCTCACTGTTGTTGGTAGACCAGTGAAAGGGCCAGCTCTGGGCAAAATTGTGCCATCCTCTTGTAAGGAGGGAGAAAGAAGGATCTGAGATATGAAAGCTTTCCTGTGAATGAGTTTGTTGGTAAATACACTGAATAACCTGCCCCAAGAGCATTGATATTATAAAAGGACTCTTTAGTTGATGAGCACAAAAGAATTTCTCTATAATTGTGAAATGTCAAGCAGTATGACATTTTGGGTGGATTTTCTTGCCTCAGCTTTTGGAGAATAGCATGCAAGCCAATACTTGTTCTATCTACAAGTCAGCCTGATGTCTCAGAACAATGGAAGTTTGGGTAATTGCCTACAAAGCCTCATGATGTAAAGAGGAGAACAGAACAAAGCATCAGCCTCTGAAGAGTTATGTGGCATCCAAATCTCCTCCTCTTCTTCCTCTTTATCATCACCACCACCACCATCATCACCATTATTTATGTCATCCTCCATTGTATTTTATTTTGCTTCTTCTAGGATCTTTCTCCACAAACCATTCCCTCTTGCTCATGAATACGTAAGACTGGGACTCTTCAACCTCAATTAATACAACTAATAAGATGTTCTATTTCCTGATACCTTTATCAGATAAAATACCCAGAGCCATCCTGGAGTCAGCTAAAATAAGCTTGTGAGACAACTGTTAAATTTTCAAGGTGAACTTTTATGCCTCAGAAATCCTCAAATACTACACATAGGAGCTTGGTTTATTATTGTTTTACAATTTCTAAACTTAAGAAAGCAATGAAGAAAATATTTATAATGCAAATTAAACATAAAAGCATGCCCTGCTTACATTTTCTCCCCAGAATGATGATTGTTAAACATTTACCAGTGTATGTCTGAAAACACCTCTTTGATTTTAGGCTCAATCAATCAATCAATCAAAGGCAGAAACTAAACCTGAACAAGTCCTTAATCATTTTAAGAGGAGCGAAATGCTTCAAGAACCTGAAGAGAATCTGGAACCTCTTGTTTTCTCTTGGAATCTGAAAGCCAAAAGACTAGCATCTCTTTTTTTCCAGGTCCTCACCAGCTCTGTACCTCATGCAAGTAGGAAGCACAGAGTTACTCAATCTCAACACGAGAAGAGCCCCATATAGACTCTGAGCCATGGATTACATCTATTGACCTTCTGCTCACCCTCTCTTCTTGTATTCTTTATTTAGCCTGGTTTGCCTCAGTTTCCTCATGTGTCAAATGAGCTGGGGAAGAAAATGGCAATCCACTCCAATATCTCAGCCAAGAAAACGCCAAGTGGAGTTATGAAGAGTTAGACATGATTGAAAAACAAATGAGCAAGACCAGAGCAAGGACAGTGCCATTGATGGAAATAGTGAAGTCAAAAGGAAGAGTAGGTTTAAGGAGAAAAATAATAATTTCAGGTTATTCTCTCACTTTTTCTTTAATTTCTCATTCTCATTTAAGAATCAGCACTTCAGAGTGGAAAGAATGCCAGAACCAGTCAGGAGATGTGAATTCAAATAATGACTCTATCAGTTACTAGCTGTGTGACCACAGGAAAGTTTAGCCTCAATCTCCTCATCTGATAAATATTCTCAACAATTCTTACCCTAATAGAATTTTTAGAAAGTATCTTATAAGCTTCAAAGTACTATATAAATGTGAGTTATTATTATTGTTATTTCTTCTGATGGTGATCTTAGAGTGCATGTTTTCCAAACCTCTGTCCTTTTTCTTTGGTCCTTCTCTCTCTACATTCTCTCTCTCAAACAATCTCACTTAGTTGCCCAATTCCAACAATTATTTCCATCCAGATGATTTTCAAAGCTAGATTTCCAATCTACATCTTTCTTTCTGAGATCCTGACCCTTGGCACAGCTGCCATTGAGACATTTTCTCTTAGATATCCCATCAGCAATTAAAACTTAAAATCTCAACCTGAAATTATTATTTTTCTTCTTAAACCTGCTCTTCCTTTTGACTTCACTATTTCCATCAATGGCACTGTCCTTGCTCTGGTCTTGCTCATTTGTTTTTCAGTCATGTCTAACTCTTCATAGCTCCACTTGGCGTTTTCTTGGCTGAGATATTGGAGTGGATTGCCATTTTCTTCCCCAGCTCATTTGACAGATGAGGAAACTGAGGCAAACCAGGCTAAATAACTTGCTGAGAGTCACATAAGTAATTAGTGCCTGAGGTCAGGTTTGAACTCAGGAAGATGAATCTTCCTGACTCCAGGCTTGGAACTCTATGTATTATGGTGCCATTTAGATGCTTATTTCCCTGGTTTGCTATGTGCAAAACCTGAGGCATTCCCTTGTTTGTTATTTTTTAAATAACCACTTCTTGCTAATTCCACCTCCACAATTTTGGGGCAGTCCCCCCATTATCAATAATCTGCTCTATCTCAATGATCTAAAATATCTTCCTGCCTCTGTTCTTACTACCCCTCCCACTGCCATCCCCAAAGCCTCCTGTCTATCCTTAGAGGTCACAGCCAGATAATGTCCTAACACTTAGACCTGCTCAGATTACTCTGACTGCATTTTGTTTTGCATTTCCTCAATATACATGCTGAGCAACTAGAAGTCAGAAAGAATTGTCTTTCTGAGTTCAAGTCTGGCTCCATGTACTTCCTAGATGGGTGATTCTGGGCAAATCATTTAACCTTATTTGCTACAATATCCTGTAAAATGAACTGGAGAAGGAAATGTCAAAACATCCCAGTATCTCTGCCAAAAAGACCCCAAATGAAGTCTCGAAGAATCAGACACGACTGAACCACAATATACGTATCTATTAGATCATATTATAATTACCTGGGCTTGTATTTTCCCCTCTTACTACACTGTCAGTTCCATGAGAGATAACTCTATGGGTTTAAACTTTGAACCTATACTTGAGTACAGAGCATTGTACCCAAGTCAATGCTTAATCATTTTTTGTGGAATTTAAATTTGTTGAATCACTGTCTCCATCATTTCCAGACACATGAGGCAAATCCACATGCAAGCTCTGAGTCCATGACATTCACCAAATGGTTAATTTCAAAAAAGGCAGCCATTTCCACCAGCTGCTTAACAGAGCTGGCCACCCTTGGGAGATCAGCAGCCAATCAAAGAGCAAAAGCAGAGAGGTTGGGGTTTGTGTTTTTTTTTTTGGAGTTTTTTTTTCCCCAGTAACCAGATTCAACTGGGTATCTGTTGCTTAGTTGTTTGTGTAATTCCAGTTAAACTCAAGGGAATATAGTTTGGAATAAAAGCTATTGTTACCTTTATACTGTTTACACTGTTGTTCTTGTTAGACTGGTGGCTTGTATTTGTGCTTAACATGCTTATTATATCAATGTGTTCTCTACTAACCAATCTATTGATGAAAGGAATGGATGAAGGTGCTGGCTACGGTTCCTTTCAGCTCCAATATTTTATGATTCTAAGACTGTGATTGTTTTTATTACAATAATTAAGAGGGGTAGGCAGGCCAACTGTTTGGCTGCTTCAGATGGGAACCTCAAGAGATTGGGTGAGGTCATCATATATCCAAGATTCAGTCCTCAGATTTACAGTTTCAAAAACACAATTTTTATCAGTCGGCTTGGGGCTTTTGAATATCTGTGAGCCGAAAGCACGACAATCCAATTCTTAAGAAACTAATTGATTAACCCAAATTCCAATGTGTGAATCTACAGTCAATTAAAAAGGTGCCCCAAAGCTAGTCTATAAAACACTCCTTACTGGTGGGCAGGTCCATTCAGAAGACCTCAGTTCAAATTCCATATCAGAAATATAGAATTTAGGTGGCTTTGAACTTGTCACTTAACTTCTCTTTCCAGTTTTTTTTTTTTTAATCTCTAAAATGGAAATAATAATGGCCTATCTCATTACATTGTTATTGGGATCAAATGAAATTTTACATATCCACACACATAATACTATCTAAATGTAAGCTATTAAATTATATTATATTCATACTTTTTTCAACAATTTCTCAATTAGAAGATGTTTTGTTTCTAGGTCTTTGTTATACAGTAGGCTATCTGAGAGAAGAAATTCTCATGAGTGTTATTTTATTAAAGAGAGATCCATGAACTCAGAGACCATGTCTTAACTCAATTCCTATCTTTCCTTTCACCTACCGCAGGGCTCAGTACAGAACGAGCATTTACTAAATGTTTGTTAAATTTATGTGAATCTTATTATTTCATCGGAGGGAAACTCTGATGTCCCCAAATTCTAGGTATACATAACTGACTTGGCCCCCACAGGCACACAGCACTGATTGCAATTAGAATTACATATATAAATCTGGCATTAACTCAGTGCAAAACCAGTTGGTCAAATATGCAAAAGAGAGAGAGAGAAGGAAATACAGAAAGGAGGCAAGAAAGGAAGGAGCCAGAGAAGGAAGGAAGGAAAGAAGGAAGGAAGGAAGGAAAGAAGGAAAGAAGGAAGGAAGGAAGGAAGGAAGGCAGGAAGGAGAAAGAAAGGAAGAAAGGAAAGAAGGAAGGAAAGGGAGAGAAAGGAAAGAAACTACCCTGCTATATACAAGTGTTTAGAAAAATCAACTTATGAAGGGCTCCACTTCTTTTACATCCTTCACAGTAGCGGAATAACAATAATATAATAACTTATTTTGAAAGAACTGTGACCACAATATTTGTCAATGCCCTCCATCTTAGAGACCTCCTCCATCCTAAAGAGAGCTTTCCCTCGGAGTAATTAGATGATGCAGTGGATATAGTGCTGGCTCTGGAATCAGATCTGGCTTCAGACACTTAACACTTCCTAGCTGTGTGAACCTGAGCAAATCACTTAGTCCTCCTAGTCTCAATTTCATAGTATCTCTGCTGAGAAAACCCTAAATGGGGTCACAAAGAGTCAGACATTACTGAACAACAAAAATACTTTCAGTACAATGTACTAGGAGTAAATATTCACACTTTACTCCCATGAGGGCAGGAGCTGCTTTGCACTCTTTTGCTATATTCCTCAGGATCTAAGATAGTGCCCTGTACACTATAATACTTATATATTTACTTACTTAATAATACTTAATAAATGCATTTTGGATCATTGGAAAGGCCAGTATATTGATGGTTCTGGCAGAAATTGGATCTCTGAGAAAAGGAGCTGTGTGGTTGATGAAAGAGTAATGTAAAGTTTGAAATGAGTGAAGTGAAGGAAGTGAGGGTGAGGCAGCCAGGAACTGTGCTTTGTAACATCTGTGATGTGACTATTCTAATCACTGAAATGATCACAGATTTTACTTTGATATTTTCCAACATATTCCTTTGTCTTGGCTCCCTGACTAAAGGAACCACAATATTATTGCGTAGTTCTTTTTTCATTTCAGAGAAATGTGCTACTCATTTAATGTAACAGAAAACAAGTGAGTGGGAAACTATTAAGTCCCACACTATTAAGTTTTTAATGTGGGTATTTACACCTCAAAAATCAGCAAATGTTAGAAGATTTGTTGTTTGTTGATTGTCTAGACTTAAGACAGTGATGGAGAAAATGTTCAATAGTGTAGTTGTTGTTGTTGACTCTTTGTAACCCCATTTGGAGTTTTCTTGGCAAAGATACTCTAGTGGTTTGCCATTTCCTTCCCATTTTACAGATGAGGAAACTGAGACAAACAGGGTTAAGTGACTTGCCCAGCATCACACAGCTAATAAGTGTCTGCAGCCAGATTTTTAAATCATGAAGATGAGTCTTTCTGACTCCAGGCATGACACTCTATCCACTGTGGTAGATTAGTTTTAAATGTGTGAAGTGTACATTTTCTTCTCCCTCCCTTCCCAATTCCCAGCCAATTGTTAAGTATTTTTTAACACACCCCTGAGTAAAGGCCCAACTATTTAATTGCCACAAGTCTTCTGATTAGCTGAACCTATAAGTACTCTTCCTGAATTGTTACAGAATGTAACATATATAAAACATTTTGTATTTTTAAATTCATCACTCAACTCCCCTCACAGACTTGTTGAGTAAGATGGGATAACTAACTTGACAATGAATAAAGCAAAGTCAGGATTTAAAACTTCAGTTTCCTTAAGATATAGATCAACAGAAACAAAGATACAAGAAGAGAGTTTAGAGCTAGACTGTAGGCTGCTGTTAATTACTAAATCTACACCAAATTAGATAAAGGGATAAAGATGAGAAGAATATGATTGCAAGCAATTACAGTAGTTACAACTTGACTTGTTTAAATAAGCTATCAACTCTAAAAAAAAGGATAAAAGTAAAGACATTAACTCAATATTTCTTGTTGAAGTATGAATAAGGCAAAAGAGAGAGAGAGAGAAGGAAATACAGAAAGGAGGCAAGAAAGGAAGGAGCCAGGGAAGGAAGGGAGGAAGGGAGGAAGGAAGAGAGAGAGAAAGAGAGAAAGGGAATGAAGGAAGGAAAGAACGAAAGAATGAAAGAAAGAAGGCAGGAGGGAGGAAGAGGGAAGGAAGAAAGGAAGGAAGGAAGGGGAAAGAAAGGAAGGAAGGAAGGGAGAGAAAGGAAAGAATGAATGAATAAAAGAAAGTGAGAAGGGAATGAAGAAAGGAAAGAATGAAAGAAAGAGAGAAGGAGGGAGGGAGGAAGAGGGAAGGAAGAAAGAAGGAAGAAATGAAGGAAGGAAGAGGAAAGAAAGAAAGAATGAATGAATGAGAGAGAAAGAAAGGAAGAAAGGAATGAAGGAAGGAAAGAAGAAAGAAAGGAAAGAAGGAAGAAAGAAAGAAAAGGAAGGAGGGAAAGACAAAACGGAGGGGAAAAGGAAGAAAGAAGAAACAAGAGAGAGACAGACAGAAAGAAAGAAAGAAAGAAAGAAAGAAAGAAAGAAAGAAAGAAAGAAAAAGGAAGGAAGAAAGAAAGAAAGAAGGAAGGAAGGAAGAAAAATAAAGGAAGGAAGGAAGAAAAAGAAAGGAAGGGAGGAAGGAAGGAAGGAAGGAATGAGGAAAGGAAGAAAGAAAAAGAGAAAGAAGAAACACAGAGAGAGAAAGAAAGAGAAAAAAGAAAGGCTGAAAGAGAGGAAGAGAAGGAGGGAAGGAGGGAGAAAGGAAAAAGAAAGAGATGGAGAGAAAGAGAGAGAGAGACACAGAAAGACAGAGAGAGAGAGAGAAAGAGAGAGAAAGAGAGAGAGAGAGAGAGAGAGAGAGAGAGAGAAAGAGAGAGAGAGAAGAAAAAAAGAAAGAATTATATGACAATTATGTTGAAAGAGCTCTGAAGTTACCTCAATCAGGAAAATGCTGAAATGCTGATCTGGTGAATGAAGAGATATGGGCAGTTAGGTATTGAAATGGATAGAGCACCAAGTCTGAAGTTGGGAGAGACCTGAGTTCAAATCCAGCCTCAGGCACTTATTAGCTAGGTAACCCTAAGCTAAGGAAACCCTCAGTTTCTTCATCTGTAAAATGAACTAGAAAAGGTAATGGCCAACCACTCCAGTATCTTTGCCAAGAAAACGCTGCTTGAGGACATGAAGAATTGGATCCAACATACCTTTTCCTACAGGAAAAGGGATAAATCAGTTCTTTTACCCAGCAAAAAACAAACAAACAAACAAAAAACAGGAGTTATCTCAGCTTTTTTTTCATGATTTTAGACCATAGCACAGTATTATAGATTTAGACATGAAAAGATGTGATGTGAGATTTGAACCAAAGTATTGCTGGCTCCTGTTCTTTATACCTTCTACAAGGTTCAGTTCTTTATACCTTCCTTAGTTCCTTATACTTATCTTTTTTTGAAACACTAGTTACCCAATCAGAGAAGCTCCTAAACTTTAAATCTGGTTTATTTGTTTGACATAGTCTCCCATTCCTGCCTGTTGGACTTTAGTTTACTTTTTTTGAGTTTGGTTGAAAAAAATGTTTTCAAATTTTCATCTTGCTAATTGTGACCCATGCAAATCACCTTAGAAGATGTACTTGGTATACTAGTAGACTTTTATCCCAATTTCCTGCTAGCAAAGAAGGATTGCCTCCCAAAAGAGGGATTCCAAATTGTTGGGTGAATCCTCTGTGAAGAATTTGTGGAGAGACACAAGCAAGAATCACACAGGATGAGAAAATAAAACATAATTAACTTGGAGTTAGGAAATAAAAGTTAGGAACTCAACACAGATATTGTGTGACCAGTTGAGTCACTTAAATTCTCTCAGCTTCAATTCCCTCATATGTAAAAGGAGGAATTTGGTGTAATTGGCCTCTAAGACCTAAGGTCTATGTTTTAAGTCCTATGATATGAGCTTATGTATAAATAACTGTTATATATAATGTATGTTATACATAATAATCATGTGGCTTACAGAATAAGACTCTGATTGATGGAGAGAAATGGGATAGGATCCTGTGTGACTGTGGGAGAAATGTTTTTGGTTTGCAAGTAGTTCAGGGAGAATTAGCACCTCCAGTGTGAGCCCTTTTCAGGGCTGTTCATCCAGCTTTGATGTCTGCCTTTCTCTTATCCCTCACCTGTGACTCCAAGAAGGTGTAGCATGATCCTGGTAAATGCAGGTTAACCAGGTCAAACCTATTGCTGGGTTATATCCCAAGCATGTGAAGATTTGGCCAGATGCCATGGGTAGATAAGGACATTTTGCTCCAAGGACATTAAGGTATTGAAGATAGATGCAGTGGGGTGCTTAGAGTTTGGTTGGACTTTGAAGATCCCTTTGTCATCTACAGCATTGCCAATTGCCTTGACTTTTGTCTCACCACTGGACTTCAATAACTTTGGAGGAAAGAGTGAGGTTGAGAACTTTGTGCAACTCTACCTTACTTAAATCCAATTTGTGTTCAAGTCAAGATATCATCCTGTGATGATATTAGTCCTCTCTGAAAAAAATATGAACAACAAGTAGTATGTGAAGCAGGACTAGAACTCTGGTTCAGTGCTTATTTTGTATAGTAATGAGATAACACATGTCAAACTCTCTGTAACCATGAAGCAAACTCAATACAAATGTATGTTGTTATCATTACTGTTCTGCCATTTTTTTCCCCTCATGAATGCATGCATGTCTTGTCTCCTCAGCACAATTAAAATTGTAAGCACCCTGAGAGCAAGGAAGATGTCATCTTTTTATTGTATCTTCCCCTAGGGTTTGTAACAAATGTTAAACTCAGAAAAATAGATCCAAAAATCTTTATTTTCAATAAAAGTTTACAGCTGCACATTGGGTGATAATTATGCATCATCATAAAAATACTATCAGAAGATACAGATTATAGCCACAGAGGAATCCCGAGAACCTGAGAATAGTTCAGAGGAAAAGAAAAAAGGAAAAAAAAAAGGATGAAAAGGTTTGGAAATAACACCTTTAAGGGTACTTTGAGGGAAGCTGGCAATTAGGGGATTCCTGGTTCCAGCAGTGTTTTCTAGGACAAGTCACTTCCCATCCTTGGAACATGGGTCCCTCATGCTTAAAAGAGAGAGGGTTGAAGTAGATAATCCCTGAAATCACTTCCAACTCAAAAATAACATAATGAGATTATTCCAGCTAGAGAAGAGATAGTTGAGAGGCAGATTATTAAAGATAAATGGTTAATGAAGACAAGGGTAAACAGTTGCCCCTCTCATCTCCCTCTCTCTCTCTCCATTTCCAAAGAGGATCTAAGGAAATGAGTGAAAACCCAAGGAATTTAGATTAGAAAGGAGAAGAAATTTCCAACCAGTGACCTCTGTTAAGTGCCTGGATGGCTTATTCTAGAGTGGTTATTCCTATTCTAGAGCCCAGATCCTTATAATGTAAATAAGATACATTTTCATTTCTGGGAGAAAGGCTGAACCCGAGGATTTGAAGCAAGAAATGGATCATCTAAGCCCTCACTGACTTTACTGAAGAGGGAAACGGAAGCCAAGCCATAGAAGTGAGACGATTTGCCCAAATCACATCACTAGTATGCAGGAGAACCAATGTTTAACCCCAGACTTGTCCTTCCATCTCTCCCCCCCACCCCACCCCATTGTGCCTTAATGTTGGGTTTGAAAGGGAGCTTGAGCGTACACCGCTCTCGGGCTCGGAGAGATGAAATGATTTAATTGGAGGGGAGGGCCACACACACACACACACACACACACACACGCTAAGCGGCAGAGACTAGATTCGAACCCATGTCTTTGGATTGCTTTCTCTCCAAGAGCCGGGCTGCTCCGTACAGAGAGGGCAGGAGAAGAGCGGATGAGCCTGAATATTGAGCATCCCTGCAGCTTTGCCTGCTCTCCTTCCATTTCCGCATCTATTTTTCTTTATTTGTTCACAGAGTGTGTGATTACCATTCATTCTCTCCTTGTGCATCCTCTGGGGGCTTATTCCTTATACATGATTATATACTCATCAGCTCTAACAGGACTGTCGTTTCCCGGGTGCACGGGCCTTTCAGATGCTCTGGCCGAGGAGGTGAGATCGCAACAGGGTTTTAGCGTCTCCTCCGGACTGGAGTCTCCATCAGCTCCTCCTGGCAACAGGGAAGCTGGAAATCATGACTGCTATTTATTAATTCCTCCGCTTCGCAAGTGCTGGGTAATGGGGGCAAATTAAGGAGAAGAAGCCGGTAAACAGACTGGTTTTTAACAAGTGACTTGCTTCGCGCAAAAGCCAACCAGAGGCAGGAGGCCGTGCGGCCCAGCAATTAGACCACGCGCCGGTTTCCGCTGCTAGCTTGGGTCTGGTTGCGTTTTGAAAGGGCAGAACAACTCAGTTGCCTGAATGTCCAGAGGGAGAATATTCCACAGGGACTCATGATTACTATGCTGTCATGGAGGAGGCGGGCCGAGACAGCCCGAGGAGGAAAGTGATTCGCCGAAGGCTCTTCGGAAGAACCAATAGCGGGCCGGATCAGAGCTCACCCTGCCCGCTGCTGCTGGATTGTTTTAATAAATGCTCAGGGCTAAATTCTATCAGTGCAAACTCCCTCGCCAGGCTGCCAGCTTCCGACAGGGCTGGAGTTTCAGATGGTGGGAGAGGCAGGGTAATGAGAATGGAAGGGGTTCTCTCTTTCCCCCCTCCGCTCGTCAATTGAGTTGCTAAATCCCCTTGGGCGAAACATTTACCCTGAGCCCTTAGGAGTCTCGCAAGAGGAGGAGGATAACGTTTGCAGTTTGTTTTAGGGGGAGGACTTCGGAGCACTGACATTCTAACAAATGCGGTGAGGCTTCTTGAGCTTCTTAATATCACCGCTGCTGCTGCTGCTACCACTAATAATCATAATAATGAAGCTTCAATAAAAGGTGAAGCCCTTAAGCATATTAAATCACTTATGTCTATTCTCCGGGCTGGTCTCTCCCATTGGACTTAAAAAGTATCATGGAAAGAATATTGAATTTGGAGTTAAAGGGCTCCAGTTCAAATTCTGATGGCTATTTCTTTTTTTTTTTTAATTAAAGCTTTTTTATTTTCAAAACATATGCATATATATTTGAACACATTTAACATGTATTAGACTGTTTGCCCTCTAGGGGAGGGAGTGGAGGGAAGGAGAGGAAATTTTGGAACAGAAGATTTTGCAAGGGTCAGTGTTGAAAACTTACCCATGCATATGTTTTGTAAATAAAAAGCTTTAACAAAATAAAAAAATATACATAGATAGTTTTCAATATTCACCCTTGAAAAACCTTGGGTTTCAAAAATTTCCCCTCCTTTCCCTCCACCCTCTCCTCTAGAGAGGCAAGTAATCTATGTTGAACATGTGCAATTCTTCTCTCCATATTTCCATAATCATCATGCTACACAAGAAAAATCAGATCAAAACGGGGAAAAAATGAGAAAGAAAACAAAATGCAAAAAAAGGTTAAAAAAAACTATGTCGTGATGCACATTCAGTTCCGACAATCTCAGGGTACTGATGGCCTTCTTCATCAAAAAACCATTGGAATGGTTTGGTTGCTTTTTCTACCTGTGAGACCGACCATAGGCAAGTCACTTTCCTTACCTAGTCTAAAAGATGGGGTGCTGGATGAACTCCAAGTCCCCCATTCTCCAGTTCTAAATCAGGGATTCTTAACCTTTTTCTTTGTTGTTTCACAGACACTTTTGGCAGTCTGGTACAGATTAAACTTTTTTTCAAAATCATGTTTTTAAATAATTGAAGGAAATGGTAAATTTCAGCTAAAGGTCAATAAGGATAAAGATGTATTCTTCTCCTCCCACCCCATCCACATTTACAGATCCCATGAAATCTTTCTACAAACCTCCAAAGAGTCTATGGAACACAGGTTAAAAATCCTTCTCTAAGTGATAGGATCTGCCCATTTTCCTGATATTCCTTAGAAATTCTGGAGTGGCAGTGAGCAGTTAGGCAACTAGATAGTGTAATGGATAGATCTGGGGAGTGAAGGACTGGAATCAAGAAGATCCAACTATCCTGTTTCCTTTTTTTTTTTTTTTTTTTTTTTGATCCATTGTCTGAACATTTTCTAGGAAGCTAGTCCAGTCAACAGCTTCTCTCCTCATCTCCTTTTCCCCTGCTACTCTCTCCTTAGCCTCCCGCATCCCTTATACCAATTCTTTCCTCTATTTCTTGACTTCCTTTTCTCCGCTCACCCCTGGTACTACCCCTTTCTCCTGTCTTGCTGTTCCTTTTCCTTCACCACCATAATCCTTACACCATCTTTTATTCCTCCTCAAGATTCCTCTCTCCTCTCCCATCACTTTACACTTCAAAAATATACTACTAGGACAGTTCAGTGCCAAACAAAGACTCCTAGGATCTCAGCAAATAGCTAAATAAGCTCAATCAAATATCTAAATAAGAATCCCTCTTACCACTTCCCTGACAAGTAGTCATTAAGGCTGTGTTCCAAGATCCTCAAAGGAGGTGTAACCAATGATTTCTAGAAGCTATCTGTTCTACTTTTGGAAAGGTGTAATAGGAAGTTTTTCTTTGCAACAAGCACCACGCCCTGGCACCTAGCACAGTGCTTTGTATAGAGTAGATGTTTACAAATGCTCACTGATGAATTGCTCATGTCCCTCCCATCTTTTCTTCAGGCTAAATATTCTTAGTTCCTTCAATCAATCCTCATATTTCATTTTCTAAAGGTCTTTCACCATTCTCAACAGCCTCCCTCTCAATGTTGTCCTAAAATGTAGTACACAGAACAGAATTCAGTACTTCAAATGCACTTTGATAGAGTATAGAGGGCTTTGACCTCCCTAGTTTTTTTTTTTTTACTATGCTTTTATTAATTCAGTCTAATATACTTTAGCTTTTTTTTTCTTGTCATCTATACCAAATGATTGCCTTCCATTAAGCTGATAATCAAACAATAAAACATTGATTTTTTTTTTCTGAGGCAGTTGGGGTTAAGTGACTTTCCCAAGATCACATAGCTAGGAAATGTGAAGTGTCTGAAGTCAGATTTGAAATCAGGTCCTCCTGACTTGAGGGCTGGTGCTCTATCCCCTGCACAAACTAGATGCCCTGGATCTTTTTAAGACAAACTAGTATCTAGCCAGATATTTCTCTACTCCTCACCTTCACCTTTTATATATGTAAAGTTAATTTTGGAACCCAAATGTAAGATGTTACATTCTTCCCTATTCCTTTATATTTATCCCTACAGTTCATTTAACTATATTTGACCTAATATTCCAATCAATTGAGGTATATTTGCATTCTAATTCTACCACCTAATATATTAGTTATCTCTCCCAAATTTGTGTTATCTGCAAATTTGATCAGCATATCATATATGTTTTTATCTATCATTGATAAAAATGACAGATCCTAAGACATTTTACTGGAGGCTTCTTACTGGGTTCACAATGAACCAATTTTGAAGTAGTATAAATTATACTATTATCTAGCCCATATCTCTTCAAATATCATGAGAAGTGCCATTAAATGCTTTGTTAAGATTTAGGTAAATTCATAATTAGGCATGAGTTTAGGTAAATAACATTCCCTTGATTTGTGTGTGTAATGACCCCATTAAGAAAGGAAATGAGGTTAGTGTGTTATGAACTGTTCTTCATAAAGCCAAGTTAAGTTTCAATCCAGTTCTTCTTTTTCAACTATTTCTTTAGGGCAGCTATGTGCCACAGTGGATAGAGCACTGGACTTCAAATCAAGAAGACATCTTCATGAGTTTGAATCTGTCCTCAAATACTTACTAATTATGTGACACTGTGCATGTCACTTAATCCTGTTTGCCACAGTCCCTCATATGTAAAATGGGCTGGCAAAGGAAATGGTAAACCACTCCAGAATCTTTGCAAGGAAAATCCCACATGGGACTCACAGAGTCAGATACAATTCAAAAACAGTAATCTCTTTATTAGTATATTCTGGAATTTTTATCAATAATCAAATTTAAGCTCACTGATCTATAGTTTACAAAGTTACATTCTCTTTCCTCTTTTAAAAATCAGGACAGCATTTGTCCTTCTCCAGTCATTGGAAAATCTATTTAAAGCTGAAAAGGACTTTATAGTTCATTGAGTATAGTCTTTCTCATCGACAAAGAAATTGAGACCCAGAAAGGTAAAATTTGCCTATAATGACATAGCTAGTTAAGTGTCTAGAGTAGGATTTGAACTCAGGTCTGCATGATGATTCTGAGTCTAGAGCTCTATCCACTATACCACACTGCACTGTAATCTTGTCATACTTTTGTGGCCCGTGTTCTTGCAAAGGCCACTGCCGATGGCCCAGCAATCCCTTTTGTCCATTCTTTCGGTACCTTAGGATGTAATGAACTGACTCAAATTATCCAACCTCATCAGGGCATCTAGGTACTTTCTTACTCTCTCCTCATCTCAGCTATTAGCCAATTTTATTCTTCCCTTTGCAATGTAAGGATTACTCTGGCTGCTGAGGCAACAAGACTGTGTGCTATGCATTAAGTTGTATATTAATGGAAGAGGAGGGACTAAGCATCTTTCTTCACTGAACCTAATCTGAAGTGATCTTTCCTCTCAGAACTTCTGTAACAATTATTGCTTGTACCATACACATTTGACAATTAATTATCTTTTGACTTGTGACATTTCTTCCAGTGTCCCCTAAATGGTTATTTAAATCTTTCCTTGTTATTTGACTTTTCAAGTGGTTGTGTTTCTGTAGTCCTATATTTACACCATGGATGTACACCTCCCATTTCTCTGGTTTCCATGGGGACCTTCACACTCTGGGAGGGCAGGAACTGAGGGTTGACAGGTTCCCAGAACTGAAAAGTGAATTGTCTTACTGAACTCAGGCTCTTTAAAATGATAGACTGTGTTATTTGATAGGGAAGCCCATCTGAAATACCATTATATGACACACCCTGAGACAGAGTTGGACCCTCCCAATGGAGGTTACTTTCCCCTTCCTGGGGAGATATCACAGCCTAAGATATTGGAGAAAGACCTGGTATAGTCCAGCCAGAGGAGAGGTCGAAGTGGCTTTGTTGGTTTGCTGAATAAAGATAACAGGGAGAACACTAAGGGAGATCTTAATTGGGAATCCTCTGAGTAATTGCCCATAAGCCAGGAAAGATAGCACAGAGACTACATCGTTCTACTACTCTATGATTGTGAGATTGGGGAAAAGGCTAGTTGGGACAGACAGGAGCTCTCCTGTGCCAATGGCTCCCTTGGGGAGAGTGTGTACAGTATGTGAACTCAGCCATTAAAGAGGTAACAGCTGCTGCTGAACCTGGAAACAGCAGACCCTTTTACCTGAGCAAGTGAGCAGACTCCCGGGAAGTCTCGATACTATGCTCATTATTTTTCTATTGCTTATAGTAAATGTATTTTAAACCATGATTTGTGTCACTAAAAGTAGAACAGGAAATAAGAATCTAATGGGAAATGAAGCATAAGCTATTTCTAAGCTATATTGGGGTGGGGAAAAGAGAATTTCTGGAGGAAATTCCAGGTGGAAGCACAATGAGCTAAATTTGGAATCAATTCATGAAATGGTCTCTGAAAATGATTATTTTACATTTGAAAAACACCAGATTGAACCAAAAGGAGCCTGAACCAAATTGGGGAGGGGAGGGTGACGAATTACTGTAGTTAAGACAAACTTCTTGCAACCACAATGTTGGTTCTTTACCTGTGGGAAGTACCCAACAAGCCCTTCTATTAGACAGCTGGAAAGTACTCTGATTTTAATGCCTTCTTTGAGATATGGGGATTAAAACTCTCAGTACATTGTCTTAACCCAGTGAAACTATAAGCACCCTGAATTCTAGCATGAAATCTTACATATTTTTGCATCCTTCATAAAGAACCCAGAAAAAGTCCTTTAATCAACAAGGCATTCAATGGATATATTCTGATTTGATTAGATAGCATTTACTAACCCTCTTGAAAATTCTTCCTCTTTTGGCTCTTCTAGTCACCTCAAAACTCACCAATGCCCCCCAAGCATTCTCCCTTGTATTTGCTATTATGATCTATCCTACTCTCCCCCTGCTGCCCTACCAATCATTCACAGGGCAATTTTCCTGAATTACTCCAAGGAGCCATCCAGGTCTACAAAATAAACAAAAAACCGACATAGCATTAGAATCTGATCTCTTTTGATTTAAGTTTGAAAATGTGGCTTCTCATTCAGAGGATCACATATCTGGAGATGAGAGAGACCTTTGAGGTCATATAGTTGAATTCCTTAATTTTACAGATGAGGAAACTGAGGCTCCACAAGCCTCAATGACTTGGAGGGAGTATAAAGCATGGGAAAGAATATTAGATTTACAATAAGAGAATCTAAATTGAGATACTGAATCTGCTCCTTATTACTCAGGTGATTTTGGGGAAATCAATTCACCTCTCTGAGACTAAATGACCCTAAAGTCCCTCCAAGCTTGAAATTAATTCTATGATCCAGGGGTAAATCTGATTTGGGTGATTTCCTGGGTAACTTTTGCTCCTAAATTGAAGAGCTCATTGGGAAGGATACAAATGTGGGTCTAAAATGCCTTGAGGCTCATTTAATGCCTATACTATCCCTTCTTGCCCTAGTAAGGCATCCTAAATCAGTACCTTCACACTTTTAAATCCTTTTAATTAGTTCTTTAAAACTGTTGTCAAAGATCATTTTATTATATTAAACAAAAATTGATTGAATGCCTATTCAAGGCAAAAAAAAAAAAAGTCCCTGACCTCAAGGAGGTTATGTTTTACTGATTTCACCTGTTTTAAAATGTTTAAAACAACAAGCAATGATTAAGTCTCTACTTTGTGTCCTGAAGTGAAAGGACTTTTGATCACTTAGCAATCTTGCTCACAGTTGCTGAGTGCCTCACCACTGTTGCTACATTCCACTGTTTGATTCTTTGTCTAGCCACAAATATATAAATCAAGGTTTGGCCACACTAAGGTGGGTCCCCCTTCGCCTACGGGTAGGGCCCCGTTACACATGTCCTTGCTTGCAAGCTGTTTCCCTAACTTTTAAATTAAACTTCTGGAATTACACGTTTCACCTATATTGGATCGCTTGTTGTGTAGGGGAAGGGGAGGGAAAAAAGGGAGGGAGAAAAATTTGAAACACAAGACTGTGCAAAGGTAAATGTCAAAAACTATCTTTGCATGCATTTGGGAAAATAAAAAGCTATTATAAAAAAAATTAAACTTCTGTTTCATTCTTGACTTTCTTGTCTCTGTTCTGTTCTATTCAGTTCTGGTCATTCACAAGTTGGAAACCAGTTCAGTCCACATGCTCAAATTATATAGTTGTCTAGATGGAGGGGAGATCCCAGACTTTTTCAAGTAAGAAAGATGTATATGGAAGATATTGCCTCTGATTCTGGGTACTTTTGTTGGAAAAAAAAAAAAAAAGCAGAGGCAGCTAGGTGGGACAGTGGATAGAGCACCAGCCCTGAAGTCAGGAGGATCTGAGTTCAAATCTGATCTCTGACACTTAACACTTGACCCTAGGCAAATCACTTAACCCCAATTGACTTAGCACAAAAAAGGAGCAGCTGAAGAGTATTCTGATGTCACAATGGGCTTCCCTAAACTCCCTGGTTAACTTTGCTCCTCTTATCTCCCACCGTTTAGTCATTTCCAATTATGTCTGACTTCATGACCCCATTTGGGGTTTTCTTGGCAAAGACTGCAGTGGTCTACCATTTCCTTTCTCCTTAAACCTAAAAGTCTGCCATGTATACATGTTCCCCAACACCAGAAAGCTTGTTATTAAGTATTTACTAGCATACCCATGACCACAACTCATTTTGGGCAGAAGTCCAGAGTTTCATTTAAACTAAGTTCATGGAGCAAGTTAGTCTAACTGTATCCTCCCTCTAATCAATAAAGTTAAGTGGCTTCCTATTACCTCCAGGATCAAATATAAATACCTCTGTTTGACATTCAAAATCCCTCAAAACCTGACCCCTTGCTACTTTTCTTACATTTTACTCAGGGCAGCTAGGTGATAAAATAGAGTTCTGGGCTTTAGGTCAGGAAACCTGAGTTAAAATTCAAAATTCAGTCTTAGACATTTTCTTGCTGTGTGACCCTGGGCAAGTCACTTAACCCTTTGCCTCAGTTTCTTTATCTGTAAAATGAACTAGAAAAGGAAATGGCATACCACTCCAGAGTCTTTGCCAAGAAAACCCCAATGAGGTCTCATCTTTTGCAAGAAGCCTTTCCCAGTCCTTTTTCATTTTAAACCTTTCCTAGGTTGATTATCTCCAATTTTTCCAGTCTATATTGGGTTTGCATGCAGTCATCTGCATCTTGTCTCCTCTGTTAGACTCCTTGAAAGCAGAGACTGTCTTTTGTTTTTTGGAAATAGGAAGAGAGGAGCCTTTCTATGTCTCTTCAGTACTAAGTGAATGTTAATCGATTGAACCACTGAGGGAAGTGTTGGGTCTAGACCCTAGATCTCCCAACTACCAATCCCATGCTCTTTGAATACATCTTGACATTCTGCCTACAGTAAAAACATAAACTTTTTTTTATCACTTTGTTTCTTGTATCCTGGGGACTTACAAAGTGCCTTGTACATCATCAAGAACTTGTGACTTTATGGATTGGCTAATGAATCAATCGCAAATAATCAACATTTTAGGCAGTGATGATACAAAAACAAAAATGAAACAGAACCTACTCTTGAGGAGCTTACATTCTATCTAGGGAGATAATATATAGACAGATACGTATATTCATAATCAATGCAAAATACATAAAGTTGTATAGGAAGGTAGGAAGGTAAAAGTTGGGCAGGTCAGAAAAGTTTCATATAGTTGGTAAAGCTTGAGCTGAGTCTTGAATTAAGTAAGGGTGGAAGTGAGGTGGGTGAGCATTCCAAGCATGGGACCACAGCTAAGGCAAAGCAACAAGAAGACCAGTCTGCCTAAAGTGCAAGAAGGGGAGGGATGGATGAGACTGGAGAGGTAGCTTAGGGCAAGCTTGTGCAGGGCTTTAAAAGGAGTTTATATTTTATCCTAAAAGGCCATAAGGAATGAGTGGGAACTCCTTCCAATTCCATTCTTTGAGGTAGATTGTAACCTATCTAGAACTTAGTCTTAAGGGGATGCCTGGTGCTCAGAGAATGGGACTGACTTCAAATCTACCTCTTCATCTACAATATCTCTCTACCTCTACTTTTTCACATAATAGGTGCTTAACAAATACTTGTTGCACTGAATAAGAAAAGAAACATTTTTATTGTGCTAAACACTTTATAAATATTTTTCTTTTGATTCTCATCACAATCCTGGAGGTAGGTGTTAATATTATTATTAAATTATCAAATAATTATTAATAATCAAAAAAGTACAATTAATAATTAAATTATTGTAGTTATTAAACCATACTATTTGAGGAAATAGTTACTTAAATTAATGTTTAATATTTGAGGAAATGGAGACAGACAGAAATGAAATGACTAGTAATTGTCTGAATCTGGAGTTGAGCTCAAATTCTTGATTCTGGATCCAGTATTCCATCTACTGTATTGTTCACCTGACTCTGGATTCATTATGGTCACTTGCCATTACCCAGATTCGGGAGTGAAACATAGGTAAATCTGTCCAGAGAATTTGAAGAATTCTTCAACAAACGTATACCAACATTTACCTACTATGTGTCAGGCACTGTGCTAAGCAACAGAAGTACAAAGAAAGAACAAAAATCAAAAACCCAGTCCTGGGTCTCAAAGAACTCAAAGTCTAATGAAGAAAGTACCTGAATGTAAAGTTGCAGGGAAACCCACCTTCTAGCACCAAGGTTAGATGAATAAAGGTAGGAAATTAGGGGCGATCAGAGGAGCTTGAGAGAAGGTAATCAGGCCGCAGGTGACTCTTTCTAGAGCCCCATTATCTGACTCTCAAGACTTGAGTTCTGAAATGGACCAGGTTCTGTAGTCATCCAGTACTGGAAGCTGCCAACCAAAATCTAGAGTTCATATGGCTGCCATCATGATCAGTGTTATTATTCAGCCACACCATGGTCCCAGACCACGTCTCAATAACTGGCATTGTTGGCAATCATATGAATGGGTCATTGGTGGGTTTGATTGACTATTCTTCAATCAACACTTAGTAAGGCTGGAAATATTAAAGTGACCACGCCTGAGCCAATATGGCTGCATAAAGTAGATATAGCAATCATTGTAAATAGTGTCGCCTTTGAAAACAAAGGACAAGAAATACAGCCTGGTCATCAAGAAGCCAAATTTTCCATGGGTCAGAGCCCAGGCTAACAGAAAGCTTCAGAGGGAAGCCCTGTGTAGGATTATTCCTTTTTGTGGGAGGAGTGGGGAGAAGGAAGAATTGGACAGATTGTTTCAGTGTAAAGGATTAAAGAGTTCTCAATGGCACAGCAAAAATCTTGTGCCATTGAAACTCAGAGATGATAAGCCTTTAAAAGTTTATAATGCCAGAGTATTTAGAAGATTCTGTTACTGATCTTCAGCAAGTCGCTTAACCTTGTTACCCTGCAGGCTAAATCTGCACAGTCAAAACATCTGGATGGGGAAAAAACCACCAAAGGAGTGAATTCAAACAATCACTCTGCCAGTTGTCTGGATGTTTTGTCTGCATCTTAGCCAACATCTGGATATTTAAAAATCTCTGAATTAGGGGCTATAATTTCTACTTTCCATCCAACTTGTCCATTTCTCATTATTTTATAAATCAAATACTAAGAAAAATGTCACATATCTCACATTATGTATGATATATTTATTTTTAAAATATATTTATGTATACATTTTACTCTTCTTAACTTTGAAAAAATTATAAATGTACCATTTACTGGGTAAAGTAGATTATTACATGCAGTGTAGATGTGAATTGAACTGGAAAAATATAATAAAATCCTATAATTACACCAGCCTGAATAAAAACTGCTGGAGGTGTTTGAAATGTGGGCGGGTTTGAATCCTAATGCTGGACTCAGCAAAGTGTTGAAAGGACCTGGTGAAAGGTAATGGTCTCTAATCTTCCTGTGGGAAGGAGCTGTAGCTGCACTCTTAACCATCAGAGTGGTGACAGCAGGTTTGTAGTTATAGTTTTGTTTCACCATACATTTCTATGCCTGTCATTCAACCAGCATGAATCAGGGATCTGGATGTTCCTAGGCTGATGCTGAAATGGAGTAGGCACTGGGACACTTTGCACAGAGGAGGAAACAATGGCCTAGACATCCTGAGAATTGAGTTTCAGGCTTGTTTCTGCTCTAAACTCCCTGTATGACTGGGAACATTTTTAGGGGAGGGGTCAAATGAAGATTGTAGATTCATGAGAATTAAAAGATGGAAGAGTCCATAGAATTCAATTATCTCGTTTGAGAGGCAATGTAGTCCAGTGGAGCAAGTACCGTATTTGAAGTCAAATGACCTGCAAGTGAGCATCTTTTCTGACCTACCATATCACCTCACTTCATAATCAATCAAGCTTTCCCTCGTCAGACCCTTTGTGAGTTAATTGTGTTCAGTTCTGGGTGCCATATTTTAGTAGGGAAGGAAACAAGCATTTATTGAGTACCTACTATATACCAGTTACTGTAAAAATATTGTCTCCTTTAATACAACAGCCTTAGGAGCTAGATGCTACTATTATCATCCCCATTTTACATTTGAAGAAACAGGCAGATAGAGAAATTACTTACCCAGGGTCATACAGATCGTGTCTGAGGTGGGATTTGAATCTGACTTCAATTCTCTATGTACTATGGTATCTAGCTGCCTTGATACACTGCAGAATGTTTAAATAAGCCAGCTAGGGTGGTATTTCTTTCCCAAATTTATTCTATACAAATTCTTTATGAAAGAATTATAGTTGGTTAGCCTACAAATGAGGTGGCACAATGTGTAGAATGTCGGGTTAAGACTTATCTTCCTGAGTATAAATCTAGCCTCGGACATTTTCAAGTTGTGTGTGATCCTGGGAAAGCCTGTTTGCCTCAGTTTCCTCATCTGAAAAATGATTTGGAGAAGGAAGTGGCATACTTCTTCAGTATCTCTACCAAAAAAAAATCCAAAATGAAGTTATGAAGAGTTGGATACCACTGGATAAACAATATTATTACTAAATCTGAATCTTGGAATGGGAGAGAGGAAAAAATATACCCTGATTTCTTTGCTGCTTTAAAAGACTGACTGTTGGTGAATGAGAGAGAGGGAAGAGATAACAGAGGAGAGAAGTCATGGCCACTGGCAGAGGAAGCTTATTGCAAAACAGTATTGGCAACACCTTTGAAATTTCCCACCCTGGGGAAAAGCCTCCCCAGCTCCCAGCCCAGTTCTGCTTGTTCCAAACTTTATTTCAACTTCAAGGAGATTCGATTTCGTTGGCAAGACTATTAACTCCAATGATGCAGATTGCTGGACCCTCTCCACCCTAGTAAACAATTTCATAAATTGCTGTGCTCAAAAGCAAATCATCAGCTAGTAATGGACTCTCTAGGTCTATCCTCTTGAAATTCAGATGATCACATCTTGCTTTCTTTTATAGAAATCACCCCAAAATAGAAACATAGAAAAGATTGGGGATGGCTGTTTCTCCCATACATCCTTTTCCTGGTCTAATGTGTTTAATATTCATGGAACCTTTTTCTCAAAATGCTTTCAGGTCTATTGCCTCATTTATACTGGTAGGGGCCATAGAAATGGGCACAGCCAAATTAAGGCATAAAGGCGAATGGGAAATATTTTACAATCTAAATAATGCATGAGCTAAGCTTAAATGATCATCTGAGGGGGAGAATGAAGTTAAGAGATAGAGAAAAAGGAAAAAAAGGCTGAAATGAGATGGTGAGTCAATGAGGCAGAGAGATATAAAAAGGCTGTTCTGGATGGCAGCAGATGTAGATAAGGAGTTTCTTAGATTAGCAACGATGAAAGCTCATGAAGGGACAGAGGGGAGGCTACTGGCAAATAAGTCAGCCAGCCAGCCAACAAGCAACATTTATTGAGTGCTCACTCTATGGAGAGCACACACTGAACTGAGGGATATTAGGAGGACTAAAAGAATTCCAAAGAGGATCTTATAATCAAACTAAGAAGAACATCACCAAAAATCCCAGTGACCTTAGAATTCATGGTATCAGAGCTACAGAGATGCCAAAAACTTATCTAATTCAACTGACCCAATTTATAGATGAGGAAATGGAAAAGATTTTTCAACAGTCCAACCCTTATGTAGAACACAAAATCTACAGTTGAATAGGTAGTGTCTTCTATAGAGCGGCAGGTAGGTGCGAGTGGATAGAATGCTAGCCTTGGAATCAGAAAAGTCATCTTCACGAGTTCAAATCTGGCCCCAGATGTTTACCAGTTGTGTGATCCTGTTTGTCTAGATTTTCTTATCTGTAAAATGAGGTGGGGAAGGAAATGGTAAAATATTCCAGTATCTCTGCCAAGAAATCCCCAAATAGGGTCACAGAGAATCAGATATTACTGAGATGATTAAACAATAACAACAAATTCTAATACCTGTGAATTCTAAAGCCAGTGAATTCTGGAAGTGAAAACTAATAGCAAGTCCGTCTAGGAAAACTAAGCTAAGTACAAGCTAGGCCTCTGTGAGGAGAATCAGATCCATTCCCATAAATGACCCAGTCAAGAATGGAGTGTAAGTCTCCTGGTGCCCAGTCTAGTGTTCTTTCTCTTCTGTCAGAAATATAAACCATAATCATACACATTGTATTTCACCAAAACTAAGCTAAGGAACAGCGATGCTACATGATGGGCAAAACTAACTCAGCAGTAATATGGAATATTATAGAGGTGGGTGGTTTGATAACTGGGAATATTGTAGTCTTTGAGCTCAGGAACTCTTAAAAATAAAATCACAGTCTTTGAGAAATATAGAAAGAAAGGCATGGCACCAACAGCTGAGCAGTAGCAGTGGTAGGGTGCTAAGCTGGAATAAATTAAATGGGGAAAACAGAGAAAGAAATAGAATCAAGCTTTTTCAAAGAAGGGAGAGATCCAGGAGGACCATTGACACCAAAAGCATCTTGGAATACAGTCTGAAGTCACTGATTGTACCCATATCTTAAAGAACTAAAACAAGTTCTAAGAAAATGTCTTTTCCCCCAACTTCCTGTGATGGTGTCTGTTCATTAACAGACACTAGAACATACTTTGATCACTTCTTTTCTTGGACATTTCCAGTAAACTGAATTTTGCCTCAACCACCTTGAGGGCAGGAATTGTTTTTTATTCTCTTCAATGCTTAGCATAGCATATGTCAGAGAGGAAAGGTCTGATAAATAACTATTGACTTGACCATAAAGAGGGCAAGGGGTAGTTAGAGATAAATATAAATTAAATTAGAAAAGAGAGTCAACTTTTCATCTAAATATTAGGAACTTTCCTAATGGGGGTTCTGAACTATTTTTATTGTCCTTTTTTTGTTTAATATATACTCTACAGAGAAGCAGGGGAGGTCAACATGGGGAATTGAAGGACTATTACATTATCCCTAGTGCTAAATATTGAGTCAATAGTTCATTAATCTCCAGAGACAAAGGGGATAGGCTGGAAAGGGCAGGTACAAGTATCAGCCAACCAACAGCATGACACCTCCAGCTACACCAATATTACAAATATGTTTATTATATATATGCATACATATATAAATGTGTATGTGTAAAGAGAAAGGGAAAGAAGGAGGGAAGGAGGAAGGGAAGAGGGAAAAAAGGAGAGGGGGGCAAACCCTGAAATCCAAGTACATTAGAATGCATATTGATTTTTGGCATCTTCTAAGCTATAATTTAGAGGGTCTGGTTTAGATTTTGATATATAAAAATATCCAGAGACAAGAAAAGATTTGAAGGTAAAATGGATAGGTAGTGATAGTAAAAAGAAGGAGGGGAGGAGGAGGAGAGGAAAAAAATAGGAGAAACAGAAGGAGGAGGATCGGAGAGAAAGAAAAAAGAGAAGGAAAAGGAGGAGGAGGAAGAGGAAAAAGGAGGAGAAGGAAGAGGAGGAGGAGGAAGAGGAGGAGGAAGAGGAGGAGGATAATGGAAGAAGAGGAAGAGGAGGAAAAGGAAGAGAAAGAGGAGGAAAAATGATAAAAAGAAAGAGAAAGAAGAAGAAGAAAAAGAAGGAGGAGGAACAGGAAGAAGAGGAGGAGGAAGAGAAAGAGGAGGAGGAGGAAGAAGAAGAGGCTAGCTGACTCTTGACTAAGAAGATCCTGATTGTAACTGTGTCTTTATAGTTGCCTTGGGCACTGAGAGTTTAAGTGACATACCCAGGAAGTGTGTCATAACTGGTGTTCATCACAGACAACACGACTCCAGGTCTTCCTGGCTTAACTAGAGGCTATTTTTTATCCACTGTGATGAAGATGGAGCTAGGAGCAATAGTCCGAGGTTGCAGAGAGGCAAATTTCTGGCTTGATGGAAGGAAAACTCCCTAATGATTTGAACTGTGCCAAAGTGGAATAGGATCTCACACAAGGCAAGGGGTTCCTGAGAGGTCTCCTAAGCACTTGTCAGGCAAATTGTAGCCATGATTCCTGCTCAAACATAGATTATGTTAGATGACCTTTGAGGTCCCTTGAAATTCCAACACTGTGATCTTTACCATGCCCAGAACAACCTAGTTTGACTGGTTAGGGATTGCTGAGGGCGGGGTGGGAATGGAACTTTCTGGCAGCGGTGAATGACAGCTGTTCAGGGGTATGGCCCTAGGGATGGTACCCAGTACAGATGGGAAAACGGCATCTAAATACAAGAATTGGCCAAAGGATGGATCTTTCCTCACAGAATAGTCTCAGTCATTAGATATTACCAGAGGATGGTGGTATTAGAAAGAGTCAGGGTTACATTACTTTTAATAACAATGGCTCTGGAAAATTAGGTGGTGCAGTGGATAGAGCACTGGCCCTCCATTCAGGAGAGCCTGAGTTCAAATGCAGCCTCAGATACTTATTTACTGATTGCCTCAAAAAAAGTCAACATTTGTACAGTGCTCCAATAGGAGGTCTTTTCTTAATTTCCTTTAAAAGCTAGTGTTATCATTCCCAAGTTATTAAATTTTGTTTATCTTATGGACTTATCTATGGACAGAAGTTAGGTGGTGCCATAGTGCACAGAGCACTGGGCTTGGAATCAGAAAAACTCATCTGCCTAAGTTCAAACCTAGCCTTAGTCACTTGCTAGCTATGCGACCCTGGGCAAGTCACTTCACCCTGTCTCAGTTTCCTCATCTGTAAAATGAGCCAGAGAAGGAAATGGCAAACAGCTGCAGTATATCTGATAAGAAAATTCCAAATGGGGTCAAAGGAAGTCAGATATGACAGAAATGACTGACCAACAACAAAAATCTATAGCAATGTTTCCCAGGAACAGAATAAGAGGTTCCTTGAGGACAGAGAACAATTTATTTTTGGTTTTTCATCATAAGAGCTTTGCACATTGCCTAGAAAATAGCAGGTGCTTAATAAATATTTGTTAACTGATTAACCAATCTAGTTGCCTTTTTCTATATGCTCTCCAGTTTGTTCTCCCACTGTCCTTCTTAAATGTGGTACCTAAAATTGAACCCATTCCCCTAGGAGTGGTTTGAGCAGTGCAGAGTTCACTTGAACCATCATCTCCTTATCTCCATGAGCTCTGCTTCTCTTAATATACTCTAAGATCTTTTGTAATGGCAGAAACTGGAAACTGAGTGGATGCCCATCAGTTGGAGAATGGCTGAATAAGTTATGATATATGAAGGTTATGGAATATTATTGTTCTATAAGAAACAATCAGCAGGATGATTTCAGAAAGGCCTCCAAAGACTTAAATGAACTGATGCTGAGTGCAGTGAGCAGAACTAGGAAAACAATGTATGTAGCAAGAGCAAGATTATATAATGATCAATTCTGATGGAATGATCAGTTCCGATAGATGTGGCTCTCTTCAACAATGAAATGATTCAGGCCAGTTCCAGTGGTCTTGTGATGAAGAGAGCCATCTGCATTCATTAACATACATTAGATTACTTGTCATTCCTTTGGGAGAATGCTATGGGATACTATTGATGTGTAGTAATCATTTATTGAGCACCTACTGTGTGTCAGGCACTGTACCAAACCCTAGAAGTACAAAAAGAAGCAAAAGATAGTTTGTTATGGGTCAGAACTTTGAACTTGAAACAAAGGATTCTTACAAAGTACTAAGTGGAATTGATAGAGACAATAGTTATCTAATTTAGCATGGTTCAGTATGATTGATTCAATCCTACAAGGAGATGTAGGGCCAGATTCAAACTTGAAACAAGATACTAAGTGGAATTGAGGAGACAGTGGTTAAATTTATTTTACCATTGATTTAATCCTACAACAAATAATGGTTTCCTAGTGATATAATGGTTGGTTTATACTCAGTGTGGGGCATATAAACTAGGATCCTCAGCCAGGATTTAGTCAGGGAGATTCAGAAGCCAGAGAAGGCAGGTGGGAGCTCAAGCTCTTGGAACCAAGGCCAGACTGAAAGGCTCTCCAGAAAGCTGCCCAGCCCAGGATCTGGACTATAAGAAAGCTAACTGGCCCCAGGAAAGGAGACACGACTTGGAAAGAGACAATAAAGGATTTGGACTTTAACCCCTGGCTGTACTCGTGTGGTGATTACTGAACTGAAATGAAGGCTGCCTCCAGTGACCCCAAGAAAACCCCAACAAGAGAATATTACATTTTAGAGAAGAATATTAAAACAATTCTTCCTCTTTTTGTTGTTATTCTTTTCATTCGTGTCTTACTCTTTATGATCCCATTTGGTGTCTTCTTGACACAGACACTGGAATGATTTGCCATTTCCTTCTCCAGCCCATTTTACAAATGAAGAAACTGAGGTAAATAGGGTTAAGGGACTTATCCAGGTTCACACAACTAATAAATATCTGAAGCCAAATTGAACTCTTGCTCCTGACTATAGGGCTATTACTCAAATTACTGAGCCACTTACTTCTCCCATACACCAAAATTTTATTCATATTCTGATAATTCTTTTGCTCAACACATTTCCATAGCTATCCATTGACATAAGATACAAATTCCTTAGTCTATGATTTATTTTGATATTAACAATTATATTTATAATGTATTTATTGCCAAACATTTGCTATGTATTATACATAATTATACTTATATATTATATTAATAATAATTTAATATTAATGACTATTATTAAAAATTTAATATTCTTTCATCAAACTGGAGTCCTTGCTTTTAATTAAGCTCAACCCCCAATTTTCCTGAGATCTTTTTCTGAGCCTTTGCTTATATTATTCTTTGCTTATACCCCCTTCTACAAAAAATCCTTCCCATTCTTTAAGAACCAACTAAAACAAGACCTCTGCCATGAAGGTTTTCCTGATGCCCTCCCCCCTCCTAATTAATCTTTCCCTCTTCTGGAACCTAAATACTTGTCTGTAGCTCCCTTGGGGCACTTAACACAGTTTACATTTTACTACAGTCATTTGTATATTGTCTTCACTCCCCAGCTAGAGCCTAGATTCTTTGAGGTCAGAGATTGTACCATTCATCTTTGTATCTTAACAGCCTGTCATCTTATATGCTTAATAAATGATCATCCAATGAATGAATGAATATATTTCTAACAGATGATGAGAAAGCTCTCTTGCTAAGGATTGGTTTGTGGCCCAAATATATTTGCGAGCCAAAGGGAAAGAGAGCCAGAAGACATAGCCATGACCACCTTACTACCTAAGGGACCAATAGAAAGCTACAAAATGATGCTGAGCCTCAATTTTCCTATCTGTAAAATATGGAGGTTGCATTCCTATTAAAAAACACTAAAGAGTATAGGAATAAATGGACTTTTCCTTAAAATAATCAGTAGCATCCATTTAAAATTATCAGTTAGTATCATATGTAACGGGGATAAACTGGAACCATTACCAGTAAGATCAGGGGTGAAACAAGGTTGTCCATCACCATTACTGTTCAATATTGTATTAGAAATGCTTGTTTTGGCAATAAGAAAAGAAAAAGAGATTAAAGGAATTAGAGTAGGTAATGAGGAAACCAAATTATCACTCTTTGCAGATGATATGATAGTATACTTAAAGAACCCTAGAGAATCAACTAAAAAACTATTAGAAATAATCCACAACTTTAGCAAAGTTGCAGGATACAAAATAAATCCACATAAATCATCAACATTCTTATACATCACTAACAAAATCCAACAGCAAGAGATACAAAGAGAAATTCCATTTAAAATAACCATCAATAGTATAAAATATTTGGGAATCTATCTGCCAAGGGAAAGTACAGAACTATATGAGCAAAACTACAAAACACTTTCCACACAAATAAAGTCAGATCTAAACAATTGGAAAAATATCAAATTCCCTTAGGTTGAGTGAATATAATAAAGATGACAATACTCCCTAAACTAATCTATTTATTTAGTGCTATACCAATCAAACTCCCAAGAAAATATTTTACTGACCTAGAAAAAATAACAACAATTATCTGGAAGAACAAAAGGTCAGGAATTTCAAAGGAACTAATGGGAAAAAAATCAAATGAAGGTAGCCTAACTGTAGCAGATCTAAAACCATATTATAAAGCAGCGACCATCAAAACCATTTGGTATTGGCTAAGAAATAGACTAGTTGATTAACAGAATAGGCTAGGTTCACAGGACAAAATAGTTAATAACTATAGCAATCTAGTGTTTATAGCAATCTAGCTTTTTGGGATAAGAATTCATTATTTAACAAAAACTGCTTGGAAAATTGAAAACTAGTATGGCAGAAACTAGCCACTGACCCACACCTAACACCATATACCAAGATAAAGTCAAAATGGATTCATGATCTAGGCATAAAGAATATATATATAAGCAATTTTATAAACAATTTGTAAACAATATTATAAACAATTTAGAAGAACATAGGATAGTTTACCTTTCATATCTATGGAGGAGGAAGGAATTTGTGACCAAAGAAGAACTAAAAATCATTATTGATCACAAAATAGATAATTTTGATTATATTAAATTAAAAAGGTTTTGTACAAATAAAATTAATACAGACAATTTTAGAAAGGAAGCAATAAACTGGGAAAACATGTTTACATTCAAAGGTTCTGATAAAGGCCTCATTTCCAAAATATATAGAGAATTGACTCAAATTTATAAGAAATCAAGCCATTCTCCAATTGATAAATGGTCAAAGGATATGAACAGACAATTTTCAGATGAAAAACTTGAAACTATTTCTAGTTATATGAAAATGTCCTCCAAATCACTATTGATTAATGAAATGCAAATTAAGGCAGCTCTGAGATACCACTATACAACTGTCAGATTGTCTAAGGTGACAGAGAAAGATAATGTGGAATGTTGGAGGGGATGTGGGAAAACTGGGACACTGATACACTGTTGGTAGAGTTGTGAATGGATCCAGCCATTCTAGAGAGCAATTTGGAACTATGCTCAAAAAGTTATCAAACTGTGCCTATCCTTTGGTCCAGCAGTCTCACTACTGGGCTTATATCACAAAGAGATCTTAAAGGAGGGAAAGGGACCCATGTGTGCAAAAATGTTTGTGGCAGTTCTTTTTGTATTGGCAAGAAACTGGAAACTGAGTGGATGTCCATCTATTAGAGAATAGTTGAACAAATTATGGTATATGAGTGTTTTGGAATATTATTGTTTTGTAAGAAATGACTGGCAGGATGATTTCAGAGAGGCCTGGAGAGACTGACATGAACTGATGCTAAGTGACACGAGCAGAATCAGGAGAGCATTATACATGGCAAAAACAAGACTATACGATGATCAATTCTGATGCACATGGCTCTCTTCAACAATAAGATGACTCCGGCCAGTACCAATTGTCCGGTAATGAAGAGAGTCATTTACACCCAGAGAGAGGACTGAGTGTGGGACCACAACACAGCATTCTCACTCTTTCTGTTATTGTTTGCTTGCAATTTTGTTTTCCTTCTCAGGTTTTCTTTTCTTTCTAAATCCGATTTTTCTTGTGCAGCAAGATAATTGTATAAATATGTATGCATATATTGAATTTAACATATTTAACATGTATTAGACTACCTGCCATCTAGTGAAGAGGGTCGGGGGAAGGAGGGAAAGTTTGGAACAGAAGGTTTTGCAAGGGTCACTGTTGAAAAAATTACCCATGCATACATTTTGTAAATAAAAAGATATAATAAAATAAAAACAAAATATGGAGGTTGGACTAGGGTTCCTTTACTCTTAAATCTATGAGTTCATCTAGGTTGTGGAGACATGGAAGTACCTTCAAGGCAACCCTTCTGGTTCTCTCTTCCATTAGACTGCAAACTAGTGAATTTCTTTAACCTTTTTTTATCCCCAGCACTTGGCATGGTACCTGGGGAAAAGTTGTTATTGTTCTGATATTTTTCAGTCATGTTTAACTCTTTATGAACTCTTTTGGGGTTTTCTTAGCAAAGACACTGAAGTAGTTCGCCATTTTCTTTTCCAATCCATTTTACAGCAAAGGAAATTGAGGCAAACAGTGAAGTGACTTGTCCATTCACACATAAGTAGTAAGTTCCTGAGGTCAAATTTGAATTCAGGTCTCTGATCTCTGGCTTGGCTCTCTCTCTATTGTGCCACCTAACTGGCAACAGTAGGTGTTTAGTAAATATTGACTGACTGACTGAAATTGTCCCTTCACCTACTCCTTCTCAGGAAGCTTCTTGAAGTATCCTGACACAATGTGAAGCTGACAGAGAAGAGTGAGATTTTACTCTTTAAACATCCATCAGCAATTTTGGCTTTGAAGCCTATTAGGGAGATCCCAAAGTGTGAGCCATTCATCAGTGTCTCATATGTCCAGAAATAGACCACAGATCTTCCATGTGGCTCCTTGGAATGAGGAATGGCCTTTCTGAGCATGGTCCCTAGGATGGACTTCATTGTCCAACTCTTTAAAAAGCTTTTTCTGGGATACCCTTGTCTACCCCAAGTCCTGTTATCTGGTTCCTATCCTATTTAATTGCTAATTAATCCTATTTTTCCATCTTTTAGTCTTAGGACTTTTCTCCTGTTCTTCCTCCTCCAGGATCATTTCCTCTCATGCATCCCATTTAGTGGTCTTTAAGAAAGAAAGTTCTTTTTCTATCTGGGTCTCGTAGTAAGACCTCAACTTCAGATCAATATGCCCAGATCAGCTGGTATCCCATGGATTTTTCCTGCAGACTTTGCTTCTGTTCCTGTTTCTGTTCTGAATGTATAATTAGCTCAGTTGTCTTAAGGATCTCCAGCTGAGTCTCTGTCCTCCTCATTCTAACCACTTTTAATCTGGTCCCACTTTTCAGTATTTTTTTTTCCTAATGGACAGTTTATCCTAATCCCTTAGATTTTGATCCTATCATACTTGCTACCCTTGGCCTCTGTCTTTTTATAAAAATGTATCTTTTTTTTTTTTTTTAAGAATAGGTTTCCCACTTTTGCCAATAATGGAAGGGTAGAGGCTAATCATGAACTAATATCATTATGAACTGGCATGGGAGCTTTAACCAGCTTTGCTTCTCACCTGGACCAATTAGGCACTTCCCAACCAATCTAGTGGTCTCCAGGCCTAGAGTCTCACCACCTGATTGATTTAGTCTTCTACATGTTATAACTCCTGAGCTACAGAGATCCATCTCAGTCTCCTCAGTAGCTGGGATCATAGATATGTACCACCAAGCTTCTTTACACAGATCTATCACCCAGCATCATGATCTGGGGCTCCCCAAACCGAATACCTCTAATCTGGAATCTCAGAGAGGTTTGTTTATTCCTACACAAACATCTGTATTGCCATCAGTGTCTCCACAAATTGATTACAATTCAGTTCCTCTTGTGCCAGCAAAGCAATGCAAATCTCCAAATCCAAAATAAATGTGGATTTAGCCAGGATTGGAACATGAGTGTAGGATTGGATCACAATGGCAATTTTAGAAATATATAAATTTATTGGCAAGGGTGCTATACAGCTAGGTAGTGTAGTATGTTAGAATCAGAAAGATCAAATCCTGCCTCAGATATTTCCTAGATATGTGACTGGAAAAGTTACTTTTTCTCTCAGCCTCAGTTTTTTCATCTGTAAAATGAGGGGATTAGCCTGAATCGTTCAGGCTCTTTCTAGTTCTAATCTATAATCCCATGAATATTTTAGACAAAAATCAATTCTCCCCACATATATCTAGGTGTATCCAGGCTGAGGATCTGCTCGACACTTACACAGACAGAAATTTGTCTTTATTTGAATGCAGATGATCCATATTAAAGTCATTATTCTGCCAGTCAGATGTTGAATGGTTAGTTAGGCTGAAGGTGTAGCCCCCATTGCCTGACACCAAAGCTTTATCGGAGGTAGTGGAAGGTAGGATGGTTCTGCTGGTGGGGTGGGAGGATCAGGACTGGAACCAGAAGCCCCCAGGAGTAACCCAACTTCCTTCATGTTGGGTCTGACTGCAGCTAATCACTTTCAACATCTGCTATTTGGATAGTAGTTCCCAATAATTCTTCCTGTGAAGAATCTTACAGTACTGGAGAGGGAAGAGGGAATGATATAGGAAGAACAGATCAGTCAAAGACTCCCAGGTGTCTTTGCCTTTGTGTCTGTAGGTAGATATCTTTTGTGCTGTGAGTGGCCCCCTGGGATGGAGAGACCTTGTGTTCTGGGCCCCTGTGAGAGCTTCCTCATGGTGCATGGAGAACACCAGAGGGATTTGACTGTAATGTATCTGTGCCATCAGATCAGGGAAAGCTGTGTCCTTGGCAACAACTTCAAAGTGCCCTCTTTCTCAGGGCAAACAGTGCCAAAGATCACAGGGCGCTGGTAGATGGAAGGAGAGTTCGTTTTGAAACCTGGATTGCTTCACCCTGGGGTAGAATGATTATAGGATTTATATATGAATCCTATAATTTAGAGGAGAAGGGGGTCTTGGAGATAACTTAGTATAGTTTCCTCACTTTATAGGAAACAAGTACTCCCATCAATATCTACTGGACTGTCAGGGGCAGAGACCTAAAGAGTACAGGACAGATCAGGGGACTAAGTGTACAATATGTACGACCCATCATATTGTCATATTTGAAGCCAGGTTAACATTTTTAAAATTCTTTTCTAATTTTTTTTCTTTTTATTTAAAATTGTATTTATTTTTCTTGGAAGGTCTTCTAAAAGAAAAGGGGTGTCTTAGTCCATGGTGTTACTAGTGCAGCAGAATCAAAATTCAATCTCTGACAGGACCGAAGAGTAAGGAGGAGAATGCAAACCACTGCTATAAAATGTACAGAGCCGAAGCTTACCTCAGTTGGCTTGGCGATACTTCCTGGAAGTTGTTTCATGTATTATTAACCTCTCCAACTTGAAATTTCTACTCTTACTCCACCTCGAATTTTGTCCCTCCAGAGGAATTAAAGCTCTTAGCTTGCCCTTTGGTTTACATTTGCTTGGCTCTCCATCCGTATTCCTCCTTCAGGAACTGTTTTTCCCCTTCACCATCTTTCTCTTGCTTTCCCAATTTCAGTGATTCCATTTCCTCATCTATAAATAAACTAAATTATCTCTAAGATCTTTTCCAGCTTTGAATGTTATGAGCCTATGATTTTCTTCCCACTCATAACTGGTAGTCATGGGTAAGGATTCAGTGGGTGTAGTTCAGAATCAAGGTGGTCCCAATGTCACAAAGAATGATAGAATGAGAGGTAAATACAGTGTGAGGAAGTTAAGTTGCGTTGGTGAGTCAAAATTAGTTGCCTAAGTGATAAGAAAGGAGGCTATTGTCTTTTCTGCCAGATTTCAGAAAAGTTTGATGGTTCAGATGTTATAAAAAGATAACTACATTTATTCCGCTATTCTCATTGCCTCTTTGGAGTATGATATTGGTCAGCTGCTTGTTTATCTGTTTTTAAATTAAATTTTATTTTATTTACCAAAGAAAAGAAACACTCTCTGAGTCTGTCGCATCACTATCAGGAAGTGTGCTGCATGTTTTATCATGAGTCCTCAGGTTTATAGCTGGTCATTATTTTAATCAGAGTATGTACATATATGTGCACATGTACACATACAAGTAGACACATACATGTATGTTTACATGTACATGCAGACACATACACATAGCTGTTTAAAACAGCTAAGATCTGACTTCTCCCCCTTCCATTCCAACTATACTTCCTCACTGAGAATACAAGAAAAACCATACACACATATATAATCAATCAAGACAAATTTCCACGTTGACCATGTCTTAAATTTTTGGGGGCTCATTCTGCATTCTCAGTTCATTAATCTCTTTATTCTCTATCAGGAGATAAATACATGTTAGATCTTCTGGAATCCTGGTTGATAAGAGTTCAGCACAACAGTGTTCCATCACATATGCATATTATATTACATATATATTTTAAAATCATATATGAATACATGCATGTTTATTTTAACTTATTCACCTATTTTCTAATTTATAGAAACCTCCTCAGATTCTCATTCTTTGACATCTCAAAAAAAGCTATAACTATTTTGGTTTTGCTTAGGACTAATCCCTTCCCCAGTCTATCTTCTCTTTAATTCTCCTTCTTTATTTCTTCCCTTTCCCTTCTATTTCCCTATTAAGTGAAATATTTTTTCTGTATCTATGTGTGCACAAATGTCAGCTGCCTCCCTCTTTCTTGTTTATATTTGATATATACTTTTGCACCTTCCTTATTTGAGATATTTCCCCTTAATCTTCTTTTTTTTAATTCCTTCCTTTTCCAATTCTTTTCTTAAAATTATCAAGACACAAAAGAAACACTCCTAGGCTTTGGCTAATTGGTTTCCCTCTATGAACCCTGATCATGATAAGGTTGAAAGAGATACATGTATCATCTCCCTATATTTGAATGTAAACAGTGTATCCTTGTTTAGTCCCTTATTGTTGTTCATTCATGTTTACTGTGTTATATTTCTCTTTACTGTTGTGTTTCAAAGTTTCTCTGCAACTCTGTTTTTTTCTTGGAAGTCATCTTTTTCATAAAAGATTCATTCTTTCCCCTACAATATTATATTCAGTTTGCTGGGTAAGTTAGTTAGTCTTATGATTTTGGACAATACACCCATATCCTTTGCCTTCTAAAATATATTCTACATACTCCACTCATTTATAGCAGTGGCCACTAAATTGTGTGTGATCCAAAAGTTTGACTCTGCAGTACTTCAATTCTTTCTTTCTAATTGGTTGCAGTAGTTTTTTTCTTTGACCCAAATCCAAAGCTCTGGATTTGGGCTTTGATGTTATTGGGATTTTTCACTTAGGGTTTCTTTCAGAAAATGACCAGTCTATTCTATTTCCAATTTGCCCTCTAGTTACAAGAAATCTATAAGAAACATGGAGCCCACTTCCTGATAGTGACATGACAGACTCACAGAGTGTTTTCTTTTCAGATTTCTTGAAATATGATGGTTTTTGGTTGTTGTTGTTGGGTCATGGCATTCAGATATTTCAATGATTCTTTTTTTTTCTCCTCAATCTGTTTTCCAGGTCAGTTATTTTCTTCTTGTTGTTATGAGGTATCTTACATTTTCTTCTATCTTTTTAGCTTTTTGACCTTATTTTAATATTTCTTATTGCCTCATTAAGTAATTAGCTTCTGGTCTATTCAAATTTTCAGAGTGTTTGTTGCTTGAACAATATTTTGTATCTCTTAGGTTAAGCTGTTAGTTTGTTGCCTCATTAAGTAATTAGCTTCTGGTCTATTCAAATTTTCAGAGTGTTTGTTGCTTGAACAATATTTTGTATCTCTTAGATTAAGTTGTTAGTTTCCTTTTTAATTTTTTCTTCCATAGCTCTCATTTCTTTTCTAACTTTTTCCTCAAGCGTTTTCATTCTATTTATAAGCACATTTTAAAGCTCTTTTAAAATTATTTTTCCTGTTTTATGTTTTCCAGGAATTCTAATTGAGTTTGTGCCCAGAAGATGTTTTTGTCTAAAGCATTGCTTATAGATATTTTGCAGTCTTCTTCTATGTTTATTTCATGAGCATCTCTGTCACCAAAACAGCTCATTATGGTGAGGTACTGTTGTTGTTGTTATTTGTTTGCTCATTCTTCCAGTCTATTTCCTAGTTTAGATTTGATTTTAGGGTTGAGCTCAGTAGCACTTCTGGAGGGAAAGTCAGGACTGTTCCTATGGCTGCTTTCTTGGAGTTATTGAGTACTTAGTTATTCCAGGATCTGAGGGATGGGCTAAAGATCTGCAAATTTTTGTGTTCCCAAAGTTTGTCTAGCTCAGAGTAGGGTATAACTGCTGCCTCCCTCACGTGAGTTTTGCAGGTTCCTGACTCAGGTTTGGTCTAAGCAAGAGTAGACTGTTGCCAGACTCAGCTACTACCAGTCAGCTAGAAAGTGGCAGAATTGTAGATTCCCTTTTGGTTGGAGATTTCTACTCTGATTATTCTTCTGTAGAAAGCTTTGTTAGGCAAAATAATGTTTTGGTCATGTATACTTATTATGTATCTAAGTTATATTTTAATATATTTAACATCTACTGGTCATCCTGCCATCTAGGGGAGGGGGTGGGGGGGTAAGAGGTGAAAAATTGGAACAAGAGGTTTGGCAATTGTTAATGCTGTAAAGTTACCCATGTATATATCCTGTAAATAAAAGGCTATTAAATTAAAAAAAAAAAAAAAAAAAAAAAGAAAGCTTTGTTAGATTTTGTAAACAAGATCCTGCTTTGTTTCTGAGGTCCAAGACACACCATTGCTACTCCTGATGACTTCCAAACTTTCTCCTTTCTTTGTATACCACTCAGGGCCTTCTACCCAGAACTCCATTATGGTGAGTAGGTCCCCTTCTCACTCCGCCTTGGATCTATGATCTGGGACTGGATAATGGGCAAAAAAGCTGCCAGCTAGTGCTTGTCTCTATTTAGTTCCAGGATGAGTTTGGAGGCACCATGGAATAATTCTGAGACCTCCTCTTACCCTAGAATTTCACCTAGCTGCCAACATGCCATTTTGTCTTTTTATAAGTGCATTGCAAATCAGCTTGATCAGCCACCAAGTAGTCATTGACAACAGATACTGTGGTGGATAAATATAAGTTCAGTTAAGGATAAACCTAAGAGTAGAAGTCCACTCTATTCATTGAGTTGTAAGAAGGAAAAATATAAGGTTCTGGTTAGTTTTCTGTAGGTCTTGAGACCAGCCTTCTTTTCAGCAGAGTAATCATCATGAGAATAGCCAGAGATAAAGTCCAAAAATCTTTATTGTCTCCTTCACAGTCTTGTCTCCTTGCTTAGGGCCTGGGCTAGCTTTCTGAAGGTCCTCCGGAATGTGTCTTGGTTTCTGTGGGGAAGACAGGAGGACCACCATGATGGTCTCTGTCTTGAAGTGTCCCTGAGTCTGGGAGTCTGTGCTCCAACTTCCAGTCCTCTGTCTTCCCCGAGTCTGTTCCAGTCCTCCATGGTGGTGGGAGATGGAATGAATGTCTGAGTTTGAGGACTTGTGCTCCAGCCTCCAGACTTCACAATGGTGGGCAATGGAATGAATGTCTCTGGCTGAGTTTGTCCCAGCTTATATACTTTATTATAATTACATCATTGTAGGTGTGGATCTTGTAGAACTATATTAAATACTAAGTATATGTACTGAACTAGAGAACTATTAAGCACCATGCTAAACTAGATAACCATTGTCTTATTAATTCCACTGAGTTAACACCTTGTAAGAATCCTTGTTTCAAAGTTCTGGCCCATTACAGAAAAAATAAAAACACAACTAGGAATTCTATTTGAAGGTCACTTCAAGGTCAAGAAGCAAGAATATGGTGATAGAAAACTTTCATTGGTGCTACACAAGTGGCTTCAAGTCTACAGTGGAAGGAAGTGAACTATCTTCATCAACATAGGTGCCCCTACAAAGATGACATCATACAGGTCCTTGGGATAAAGATAGATCCAAGATAAAATCTAAGATTCCCTCCACACAGAGACAGAGGGCAAGTGTTAAGGATGATAGCCAACCAACTTAGTGCTTCACTGGTCCTTCACATGACTAAGCATTTCAGAAGATGTTATATGATATTACAACAGCAAGATTATGCAATGATTAGCTATGAAATATTTGGTTGTTTTCATTGGTTCAGTGTTCCAAGGCAATCCCAATAAACTTTGGATAAAAAACATCATCTGCATCCAAAAAAAGAACTGCGGAGATTGAATGTAAATCAACACATGCTATGTTCACTTCTTTTTTCTATTTTTTTCCTCTCTTGTGGTTTTTCCCTTTTGTTTTGATTTTTCTCTTCCAACATGATTCAAAAAGAAATGTGTATTTAAAAAGTTAATATACATGTATAATCAGAAAAGATAAAACAATAAAAATTTTAAAAGTAATAATAATAGTTGTAATATTAATAATAGTCATAGAAGTAGTAATAGTAGTAGTAGAAGTAGTAGTAGTAGAGTTTGTAATAGTAATAATAATAATTGTTGTAGTAAGTAGTAGAAGTTGTAATAGTAGTCATAGAAGTAGTAATAGTAGTAATAGAAGTAGTAATTGTAGTGGTAGAAGTAGTAATAGTAGGTAGAAGTAGAAATAATAGTAGAAGTAAGTTTTGGAGGAAGGATTTGAATGCAGATCTTTCTTATTCCAAGTTCTGTGCTCTGGCTATTACCTACGTAATTCTAATGGTGAGAAGAAACCACTAAAAAATAAAGCTCTGATAACTGATTGACCTGCCAGAGATCCTAGGGGCTCTTGGTCTTCATGATCATTGTAGATAATGACAAGGGTACCACATTTCCTCAACATGGTGCCTCCATACCTTAAACAGGTCTTTGACCACAAGTCAGAATAATTTCTCTCAAACTTATTTGCGATTTGGTTTGATTTGATTTAGGTTTTGCATCAGCCAACTTGCAGAAGTACACCCAGAGAGAGATGAGCAATGGAGGAAGGTGATGTGACCTAGGAGAAGACATTCTCTGTGATGACATTGGATGTGTCATTCTTCATGAGGAAATCTTTCTAATGATCTAACTAGATTAGGATAGGTTTGAAATAAACTGATTCTCCTGGACTCATTCCCAGATTTCTACCGGAAAGCCTTATGTTACTTCATGGGACCAGTGAGAGCTGTGGTCAGGGTGGCCAACCTAAGGTGAAAGGAGTCCTGGTAATCTATAAAGTTAAAAAAAAAAAATGGATACAGGTCTTTCACAGAAGTTTCCCAATGAATTATGAACTTCAGTAATGCCCAGGTCCATAATGGCTCCTTGCTAGTCCATTCTGTGCCCAGGAATAACCAACTTCTTGAACTAGGATTTCTCCAAATTGGTTAATAATTTGTGCTGGCAAAAGACCTGGAACATGGCTCTGATGAACTTAGTTCTCTGGACTAGATTCCACAGAGACCTTTATATTTTCAAGATTGCACTCTTCTCCTAGTCCAATAAATTGTTCTTGAAACAGTGAACTCACCAACTTTTGAGGATGTTGTACAAACTAAATGGATAACTCAGTACATAGACCATATTGCATACAAAAGACATAATTCTCCATCTAATCCCATTTGGGCTTTTCTTGGCAAAGATACCAAAGTGATTTGCCATTTCCTTCTCCAGCTCATTTTACAGATGTAGAAACTGAGGTAAACAGACTTAAATGATTTGCCCAGGGTCACACAGCCAGTAAGTGTTTAAGGTCAGATTTGAACTCAGAATGATGAGTTTCTTGACATCAGGTCTGGCGTTCTGTGCACTATGATGCTATCTAGCTGCTCCACAGGAAAGACTATTTTCCATTAATTGCCATATTTGAAGCTGGTCCCCTGGAACAAAACTTTTTAAATGGTGGGTTGTGGCCCCTACCCAAGTGGGGATGTGTAACAATGGCTGGCCATAAAAAAGAAAAAAATTAACAGTAAAAGGTTTCTGAGGCCAATGACCAAAAATTAATTCAAAATCAAATAAGTAATGATTTCGAGATGTTTCTGAAAGCACTTGGCTATGTGGCACCGAGTGACTTCACTCTGATTCTGATTCTGAACACACAATACAAGTACTTTTGCACTGTGTATGCACAGATTCTGTCACAAACACCTCAGCTCAGATTCAAGATGGGTTTGAGTAAACATTTCTGGGGTGAAAAGGAGTGTCAAGTGGGAAAGTTTAAGAAATCCTGCCCTAGAGGTCCAGTTTATTTAATATCACCATTTCCTATCAACTGATCCCTTACAATGATATAAATTTATCAAATGTATTGATATACAATGAATCTTACAATTTTTTTCATCTTAAAAAAGCTTTCAATAATGCCATATGTCCTCTTTGGATTCAGTCACTCGGTTTTTCATAATTTAACATTACATTCCCAAGATTGTGACACATAGTCTTTAATTTTTCATCATATTTTTATCACATTTGATATTAAGCCTGACTTTGATGAGCAGTTCATTTGTCTAAATCTAGTCTTGATCATGGGACAGCTAGGTGGCGCCATAGCTCACAGAGTATGAGGTTTACAATCAGGAGGACTCATCTTCCCGAGTTCAAATCTAATCTCAGAAATTTACTAGCTGTGTGACTTTGAATTAGTCATTTCCCTGGTTTGCCTCAGTTTTTTCATCTGTAAAATGAGTTGGAGAAGGAAATGGCAAACCACTCTAGTATTTTTGCCAAGAAAATCCTAAATAAGTTCATGAAGAGTCTGAATCAACTGAAAAACAATAAACCTTGGTTATGACCCATAGATTTTTAATATGGTTTAAACCAGGCAAGACTTTGGACCACTGAAACAATGATTTATTTCCATCATTTATTAAGTTTATTAACCTCTTAGTCCAGGGGACATGATGCAAGATCACTTTTTGATATTCTAGCTTCTTTTAGGGAATTTCTATGACTCTGGAATGATTCTTCTTTGTTGATATATTATCAGCATATCTTTCAGATTTCAGCATTTCCCTCAATAAGGGAAAGACTTTCAGACCTAATAGACATTTTAAAATCTTAAAAACACTTTTGGGGTAAATGTTTTATAGATTGATGAAGGCATCCATGACTTAATTCAACTTCTGACAATAGTTTTTAGCATAATTTTGATTGAAAAGTATATTTTGTAAATTTTTAAAAATCACTTTAAAGCAAAAAAAAATCATCTTTTATAAATAAAAAATCTATTGAACTCTGGTATTTGCATCTTTTTACCCATGACAAGCTTTTCACCCCTTCATTTTAATTGTTAAAACTGAAGTCTTATCAAGAAACCTATACTTCTCTATAGAGGAATCAAGAACAGCTCCTTCCTTTCTCAAGTCCTCTTTTTATTTCTTTCTTTGTTTCAAAATTATACATGTACATTCATTTTTTACATATTTCCATATGAATCATGTTGGGAGAGAAAAATCAGGACAAAAGGGAAAAACCACAAGAAAGAAAAAAAAAAGAGGGGGGAAAAAAGGTGAAAATAGTGCGCATACTGATCCATATTCAGTTTCCATAGGTATCTCTTTGGATGCATTTTCCATTCAAAGTTTATTGAGATTGTGTTGGATCACTAAATTGCTAAGAAGAACCAAGGCTATCATAATTGATCATCACACAATCTTGTTGTTGCTATGTATAATGTTTTCTTGGTTCTGTTTGTTTTATTCGGCATTAGTTCATGCAAATCTTTCCAGGCTTTTCTAAAATTAGCCTATTCATATTTTTAGAACAATAATATTCAATTACTTTCATATTCCATAATTTATTTAGCTATTCTGCAATATCATTTCCCAAGTCCTCTTTTTTGGTAAAGCTTTTTATTTCCAAAACATATGCATGGATAATTTGACAACATTGACCCTTGCAGAGCCTTGTGTTTCAGATTTTCTCCTTTCCCCCACCTCCTTCCCCAGATGGCAAGCAATTCAACATATGTTAACTATGTTACAATATATGTTAAATCCAATATATATAAGCATATTTATACAATTTTCTTGTTGCACAAGAGAAATCAGATAAAAAAAAAAGAAATGAGTAAGAAAACAATGCAAGCTAACAGCAACAAAAAGAATGAGAATGTTATGTTGTGAAACACATTCAGTTCCCACAGTCCTCTCTCTCTGGGTATAGATGGTTCTCTTCATCACAAGATCATTGGAACTGGCATCAATCATTCTATTGTTAGAAAGAGTCACATTCATCAAAATTGATTGTATCATCTATAATAGTGATGTTGCCGTATACAATGATCTCCTGGTTCTGCTCATTTCACTTAGCATCTGTCCATGAAAGTCTCTCCAGGCCTTTCTAAAATCATCCTCCTAATCATTTCTTACAGAACAATAACAAGAACTCCCATTATCCTGAAAGGTTATATTGCCTATGATTACTGCTTCCTTCAAAGTTCTAGAGCTAATTCTAAGAGGTTGTTGTTTCTAATATGGTAGCTTCTAAGTCTCCCTCCCCAATGTCTAACAACCAATAGAACTCTATTAATTTCTAAGAAAAAATTATTTGCTGAAAAGGTATAGCCAAAACAGTTGCTAGAATATATGCCCCCACAAATCCAGAGGGGACATAACACTCTATAGCCATGGAAGAATTGTAATCCCCAATTTTTCCATAGCAGGAATGGGCCAATCATACTGATCTATATTTTGCCATTAGACCCAGATGGCTCTGAAGGAGAAAATGAGGCCGATGACTTTGTACAGCCTCCTTCACTTAAATAGAATTCATTTGGATGTCATGGTATCACCTCCCCGATATCATGGGCCTCTTCAAGAACAAAGGACAATAACAGTGGCAAAGACTGGAACATTTCCTACAGAACTGGATATATGCTCTGGCCCCTTTCTGTGAGAATATGTGTTCCAGATACAGAATGCAGAGGGCCAAACTCAGATTTCTGAGATGACCTTCTAGAGATCTCCATTTAAGAACCATTCAATTTTTTTTTTCTGAATCCTACCTGATTGTATTAATGTCTATATTCTATAAGTATATCTTGTTCATAAGAATAATATGAGAAATGTTGTCTAATGCTTCACTAAAATCTAGGTAAACTAAATTAGGTTCTATCTATAGCATTTTTCTCAGCTATCAATATAATCTCACTATTTAAAAAAAAGAAATGATCTTTTCTTAAATGATCTGTTCTTAAACCATGTTGGTTCATTGAGATAAATGATTCCTTCTCTGTATGTTCCTTAATTATCCTTTTAAAATATTTATTTATTTTTAAGCAAATACACAATAGAAAAAAAAAAAAAAAAAACATTGCCATGAGCACAGCAGAACATAAGAGAAGATTCAAACTATAAAGCAATACATTTCCATTTCCAAAAAACCCATATAATAAACACTACACAATATGTTGAGAGCTATCCATCTTTACTTTCTTGTAAGATTTAACTATCCTTTTAATGATATGTTCCAGAATCTTTCCAGGAATCAAGATCACTGAACTAAATTCTATTTTTTTTCCTTTTAGAAAACAGTGACCATAAGTCTTATAGCACCTGTTCTTTTGTCCAAGAATATTGAAAAAAATCACAATCATGGCTCAATAATCACATCTACTAATTTTTTTCAGTATCCTGAGAAGGAGTTTATCTGAGCTTGGTGACTTAAACTAATCAAGAAAAAGTAGTTGCTCTTACTATCCTTTTACTTATCTTGGATATCAACTCCCTTTCCTCTATTTTTGTGCTGTTCTTGTCAATTCAAAGATAATTCTCCTTAGCAGAGAAACCAGAAACACAATAAAAATTAAGTAGACCTGCCTTTTCTCGGTTGTTGTGTCTTATCATCATCACATCTGTTCTGAATAAGTAATGGACTGGCTAACTTTTCTTTGTTTTTCTTTTTACCAATCTTTTTTTCTCCCTCCCTCCTTTCTTGGCTCTCTATCTTCTTCCTTTCCTTCTTTCTGTTTCAACCTCTCTCATGTACACATAATCACAATTTCTCTCTGTCTCTGTCTCTGTCCCTCACTGTCTTTCTATCTCTGTCTTTGTCTGTCTCTCTCTTTCTCCTCTTTTTCTGTGTCACTCCCTATCTGTCTTTCTTACCCTCTTCCTCTGTCTCTCTCTCTCATTCAACCAAAGCTTCTCTCTCCAAAGCTACCAACAACCTCTTAATTACCAAATCGAACACTTTCTGAAGTATTTGAAAATGGATTACCACCTTCTATTTGATACTTAGTTCTTTCAAGGTTTTTGTGACCTTCCAGGTTCTCCTCCTACATACCTGACCATTCTTTCTTAGTCTTATTAGATGGATCTTCATTTGGGTCCCACACACTAATGGTGGCTCTATCTTAGACTTTCTCATCTCTCTATCTTGCTTAGTGATTATCTGCTCCTGGGTACTATTTTTGACTTTCTTTGTACCCCCAACACTTAATGCTGTACCTTGAATACAGTAAGTACTTAACAAATGCTTATTGACTTGACTTGTTGATTACACATGTATAATAGACACAGACTTTGGGCTGGAGAGCTCTATAGGAGCCATGTTTCTTTCTGAGATAAAAAGCAGATTTTCTTTGTTTTATTTCTTTATTATTTTGGGGTTAAAGGCCGCCACTTTGAGCACCATGATTGGTGTGTTTGTTAAGTATTAAGCAAGCAATCATATTTGTTAAACTTTGTAAAAAAAATTTTTTTTTGTTAAATTTACATAACTTTATTTGGGAGCAATTATGATTTTTTTTTTTACCTGTACATGTGAGACTGCATGTGATCTATGCCACTTTGATTATTTTAAGACTCTTTTCTGCCTGCCATTGAGGAAGAAGTGAAAGGACAATGCTTATGCCTTCCTGGGACCCCAGAGGATTGTTCTGTGTTGGGGATACAGCAAATGTATTTTAAAATACATTCTTGTTAACTTTACGGATAGCAATTTTTTATACAAGAGAGAATATAACAGGAGAGACAAGCTGAGTCCAGTCATTGTTGCTGAAGTCTCCCTATGGCATTGGTAGTGTGCCCAGATATTCTATAAGTGGTCAGCTAACCAGACTTTTGATTGGCTTCTAAGTCAGAACCAGGATGCCTTCAAAAGGCACTAAATTGCTAAAATAGGCCTCTTTCTTTTTTCTTACCTAATTGTCATAGAGTGAAGATATATACTTTTAAGTCTCTAAATAGGAAGAAACCTCAGGGTCTTCCTATCCAGAGCTAACATGTGGTCCATGAGTACAACTCCTCTCCCCACTTTTTTTCCCCCTTTGCATTTATACTTTCTTGCTTTAAGTGAAGGATGAATAAAAGCAACTACAACCTTCTGAAATTTGCAAGATGAGCCATCACAGACCTGATCGACAAAATCCATGTTGGAGTTTGTGGACAGTTTAATATGGCCTGCCAGCACAGTCCTGGTGCTTAGTGTAGCAGAGGATTGACCTTGATATCAAGATTCAGTCCCTTCTGGCAATGGAGCAATTCTGTCTATAAGCTATTGTCTTTGTTCAGTCATTTTCAGCCATGTCTAACTCTTCATGATCCCATTTGGGTTTTTCTTGGCAAGGATATTGAAATGGTTTGCCATTTCCCTCTCCAGTTCATTTTATAAGTGAAGAAACTAAGGTAAATAGGCTCTGATGAATTCAGAAATGAATTTGGTGAGGGCAAATATTTTGTAAAAACTGCTTTAAATTTGAGCCTACTCTCTCTCCAAGGACCAAAGTGATATGATAGAGAATATGCCCCCAATTACTGGGAAGAAATGTTTGTCAGTTCATCCTTACTATATATTTTCAGTAAATATGCCTTTGTAAAAGTTAGTTATTTGATTGGTTAAATAACACTGGGCCATTAATCACTGAAGATTTATATTGGGGAGACTACACCAATATGGGAAATTTAGCCAACAGCATTAAAGAAAGACAAGTACAACCCTTTTAGGGATACTTCTAGAACCCCAAGAGGGAGATTTAACGTTTCTTGGTGAATATTTCCTCAGTTTGAGTTAGGATAAGGATACCAGAGCTCTCTATGGGCCAGTGGTTGATGAGTTTCTATATTTCTACATTATTTTTTAGACTCCCTTTTCAGAATTGTTTCTTGTTTCGCCTTCAAAATTTCATTCTTGAAAACTTTATAGATAATCAAGCTCTTGTGATATGGTTATCTTCCACTCAGATGACTAAAGCATTGTGCCAAGGAGGCCAAGGCCATAGGATTAATCCCCTAATTGTCAGTTACCTTTGCTCTGATTCAGGCCACTAGATACAGCCTTAACTCTGGTCAGCTATCTTGTGAACACATACTGCTATTCATGAGGCAGAGGAGACAAGTGGATGGGTATGGATTCTCAGAAATCCATCATCCCTTTTGGAAAAGCAAAAAATCAGAGAGCATATTGTGGTGGGTCCTAGTAGTACTCAGCTATATGAGCAGTGGAAAGGAGAGGGGAGGAGGAAAATGGGGCACCCATTTCCCATCCACCAATAATTTCACCTATCTCACTCCTCCCCAATGTGGGATGGAAGCAATCTGGCACTGGAATAACCAGAGCCAGTTGTGATGAGTACAGAAAAGCTTCAAGGGTAATTAATGAAGAACTTTGACAGTCTAAAGCACAAAGTATAATCTAGGATATCCTAAGAAATAAGAACAATTAGGAGTATTAGCTGATAATTGGATCTTAAAACTTAAAATAAGAAGCTGCCATTTTAAAAAGCTCTGAGAAGGATAGAGAGGAACCCTGGCTCTCCATGTCTAAATTTAAAATGAATTATCCAAAGCAAAATTCGAAATGAGTCTTCCTTCTCCTTTTCTTCTAATCTCAGCCTCCATACATCTATCCAATCTCTCCTCGGTGTCCTATGTAACGAAATAGTTTTAGAATCATAATAATAGCTTTATAATTATGTAATACTTTTAGGGTGGCAAAGTGCTTTAAGTATATTATTTTATTTGATCCTCAAAGCAACCTTGGGAGATTGGTGGTATTATTATCAGTAATGCCATAGATAGAGTGCTGAGGCTGGAGTCCTGAATTCAAATTCAACCTTAGTCACTTACTAGCTGTGGGATGCTGAACAAGTCACTTAATCCTGCTTCCCTCAGTTTCCTCAACTATGAGATGGGGATAATAATTGTATCTACCTTCCAGGGTTGTTGTGGGGATCAAATCAAAGGATTAAAACTCAAATCAAGACTTGAAGGTCAACACTCTATCCACTGTGCCACAAAATCCAAAAATCTTATACTTTTAGAGATGTAAGAGACTTTAGGAACCTCACATTTTAAGAGACCAAGAGAAATGAAATGACTTATTAAAAGGTACCCAGATAGGCAGTGACAGAGATAATGTTCTTTCTCCTACAGTATGAACTAAACTGGAGCTGACTGAAAAGGAGGTATTTTAAGAAAGCAGAGTTCTTATTGCTTCTATTTGATATGTTTATTGTTACTAATGATCCTAATAATTCAATTCAATTTAACTCAATTCAACAGGTGACCTACTATGTGGCCATCATTCTAGAGACACTTAGGGGATATGAAGAGAGTTCTCCATTTTCAAGAACAAGTAAGAGAGAAAAGAATGACACATAAATCATTTAGAAGAAATACTAGACACATCATGGTAAAATGTTCAGTTGTGTGGTTCAGAAACAAGTGCTGTGGGAGGTCAAGAAGGGAATACATTAGAATGGGCAGAGCTAGTCTGGGAGGGGAGGGGGGAGATTGACTAAGAGGATTAGAGCTAGTCCTTGAAAAATGAATGGGATTTCAAAAAGGATTACTCCTGAATATGAATATATTGGGTTTTCCTCCTCCTTCCCTAAAATTAATCCCACCCCATTCCACTCCTCAACAATCTAGGTAGTGGGAGGAGACATAAGGAAGAAAGGAGAACAGTGGAGTCTGCAAAGACTCCAATAAATCTCTGTACTCCCCATTTCTTCCTGGACTACATTGGACTGGAAAGATTACACAGGTTGTCATTTATTCCTTCTGTCCCCTCCTCCAGAGAAATGGATATTTCGAGGAATCTCCCCACAGCATTGATATAACCTCTTGCCAAAAGGTCCACAATGAGATTCTGTATGGAGCACAAAAGGAAGAACCTGACCTCTTCAGAGCAGCTGAGGAATCTAAAAGAAAATCCATCCCAGGCTATGGAGTTATTTCTGAATTCTCTATGCCATTGAAAAGAGAGTCAAGGTTTTTATCTGGGAATTAGAATTTCAATAGATGATTAAATAGAATGAAAGAGAAACAAATGGGATTAATCAAAGGGAATTTGTATCCTTTCCTTTCTCTCCTACATCCCAACTATCTTCCATCAATTTGATGAAAATTACAGGGTATGGACCTTATTGTTTTTTTGTGACATCAGGCGGGTGATAACACGACATGCAAGTGATTTAAGTGAGGATAGGCTATCACCATTCTCATTCCTCCAGAGCCATCTGGCTCCAGTGGCCAGATATAGATCAGGATGACTGGAGATGGTCCTGGATGAATCTTAGTGAGATCCTCTTTCTTGAAAGTATATGTGTACCTTGGCATCTTACTGAGATGACCTGGAGAACTCTTTTGATTGGTTCCCAATATTTAGAGCTAGCACCAAGATGATTGAGGGATAGGGTCCCTCCTCTATGGTCTGGAAAAGAAAAGTATGAACTAGCTTAGCTCTGTTTTTGCACACTTTCTCTCTTTTGAATTCCAGACTAGCAAGGGAAAGCCTTCCTCTCTTTTCCACCTCAAGAGAAGAAATGGTGACTTTTTTGAGAAGGGAGCTCTTGGACCTCAAGTTCCTTTTGTCCTTTTGTTCCCTTTTCTGTGCACAGGTCAGAGAGTAAAGTTTTTGAGAATAAATCTTCCAAGATTTGGGGATTATTACAAGGGTTATTATGTGAACGTTGGAATTTGAGAATTCCTAAATTCTAACATTCAGGCACTGGGCTTCCTAGAGAAAGATTTCTTCATCTTGACATTTGTTTGAGAAGGAAGAGGATAGCTACCATGACCTCTGAAGCTGAAGAGGGTGGGTGTGGTGTCATAGCAGGGGAGACCAAGAAATCTGGACTTTGTCAATTCTTCCTTATGGTTGCTTGGCCAATGTGAGTCCAAAATAACTCACTTGTTCGGTTAGTACTTGTTCAGAAGCTCAATAGTATCTTTATCTTCCTGGGGAAGCCTAGTGGGCTATTTGAATACTTGAGGTTCTGTACTTGAGTTTAGGTTCTTGTGACTCAGGCATTTTCTGTGGTGGGTGAAATAAAAGACTGCCCCATGCTCAATGTACTTATGCAGTACATTGAGTGCCTGTGTGGGAATTTAAAATCCTATTATTTAACTTTAAGGACACCTAGACACAAGTCATCCCTAAACTTTTTTTTTTTTTTTTTTTTTTAGATTTCCTTGGAGAAAAATTTCAGTAGTGAGACATGAATCAGAGAAATATTCTGATCTGGGGATCAAGCCCTCAGAATAAATCCAATCTGTGTGAGTCTAGAGTTCATGGGGCAAGAGAGACCAGACTTCAGAGTGTGTAGAAGAAAAGGAAAAAGACAATCAACATTTGTATCTGAGAGTAAAGTGAATAAGCACACATGTTTGAAATACTTGACTAGCTTCTTTCCAGTCAAAGATGCTTGTTTAATTCCTCTACAAATATTTGCCAAACTCCTAGAATTTAGCAAGTATTTATTTAAACTGCCACCGTGGAAGGGTAGAATGGGGAGGGCCCTGGCTATTGGCCTGAGTAGCCTGGGCTTTGGAGTCAAAAGGCTGCAATGGGGACTAGAAACTTTGTCATTGATTGGTGAGAAATCACTTTATCTTTCAGAATCTCTGTTGCCTTGTCTATAAAAGAAATCAATAATATTTGTCTTAATATATTTAATATAATTTTAATAACTGTCTAGAGGCAGTTAGGAGGGGTGTGGATGTGCTATGTGAATATGAACTTTGGAGATTATTCTAAGGACTCTAGCATAATGCCATGTAGGTTGTATGTGGGGGGAGCGTACATATACATACATGTACATATATACTATATGCACATATGTAAATATATAACATAACAATATACAAATATGTATATCTACATGTACATATAGTTTATATACATCTGTGTGATATCCCAAGAGTCTTAGGGCAGTTTTAAGTTTTAATAGCTTTAAATTGCAGTAAGATTTTAAAAACACCCTATATATGTGAGAACAGGGACAGAAAAACATGTTGTTGTTTGTTCTTCATTTTTAAAGAAGAGCAATGATAGGGTAATGTGTTGATTTGTACATTAATTATTGGATTAAAATGAGTCAGAGTTGCATAAAGTCATAAACATAGAGATATACATATATTTGTGTATAAATGTTTATATATATATATATGCCGATAAATATGTATGTATATATGCCATGTATATGTATATGCAATACATATACATGTACATATATGTGTGTGTGTATATATATATATATATATATATATATATATATATTGCTTCATCATGAATGGTCCAATTAAGAAGTACTATATAGAATTTTATATGAAATGAGAATTTATTAAAAAGATATTTATTGAGAGCCTACTACTATATACAAGACAGTGTAAGACCTAATTTCTGTTTCAAGGAGTTTATGATAGGGGATATAAGACATACGTTAAAAAAAAAAAAAGTATACATCAATAACATAAGTGGCATAAAGTAGGGAAGAATATGTTCAAAGATGAAGACATCAATTCAATGGAAACATCAGAAAAAAATTCATGAGTCAGGGTAATAGGCGAAGATTTCATAGAGGAAATGTAACTTGAATTGGGCCTTGAAGCATCAAGAGAAATTCAAATGACAAGGAAAATACTTTCCAGGTGGAAGGAACATAAAAGTATGAAGGAAGGAATGAAAATTTAAGACATTAAGGAGCAGGCAAACTTAATTGAAGCAAAGGGTTTACATTGGAAAGTCACAGAAAGATAAATGCCATATGTAAACAAGCCAAATTTGAGGGGATTTGAGAGGGGAGCCCAATGTGAGTCTGAAAAAGTGTTTGGACTTTATCCCAGAGGCAGTAAGGAATTGCTGAAGATTTTTGAACAGGAAAATCACATGATGGGGAAAATATTTTAGGAAGATTCATCTGGAGACAATGTGGAAAATAGATTGGAATGAGGAAAGACTTGAGAGGGAAAGGGGAGAGAATAAGGTGTGTTTGAATCTGATTGCTGTGTTATTAATGGACTACTCTGTGGTCATTTAGAAAGGGGAGCAATGATCACCGAGAGCCAATGTGGCTTCTTTAAGAACAAAGTCTCTAATATTATCATCGCGGATAAGATAGAGATGTGAGATATGTGATAATACCACTAAGTAGATTTGAGCTAGTTGAATGATCAAACTCAAAAAACAATCATTAATGGGTCAATGTCAACATAAAGGGATGTTTCTAGTATAGTGTCCCAGGAATCTTTCTTTGTCCTTCTGACGATAAATAATTTTATTCATCACTAAGATAAAGGCAAAAATGACATTTTTATCAAAGTTGTAGATTATATGAAACTAGGAGAGATAAGTAATGAGTGATATAACAAAATAAAAATCCAAAATTATCTCAGTAGGTTGAAAGGTTGGGCCAAATCTAAAAAAAAGAAAAAGAAAAAAATTACATTTAAAGGAAGAATAAATGAAACATTTATTAAATGGTTACTATGTTCCAGTCACTTTGTAAAGTGCTGAAGATGCAAATACAAGCAAGATTGTCTTTTATTCTAATAGGTGAAACAACATATAGAGGAAAGCTAAAAAGTGGGAGTAGAATATTCATGGGGCAACATAATTTGGAAATGGCCAGGAAATATGTGGAGGCGAGATTTTGGATAAGATAAGGCTTGCCTATCAGAACATAAAATCCAGGGGCAGAGTCCATGATATGGTAGGAGGGGAATGGGGAAGACAATCTAAGGGCATGTAGAATAGTTGAGAAGGGACCTAGAGGGACAAATTGTCATTTTGTGCAACCCATCCATGAATAAAAACACCCAGTCCAACAAAAGTGACTGTGGTCATTCATCTTTGCTTAAACGCTTATTTATAGTAAGGAGAAAACTCACTATCTTTAAAGGTGTCTCATTCATTTTCATATAGTTTTAATCATTAGGAAGTTATTCCTTGTATCAAAGCTAAATCTTGTCTCTCTGGAGAATGGCAATGTTAATTGCTTCCAGTTCTGTTTTCTAGGGACAAACAGAACAAATCAAATATTCCTATCAAGAGCTGAACCTTCAAACACTGAAACATAGATGCTATGACCGAAGTTTTATTTCTTCCACCCTAAACATGGTCATTGGCATTCAACAGGCTCTCATATGACATGATCTTGAGAGACCGTGTCTTCGTAATCTTGTACTTGTCAAACTGAAATGCAAATATAAGACTTTATGCATATTCCCATTAAATATCTTATTAGATATGGTCCAACATTGTAACCTAACAAGATCCTTTTGTTTTCTAACTCTTTAGAATTAGGTAAGTATTAGGTATGCCTCCTAGTTTTGTGTCATATACAGTTTTGACATATTTACCCACTCTTTCTTTATCTAAATTATTGATAAAAGTGTCAAACAGGCCATGGCCAAGGACAGACCCCTGAGGCATTATACAACAGACATCAAACAACTGACAGCTACTCATTGAGTCTGGCTACTGGAGTTATTCCAAATCTAACTAAACTTAGAATTGTCTAGTACATATCACTCCATTTTCAAAAGAAAGAAAAAAAGAGAGAAAGAGAGAAAGAGAGAAAGAAACAAAGAAACAAAGAAACAAAGAAAGAAGAAAAGAAAGAAAAGGAAGGAAGAAAGGATGAAAGGAAGGAAGGAAGGAAGGAAGGAAGGAAGGAAGGAAGGAAGGAAGGAAGGAAGGAAGGAAGGAAGGAAGGAAAGAGAAGGAAGGAAAGAAGGAATGAAAGAAAGAAGAAAAAGAAAAAAATTATAAATCTTTATTAAATGCTTTTTTAATGTATCTGAATGAACTATTTGCAATATTCTGATTTTAAATCTAAGAGCCCAGACTCATATGGAAAAGGTTAGTCTGGCAGGTCCAATCTTTGAAAAAGTTATCTCTTTCGAGGATCATTGTTTACTTTGCTATATAGTCACCAGCCTTCCCTTTAATAATAGGTTCTAGGATTTTCCCAGGAATCAAAGATTAGCTTATTGGTCTTACTGTAATTTGCGGATTCCACCCTCTTTCCTTTCTTGAAAATCAAGATATTAGTAGACCTATTTGAGTTCTACATTGCTTCTCTTACTCTTCATAATTCTCCAGACATCATCAACAATAGTTAGAAATTCACAGCTGCAGGTCCTTTCTGACCTCTAAAATGTAGGTCCTCTGGGCTAGAGGACTTGAACTCAATTAGGGAACTTAGGTACTTTCTTACCTGAACCTTCCTTATTTGCCTTTGATGTCAAATTCCTGTGGCTATTTTTGTTCAGTCTTTTCAAATCCAAATCTCTCTCTCCAAGGCAGGGAAAAAAAAATCAGAAACACAATAGCAATGAGCAGTTCTGCATACATATCTCTTCTTTGATAGTCTGCTTTTCCCCAGCAGGGTTTCTGGATTGTTTGGGGGGTTGGGATTTTTAAAAATTTTGTTGTTGCAAATCCAAGCTCTTATGTTCAAACTGTAAAACTCCACCATCACAAAATGAGCAGAGATGGCTGGACATCAGATGGTCAAAGAAAGATCTGGGGGCTATAGTGGACCGCAAACTCAATAGAAACATTAATTTAGCAATATGGTTATTACTCTATAAATAATAATTAACATCACATAGAAGCTCAGAAAAGTAATGTAGATCATAGGAACATAGGAGAGGGAGATCAGGAGAAATATTAGAGGTTATCCAGTTCAACCTCTTTATTGTATGAATGGAAACCTGGAGCCCTAGAAATAGCCCAGAATAACCCAGGTTGATTGAATTATGAAGGACATAATGTCTGGAATAAGTTCAGTTAAAATATTTTCTTAGTCCTAGTCTATATAGACAATTATGTTAGTTCTGGGCACTATATTTTAAAAAGACATTGATAAGCTTGAATAGGATCAGCTAGGTGGCACAGTGGATAGAGCAGTGGGCCTGGAGTCAGGAAGACCTGAGTTGAAATATAGTTTCAAATATTTATTAAACTTGTTAATAAATAGATAAGCCACTCAAACCTTGTTTGCCTCAGTTCCCTTACCTGTAAAATGGGGATAATAATAGACATCTCCCAAAGCTATTATGAGAATCAAATGAGAGAATAATTTTAAAGTGTTTAGCACAATGCCTGTAACTCATAAGAGTTACTTAAATATTATTATTACATCCAGAGGAATGGCAACCAGGATGATGAGGATATCAGGAACCATGCCATATGAGGACTAATTGAAGGAAATGGCCACATTTATCCTAGATTTGACAAGACTTAAGAAGTCTAGAAGACTTAAGACTTAGGAGCTTTGTCTGAGGATCTAAAGAACAGTTATGGAGAAGATGGATTATTCCTCAACTTGGAAAAAAGGGTGGAAATCTCAGGCAGATTTAGTCAGTGTAAAGAAAAACGTCTTAACTATTAGTATTAAAAAAAATTTAAAAGAGAGCCATGAAAGTGGGTGAAAGATCATCATCAAGGGTCTTCTAGTGGATGATAGCAGATCCCTTAGCAGGAAGGTTAGGGGTTTCCTTTTTCAGATACATATAGACAGCTAGTGCCATCCAGACATAAGCAGATGGGGACCTGGACTTTAGAGATGGGTGGGTCAAATGGCCAAATATGTGTGAGGAGTAAGAGAAGTTAAATTTCTACAGAAATCAAAACAGGATGAAGGGAGGGGTGAAGTATCTTGTTACGATATCTCCAATCAATCACCAGTGAGTCAAGAAACTGGCTAAACAACAAAGTTGCTGACAAAGAGGCCCAGGCCTAAACCAGTACAAACCAGCTAGACCCAATGACAGGACACAAGTTTTTGAGATATGGAATGGTGAATAAAGAGGACTATAAATTGACTTAATTGTTATTCAGATAATAAAGCCAACCAATTGCCAATCTGAACCTTGAAGGGAGAGGTAGAGAACCTAATTAACAGTATAAAGTTTGCTCCTTCCTGATTCTAAATTTGGTGTGTCTTCCTTGGGAATATACCCACTTGGAATAAAGCATTCTTTTCTCACTGTAAAAGAGAATTTTTTTTTACTAACTTGCAACCAAATGGAGAAGCAATGGGCAGTGGGAGCTCATCCAGGGCTTAATCCCCAGTCCTGCTAGTTTCCACGGGATCTTTTGATAACATAGGTCTCCTTTTTCAATAGAAATTACTTTCAAGGACTTTAGAATGTTATATGTGGAATGGGAACAACTCTGGATTTGAATTCCAGCCATACTGGACTATTGAACACATCTAGGTATTATCATCTTTCTGCTTTGCCCAACTGGGGATAATGACTAGCATTTCGAATTTTCAGCATGAAAGACAAGGTTAAATTCTCCCTCTGACATTTACTAACTGTTTGATCACAGATAAAGACACTTAAGCTACTAGATCTTCATTTTCCCCACCTGTAAAATGGGAATAACATAGTATCTATCTCCAATGTTGTTTACAATGTTCCTAAGAAATATCGTAAATAAAATAGAGGCAGCTAGATGGTTCAATGGAGACTTGGAGTGAGTAGGGAAGACCCGAGTTCAAATGTTAGCTGTGTTACTTTGGCTCAGTCACTCTACCACTGATTCTTCATCTGTAAAATGGGGGTCCTTTTTGAGAAGGAAGGGCAAATAACAACAATTATAATAATACCACTTGCTTCTCAGAGTTGTTGTGAGGATAAAATGAAATAATATTTGCAAAGTGCTTTTCAAATTTGAAAGCATCATGTAAAAAAAAAAAATAAATAAAGCTTTGAAGCATCACATAGTGTCCCAAAAGTCTTAGTGCCATTTTTAAGCTATTAAAGCTGATCTAAGTGTCACTCAGCAGCAGCAGCAGCATTATTGTCATCAGCATCATTCTTATTTTCTAAGCCTCTGCCCTAGGAGAACTGCCTGGGAGAGAAGGCTGAGCCTTCTCAATAGTGTCCCTTGGCCTGAGGAATTGACTTCCCACAGAGAGCTGCCTCCAGTTACCACATAGTCTCTGACAGAAAGCTGTACGAGCTATGCAGCCTTCCAGCAGAGCTGTTCTGTAGCTTAACTGCAGAAGCACAGAGAAATGTGGGTTCCCTAAAATAATTTTCTGATTCATGCCACATGAATCCCTGGTATATAGACTGTCAGAATTTAAGGAGCAGGTGTAGTTCTCCTGATGCTTTGAATAGGAACTTGTTCAAATCATGTAGGCTTGTTAGAAACAGTTTTTTCAAAGGATTAGTTTATAATATCTCATCTGTAGTGGTAGTGAGGGGGTGGATTCAAAAAGAGGAAGGAGGAAATACTGATGGGAGAGGCAGGGGAATCGAGAAACTGTCATACACTAGGAACATCTCAGAACAAAGAGAAGAGAAGATGCTCACCTTTAAGTAAGGAGAAGCTCTGAGTGTCTGGGAAAACTAGGGAGGAATTAGATTCAGCAGGAGGAGCTGACTCTCTGGAGCAATGGTGTCAGCCTCAAATAGAAATGGAGCCATCAAAGCTCAGACTTAGAAAACTGCTTATTAACTTATCTTTGTTCTACCAGATTTTTATTAATTTTGTTAAATATTTCCCAATTACATTTGAATCTGACTCAGGCTTCCCTCAGCAGCAATGTGGGAAGCAATGTGGCCTGTAGGAAGATGGTTAGTTGCTCCAGATTCCAAGGGCCTGCACAATTTAGGCCCAACCTGTAAATTCATGAATTTATAGAAACATAAAGAATTAGAAGAAATATTTGAGGTCTTCTCATCCAATCCCCTGATTTTACAAGTGAGAAAATTAATTAAATGCTTTCCAAAGTCTGATCGGGACAATTAGGTGATGCGATATATAGAGTTCAGGGCTTGGAGTCAGGAAGACCCAAGTTAAAATATGATCTCAGATTTAGCTGTGAGACCCTGGGCTAGTTACTTTATCCTATTTGCCTCAGTTTCCACATTTGTCAAATGAGTTGGTGAAGGAAATGGCAAACCCCTTCATTATCTTTGCCAAGAAAACCCCAAACAGGTTCACAAAGAGGCAAACAGGATTGAAATGACTGAATAATAACACCACAGTCAAGTAAGGTGCTAAGAGATGAGAATTCAAATATAAGCTAAGGGAAAGTTCCCTGAAGGAGTTTGCATTCTATAGGGGGAAGATTACATAGTTTTCTATGTAATCTTTCTTTTGAAAGATGAAAAAGGGGTAGGGGGAGGTACCATGCTGGGGCTACATGCAGAAGTCCAGAGATTCAGAAGCAGACCAGGATAAGAAGTGAGCTTGGCTGCTGCTGAAGATACTTGCTCAAATAGAGCTCCCTAATGAGAGGATATGAGGTCTCTGGGATGGAGGGATCTTCAGAATAGCAGTGCAGATGGAAAGGTCCAGAGATTCAGGAGCACAGTCTAAAAACCAGATGGGTAAAGGGATTCTGGATATAAAAATACTGATGTCCTTTTCTCTGAGCAGTATAAGTCATCTTACTCACCACATCCTCTACCAAATCAATCCACAAAAATCCCTCCCACTTCTGACTTCTTACCCCACCTATTGTTAATTCCATTAATTCTAGAACTTAATGATAGACATTTTTGCACATTCTACTTTATGTATAGCTGACTTCACTCCCCAATGAGATCATAAGCTACTAAGGATGGGCACCTCTTATTTATCTTTTTATTTTCCACAGAACTTCTTCTGGGCACAATTCTTTTTCATGAGAGAATTAACATGAAAGAGATAGCCTGGCATGGTAGGTAAAGCATTGGATTTGTAGTCAAGAAGACAGAACATAAGATACTTAACAGTTGTATGATGCTTGGAAAATCACCTAATCTTTTGTGCTTTTTTATTGTTTTTATTGTTATTTAGTTTATTGTTTATTGTTGTTTAGTCATGTCAGTCATATCCAACTCTTTGGAACCCCATTTAGGGTTTTCTTGGCAGATATAGTTTGTCATTTCCTTTTCCGGCTCATTTCACAGATGAGGAAACTGAGGCAAACAGGATTAAATGACTTGCCCAGGGTTTCATAGTTAAATCTGAGGTCAGATTTTAACTCAGATTTTCCTGACTTCAGGCCTGGTATGCTACCCACCACCAACTAGCTGCTTTTATAGTTTCCTCAACTAGGAAAAAAAAAAGGAAATTGGATTCCATGACCTCTAAGATCCCTCCCAGCTTTAAATGAAATGTTCTTATGAACTGGAAAGTTGCAGAAACCATTAAGTCATTAACTTGGAACAAATTGTTCCTTTACTAAAGTGAAGCGATCAAAAAGAAGAGAACAATAATACAACTAAAGGGAAAGAAGCTACAGGGAGAAAAGGATAAAGGAGAGAAAAAGCAAAGATGAAGACAAAAAGTGGAAGACAGAAAGGAAGGGGTAGAACTCCATTCCTCTCAAAGAACCAACATTTTAGGGTTGGAAGAGCCTGTGCTCTGCTAGTCAGTGCAAGAAGATCCCTTCAGAACATCCCTGACAATTGGCCATGTGGCCTCTGCTTATGAATATGGGGGGAAGCAGGTCACTGAGGCAATCCCATCCTCTTTAGCCTGACATTTATAACATGAGAACATCTCTACTGTGTTGATCAGAAGTATGAAATGAGTGTTAAGAAGGTCTAACCACACCCATTTAATCAGTCAATCAAATGGGAGAATCCAAAGAAGCAGCAAAGGGATCTAAACCATGCTATCAGGGAGAAAGCAACTGGAACTTTTACCTCTGCTGTTTTCATAAGGCAGTGTCAGGAATAGAGTCAGGAGGACCTGAATTCAAATCCCTCAGATATATTCTAGCTGTGTGACCCTGGGCAGATAGCTTAACATCTATTTTTCTCAGTTTCTTCATCTGTAAAATGGGGATAATAATATCACAAATCTATTGGTTGTTGGGAAGATCAAATTAGATAATAATTGCAAAGAACTTAGCATAGTGCTTGGCACATAGTAAGTGTTATATAAAATTTAGCTATTAGTATTACTGGAGGGCCTAAAGGAATGTGTTAATTATCTATGATGGTGGTGAAGATGATGATGATAGCTAACATTTATATCACACTTTGAGGTTTGCAAAGTGCTTTATATACATTATTTATTTTGTTCTTCAGAATAACCCTGTGAAGTAGTGTTATCATTGTCTTCATTTAATAGATAAAGAAAGGAAGGTTGAGAGAGGTAAAATGGCTTACCCAGAGTACCACAGCTAAGAAGCTTCTTGAGGTGGGATTTAAACTCATTTTCCTGAATCCAAGTACAGCTAATTGCCATGGATGGATGAATGGATGGATGGAGGGATGGAGGGATGGATGGATGGGTGGATGGATGGATGGATGAATGGGTTGATGGATAGGTGGCTGGCTGACTGAATGGGTAGGTAGATGGATAGATGGGTGATGGATGAAAAAGCATTTGTTAAATGCTTACTATGTGTCAAATACTGTATCTAGCAAACCACATTCCCTTTCCTACTGGGGTCTAAATCCTAAAATTAGTACAGTAAGGCAGAATGCCTACATAAGTCTCTGGTTGAAGAGTGTGGGGGAGTAAAAAGTGAGATTTATCAAATGTTGGGGGATTGTCTCTAGAAATCTTAAGTTCTGAGATATATCTGGGATATTTGTTTTGTCTGACTTCATGAATGGTAGCAATCATAACATCCAAACTGACTTTGAATAATCTCCATCAGTCTTTCAGGTAACAGAAATTAACAATTCATCTATGATGCAGCTTATTCATTTTAGATTTATTAATGGAACTACAGTCTCTAAGGAAAAGATTCCATGGCCTTCTAGACTGATTCACAGATATAGCTACACCTACATATATATCTATATATATACCGTGGTGAAAGATACATAAGTGAGGATGTGTATAATGCAAATGTGAGATTAAATTTATATGTTGACAAATGTACATGTATAATTATATGTCTGTATGGATATACATGTATACACACATGTGTATATGTGTATATGTAATGTCAAGCCATTTATCCCATCATATCCCTGGATCAGTGCTATGAAGAGCCACAGAGGAAACAGAAGAAATAGTCTCTGCTTTCACCCAAGTTAAGGATACCAAACATGGTGACCTGAAATCCCTTGGGAATAATTACAAAACAACCTATTAAAGGAAGACAAAAAATAATCTGACATTTTCTATTCAAAGATAATAAAGCATTTTGCCAGTATTCATCAATTTGTTTTCTGTAGGAGTCAGAGAATGAAAAGGACCAATCTGTATTGCTTGGGTGAAGAATTCTTCCTTTTCCCTGGTTCTAGATATTCTAGGGACAAATGCTTTTGGTTTAGATGATTGTATTATTTTTATTACGTTTCTAAGGGCCCAAACAACCTCAGGCTCAATTACTCTAGGAATATAACTATAATAGACTTTCAATTTGATTCTCTCTCTTCAAGCTCTATATGACCAAACAATTGTCATACTGGAGCTGGACAGAAGAGAAAACCCTTATTCCACACCCTTCTTGGATTTTTAGTTCAAACTGATGGTTTCTAAAACTATTAACTAAAGTAAATTCCTGTGTAATTTTGAGACTAAGGAAAAAGGCCAGAGCCCTATACATCTCTTTGCCACCCAAATAAGACTATGCAAATTTGATTCTACTCATTATTGCTGAATGTATTCTGAGACACTAAGGATGGACAATCTTCTGCCTGTTTTCCTTTTATAAACCCGTAGAGATCTTCTCTTATACAGATATACTCAGATCCATTTACCAGTGTGAGAATTGGTGAGAGTTCTCTATATCTGGCCTGACCCAAAATATCATGCTGTTTTCCCATCATCTTCATGACCTATCTCTTCCCTCCTTGCTCTAGCTTATACCTTGCACAGCCCTCCCTCACTCAAATCCTTCATTTACATGCCATGGTATCACCTCCCAGAAGTCTTGGTCTTTCTCAAGAAAGGACAAATAACAACCACCTTTGATCAAAAGCTCCAGTTTCTGCCCTGAGGTCCTAATCTCTTGATTGATGAGAATTCTCTATACTTAGCCCAATCCAGTGACAGCAAATGCTGTTCTATCATAGCTTCCACTTCTAGTTCTGGAATTAGCTAACCATTCAATATTCCCATTCCTAGAAAGGACACATCAATTATTCAATCATCTTATGACTCCATTCACCAATTGACATGTGATGTCCCCTCCCTGGCCCCCACTTCCCTAAATAAAGTGCTATTCTCACTTTTCAGAATATAAGCTCCTTAAGGTTGGTTCCATCTTGGTCCTAAACACTTAATACAAAATCTGACATATAGAGTAGGCACTCCATATATACATTTTTAGTCATCCATCAAACATTTTACAAAATTCACCAAATCTAATTTATTATGTATTTCTACTACCTCTTTGTTTCTTTTATTAGATCACTTCACTTAGCCTGAATTTTCCTCTACAAAATTCTTCATCAAAACTTTCTTGTGACTTAGAGATGGGTTACCAAAAGTGATAGAGCATAAAATTTGGCTGATTCTATAGTGACGGAAAAGCTTTGGCTCATGCTAATAAACTTAGTCCATTTTCCAAGGACTAACCTATCAAAGTATGGAGGGGCATGTCATTAGGAACTTGGACACTTGGTGATGATTTGTTGGGTTTTTTTTTGTTTTTTGTCAATGGCAGCCAATAAAACAAAGACAAATTTTAAATGGCCCTTAGTCCTGTGTGTTACCCTATGTGGTGCTTCAGCAGTGATGATGACAGAGTAATGAGCGAGGGAACAGAGGATGCTAAAGACCAGAGAAACTTTAAGATGACTATTGATGCTGTGAGATCTTTGTCCAATAACTAACAAATGGAAATATTTCTGGAAAAGCTGAATCATACCACCTCAACACTCTTTCTATAAATGAAGCCAAAAGACAAAAGTTGTAGCTAAGTGGAAAGATGGCTCATAGGTACTCTCTTGAGAGGCAAAGAAAGGAGTTGGTAGGCAGATTTTATAGTAATGCCCAAAGTTAACAACTACCATTATTTCAAGGAATATTTTGGTAGGGCAAATGCTTATCAGGAGTGATTGCCAAATTACTACAAATACTTAATAGTAGTGATTATCAAACAAGATCACTGCATCTTTGGCACCAATATTGATTACTGTGAATGAAATGATAGAGGAGTTCTACAAAAAATTTGATAAAAACCTCCAAATCAAGTCAATATGGACTCCAATATATGGTAATTTCAGTGCAAAGGTTAGAACAGGTAAGAATAAAGAGAAATATAAGGGAAAGCAGGAATCCAGAATAAGACACGAGAAAGCCATAAAACTTACTAACATTGTTGGCCATAACATGCATCAAATAATATAATAAAGAATGAAAAAGATTATACTTTAATGGGGAAAAAAAGCCTTTTTTATTGATGTTTGAATTATCACTGAATCAATTATGTATATAGCCAGTTCATCAACTTGTCAGAGCTAAGATCAGAATTTATAAAGTGATAACGATGATGATAATGATGATGACCACCACGATGGTGGTGGTAATGAAGGTGGTGGTGATAGTGAGAAAAGTAATTTGCATTTGAAATAGCTTTAGCCTGAATTGTTTAAATACAGAATTAAAAATGGCAAATGGGCAACAGAAACACTGGTACTGACAATAAAAATTTTATTCAAAAGCAACACCTAGTTAGAATAAGAATGTATTTTAAATAATTTAAGGAAAAATGATGGTTGGTTATGAGCAATATCATCTCATGAAGCAAAGAGATGCAGTAGAAAGTAAAGCCAATTTAAAGACATGTTAGTGAGCTACACAACTTTAAGCAAAATCATCCTGAGGCCATTGGAGAATGAGAATGAAAGGACTACAAAGAGAAGAAAAAAGAAAAAGTTTCACAAAAACTATTTTAAATAATTTTTCACCAAGAAGGACAATGGAACTATTACTCTTGGATACTACTGCTTAAGGAGCTTAAGGAGGAAGAAGAAGTACTAAAAAGAAAAAAAGTTGAGAAAAGTAGCTGGATTGGACCAAGTATCCATAGAGAAATTATGTAATTCAGACTGTACAATTGTAAGGACACTGAGAAACTGATAAACAAGGCATTCAGAGGGAAAAAAAAATCAAACATGGAAAAAATCTTAGATCTTGTTAAAACTGAAAAAGACAACCAGGAGAATACCATTTAGTACTGACCTACATTCCATCTATGCAATATTTTTATTGGAGTCATCTGTGCATGAATCAATAGGGTCCTTGATGAGGGTATTAGCAGGGAAAAGCAGGCTTTTTCAAGGGATAGAAATTCAACAGTGAACATGTCTTTACCGTTTCACAATTTACTCTGGAGAATAGAAGAGTCTCTTGTCCTTATTGTTTGTTGATTATTGGGAAAAAAAGGTTTTGATTCAATAGAACAAATCACTGTATTGAGTTTTTAGGGTTTTTTTGGTAACAAGATCCATATCATCCATACTTCAAAATCATTCAAGATTCTTTGGAAAGTATAACAATAGAAATAACCCTTCTTTGATAAGAAAGGTGAGGCAGAAGACATTTAGAAATGCATGCTTACCAGTATAGAGATTTGTTGCCAAGTTCAGTGCAAAAAGAGTTTCTTTGTGAATAGTGAAGTTAACCAAATGTATCTATTGATGAAGGACATTGTGCTGATCAAGAATACCGTAGAGCCTCCTGTAAGAAACATGTATACATACATACAAACATATCTATCTATCTAAAATTACTCAAAGGAGTAATTTGGTCTGCATATCCATACAGGAAAGACCAAAGGGACAAAATATGTCCACTAAAACCTTGTCAATTGCTTAGATGTCAATATGTATTAGAGTGGGCACTCTATAGAGAGTCTCCAATAGCATGCATATTTGGGACAGGTATTACAGACAGACAATGAATTGAGTCCAGAATTGAAAAGGAGGAGGGTGGGACTGAATTGCTTTAAGGAAACTGCCAAACTTCTTTACTGACTAACTTCAATCTTCCCATGAAAGCAAAGTCCCATCTTTTCAATACTAACATTCTACTGATATTGCCATATGGCAATAAGGCATGGAATAATACTGCCTCCAAAGAAATAAAAATTAGTATTATAAGGAGGGCAATGAATCACACATTGTGGGTGTGAGCAAGCCTCACCATAAAACCAATGAGGAATTTCAAAGAAGAGCAAAACAAAAAATATTATCAAGCAATTTGGGGAAAGAGAAGATGGAATGAAATGGAAAATACATAGGAGTGACAGAGGTTCTCACGAGCTGAAGGCAGCTAGGGGATAGTTCAGTGGATACTGCTCTGGGCCTAGAGTCAGGAAGAACTCAGTTCAAATCCAGCCTCAAATATTTCTAACTGTGATCTTGATCAAGCCATTTAGCTTCTGTCTGCCTTAGTTTCCTCAACTATAAAATGGGGATATTAAAACCTACCTTCTAAAACTGTTGTGAGGACAGAATGAAATTTTATTCATAAGAGTTTTTGACATAGAGTAGGTACTTAATTAGTAATCAATAATTAATAATTAATAAATGCTTGTTTCCACACTAATCCTAAGAGGAAGCTACATGCGGATGAATAGTGATAGAATATCATAATTCAGTATCCCCAACATCAAAGCACTTCTGAAGATAATTTGGGATGAAAATATTATAAATACAGCACCTGGCAGTCACCACTAGTTCCATGTACTTATTTTATCTTTTTTTTTTGTCTAGGTCTGTAATTTTATCCATGTAGGGAACTCCATCTCCTTCCCCTGACACAGCTTTGTGATTCTTTCATAATTTAAAGGCTTAGGGAGTTACCTGATGGTTCTAAGAACTTACTTACATAGCTAATGAAAGACAAAATTTGAACCCCAGATCTATCCAGACTTTAAGGCTGGTCCTTTGTCCACTAAATTACTTTGTTTCCCCTTGCTCCTTGGCAGATCTGTTTGCTATCATATCCCTTTGCTATAACTCCATCAAACCTAATCAGACAATAAGATTTCTACAAGAAGAGGGTTTCTCAATTCTGAGGTCAATTTATTTGATAGATAGATAGATAGATAGACAGACAGACATATATATGTATATATAATTATCTGTACTTTAATCATTGTTAGCTCTACAAAATGTTAATTAAGGGGCATTAAAAAGTGTATCTGAGAAGCAACATCACATAGTGGATAGGGAGTGACAAGAGTTGGGAAAATCTGGGTTCCAATTCTGCATGTGACATGTATTGACTATATGGCCCTGGACAAACTACAGCCAAGTGTCCGAAACTAAAAGTTGCTGATATCTATGAATGGAGGCAGTTTCCTCAAGAATTTTCTGCCACTGGTCAGAACAACCAAAAAAAAAAGTAATAACAATGCACCTTTATATAATCAAAACTAAGTTTCTTCAGTAGAGTTATATGTGTTTTTATATTTTAGGTTGAAATTCAATCTTCCCCTATCTCCCTATCTTTACCAATAAAAAACCCAACAGTCTTTTTATTGTACTAAAATTTCATACACATATTCATATATATTTATACAAATCAAAAATACTTCTCTTATACTCATCTTCCTTACTGAATCATTAAGCTCTTTCAAAACAATTTATAGGTCCTGAGAAACAATCAGTGCATTTTCAAATACTGTCTTAGAATAGAAGTAAATGCAATAAAATATTTTATTAAGTATTATAAGAGTCTGAGCCCTTGGGGCTACTGAAAAACTGACCATATGTTCAAGCTGCCCACATGGTCCCATTCCACTGATTTAATACACCTTATATATAATGGGAGAGCTAGGTTCATTCATTCTGAATAAGAGGACAAATTCTCGGAATGGGAAACTTTCCATTCTTCACTAGAATGAAAATCTATTTTTACCTGCCACCTCTCATTGGAGCTCTTTATGGTGGATTTCATGTAAGAGATAATTTTTTAGTTGTGCTCCCTTAAGTATTTCAGCCTGTATGAATCACTCTTCCCTATTTCCCCGCCAACTCGGCTTTTTCAGAGGAGGATTGTACAGTTTGCAGAAGAGCCATCTGTGATACAGCAGAAAAAGCACTTAGATTTGGAAGTCAGGAAGTCTTGGTTTTATTCCCAGCTGTGCCACTAACCAGTTGTATGACTCTGGGTAAGTCCCTTCACCTCTGTTTAAAATGAGAAGATTAGACCAGAAGAGCTCTAAAAGATTCCCCCAGCCTAGCTCTGACATTCTGTGATTCTATGATATAATTCAAATGTCTGTGTCAATGATGTTATTCTTGTCCCTTCTGCCTTCTCATCTCACTGCCCCCCCCCCCCCCCACAAGGGAAATAGAGATGATATTCAAACTCATCCCATTTAGATATTGGTTCTTGACTTGATCAATACTAATTCATTAGCTAGGAATACCATATCACTAAAACGTTTGATTACTCTTATGGATGGCTTAGGGAGCCTTTTCTGATAGACCTTTTAAAAAATTGCACAATAATTGCATCATTTCTAGTAGCATGAACAGTTTAGGAAACAATTTTCTTAAGCGTCAGTGTTTACATTCACAGACTAACAGTAGAACTGGAAATTTTTAACAAATGTGAGAAAATAGCATGCAATTAGCATGTTTCTCTTGATTATCTATAGTTTGGGATAGTATGTAGCAAGGTGTTTCTTCATTATCTTGAATACTCAAGAGGTTACTATATTCCCGTGGTTCCATCTATTATTAGAACAGCTCACCAATGTCAGATTATTTGAGTTCTAAAAATCTTGCCTCAATGTCTAAATCACTTTTCAAGCTTGGATAAATCATGAAACTAGTTTCATTTCCTATTACATTCTTCCAATGTTCCTCCTGGAACATGGAAGACAGAAAAGGTTTCCTTTGTTTCCCTTCCAAAAATTATTTCAGTGACTTTTCATTGATATCTTCTGTTTTCACATTACCCATATTTCTCCACGTATCTCACCCTCCTTATAAGAGAGCTATCACCTAGAAGAAAGTAGAAAATAGAAAGGGGGGAAACAGTGCAGTAAAACTAAATAGCACATTTTAAAAGTGTGACATTATGTTTATAGCTCTGCATTCATAGTCCCATTGCAAAAAAGAGTGGGGGGGGGAGTGCTTACTCATATCTTTTCTCTGTGATATTATATGCTTTTGGGCAGCAGCAAAGGGAGCTTGCTAGACATTGTGACCAGAAGCAGAAAGAAATCTATCCATGCATGGGGTCCAGAACGAGGTTCAAAGTTCACAAGTTATTTGGGATAACATGACATGTCATAGGTAAGTGTCAAATAAGACAAATAGTGTGTTTCAATAGAAAGAGCATTGGATTTGAAGCGTGAAGACCCGAGTTCCAATCCTAAATTTGCCATTTACTATTTCTATGACCTTAAATAAATAATTTTACATTTTCTGGCCTGAATTGCCTTATCTATGAAACAAAGAAGGTTGGACAGGATATAAGTTTTCTTCTAGATCTAAATCAAGCATCCTGTTATCCTAAAAGAAGCAAAAAATAAATCAGACAAAATGCTCTTGAGATATTTGAAATTTCAAGAAAATGCTTTTAAGGGATAGTGCCATGTAAAATAGATGTGTCCATAAGGGTTGTTTAAATGTAAAGATTTGATTCTCAGGTGATATGAACCACAATGTGGCCCATTCCTCTCTGATTTCTTCCTTGAGGGGAAGAGGAAGAGCAAAGTGACTAGGTATGTGCTTGGCTTCTCATCTTTAAGGGATTATTAGGCTGGAATTATATCTGTCTACTCCCCTCAGATGTTGCTGGTTTTTAAGAGGTTCAGGCCAAAAGCTGCTTCCTTAGTTGCTCTTCAGGGGAAGGTAACCCTTAGCCTAGTCTCATCAGCTTAACTCCTCACCAAGACCATCACAAATAGTAACTAGCAAGTAAAACCATTTATCCAAGCAAACAGCAAATAGAAATTGGAGTTTTGCCAATGAGAATGTACCAGAAAATACAGAAATGAAGGACTCTTTAGATGGAGATGAGATATCTCAGCTCAAACTAAGAGAGAGGGTCCATTCTTACCCAAGAAGAAGTTCTGACTCCAAAGTCTCTAAGGAGTCAAGGTGGAAATCAGGGACATATTAAGGAATCATCTTCCTCTACATGACAACCCTTCCAATGTCCTTTGCTCTCTACTCCTTAGAGCGTCTGCTGTCATAAAATCTCTGTTTTAAAGAATTTCTGGAACCAATTTGTTCCCTTAGTAGGCATGTAGCTTCAAGATGAGTTTTCTCTCCACCAATTCAGGAGTACATTTCCTTCCACATGCAAAATTTTTTAGGCTTTGTTGGGAGGACACATCTCTCGAGCTAAACTTGGGGTGAAAGATAAGGAACTCTTAGAACTTGACATCATTTTATAGTGGATTTTCACGTGCCTGCCATACTCATTTTGATTCTATAAAAAGATATTAAGCTGGCAGATACAACCGCCAATATGTCACCCTTTCTGATTCTCCCATCTATAAATAATGTCTTTCTTCTCAAAATTCTTATACTTCTTTGTACCTCAAATACACTTAGTGTATTTTGTTTTCCAATTAAAGTATAAATCCCTCCTTTCACGCTAGGATGCAATACATTTTGACTTCTTTGACTTCTCACCCATGTCCCAGTAACCTTTTCATTAGAAAACTTCATCCTCATCCAAGATAGGATCAGCTCTGTTATTCATACCTCATCCCTAACTTCTGCCCTTCTGATTGGAAGGTGGAGCCATGAATTTCAAAACCTTCCTTTATGGAAAGGGTCCAGAATGGGCATCTCCCCATTTCCCAACAGATTGCACTATTTTGGAACTTCTCTGATTTCTCCACCATCCCTCTACCGGGGGTATCATCCCCTTTCCAACTTTCTTTTGTGTATTGCCTTCCCTCCTTAGATTGTAATCTCTTTGAGGGCAGTAATTATTATTATTTTTTTATTGTAATCTTGGTACTTAGCACAGTGATTGGCACATGAGAAGCATTTAATGCATATTTTTTAATGACTGACTTTTTGGGAGTCGGGACTAATCTGTACCTAATTTTGTATTTATGGTTATATGACCATCTCCTATGGGAGGTTGGCAGATGATTGAATAGAAGTTACAGTATCACAGATTTTGAGCTAAAAGGTATTTTAGAAGTCAGCTAATCCAACCCCCTTAAATGAGGAAATTGAGTCTTTTAGAGTTAAAGTATTTTCTCAAAACCACCTAGGTGGTAAATTAGAGGCAGTATTCAAACCCAAAGACAGAGTGTAATGATTTTATATTAATACTTTAAGGATTTACAATTTTTGTTAGTGTGGATATCCTTTTACTCATGAAAATTGCAAATTTTCTTTGAAAGTTCTTAATTTTGAAGTTAAATTGGTAATCAACTTGCTTAAACTAAGCTCAGCTGATCCTCCAATGATAGATATATTGAACTGGCCTTAAAGCCTTTCCAGCCTAACAAGATCTGCCCGACATTATGAACGATGTTGACACAGTTGGTGAATCCATATTTTCTCATCTGTGAAAGCAGGGTATCAAGATCTATGTTTTTAATCATAATGAAAACCTGATCTTAAAAAAATGTATTTGGATCTCAAGGCTGGATCTTCAAAATCAGCAAAAATGGGATTGGCACACATAGGTAAGCTGGGATGAAAGAACCTAAAACCAAAGGGAGAAAACCTTGGGATGATCAAAGACATATATTTCTTTTCTAGGGAGCCAGGATAAGACTAAACTGAGTTCACACCCAAGGAAAGAGAAGCTCTTCCTGGTTGATTACCAGAAAGAGGGCCTGTTCATGCTGAAGGGGTTTAAGATCCAGAGCAAAGAACAAAGAGTCTAATAGGGTTTAAATACCTATCTGCCAAATAGAGTAGAAACTGTAATTAGAAGAGTATTATATTTCAGCTTTAATTGCTTAAAATTGCTCTAAAACTTTTGGATCATCTTATCTACTTCAACATTTCAATGATTTGTAGTTTCATAGGTCTGGACATTCCCTCTATTGATTCAGATTGAGTTTCTTTCACATATTAGATGTTTAATAAATGGTTGTTCAATTTGCTGAAATTCCTGGGCCAACTCTATTCAAAAATTCTAAATCTTCTCTTTGTCCTTAATATTTCTCACTTTCCTTGATATACTGTCCTTTTACTGCTTAACTCAATTCAATTTAAGAAGCATTTATTAAGTACTTATTCTGTTAGACACTATGTGAGATTCTGGGCATGCAAAAAAAACAAACAAACAAACAAAAAAAAAAACCAACAAACAGTCCCTGTCCTAGTAAGCACAAAATATTGTGGGGAATAGAAAAATTAGCACTTGAGCCAAATCTAGATAGATGACAAGGATTTTGAGAAGTAGGAATAAGAAGGAATACATTGCAGGCATAGGGATCAGTCTCTTAGGAGGTAGAAGAAAGAATTTTGAAACAATTAGTAGTCTATTTTGATTGAAGTGGGCAGCTAAGTGGCAAGGACAGCTAGGTGGCTCATTGAATGGAGTGCCAGGCTTGGACTCAGGAACACAAATTCAAATCCAGCCTCAGACACTAATTGTGTGAGCCTGAGCAAGTAACCTTGCCTGGTTTGTCTCAGTTTTCTCACCCATAAGATGAACTGCAAAAGGAAATGGCAAACCACCCCAGTATCTCTGTCAGGAAAATCCCAAATGGGGTTGGAAAGAGTAAGGTACAACTTAAATGACTGAGTAACATTAGTTGAAATAGAGTTGATGAAGGAGAATAAAATGAAATGTAACTGGAAAGTTAGATTGGAGCCAGACTTTTAAAAGCTTTGAAAGTTAGGCTGAGGAGTTTGTTTTTTATTCTAGAAGCCACTGAAAGTTTTCAGGAATGGTCAAATTGTGTTTTACAAAAATTGTTTTGACTACTGTGTAGAGGATATATTGGGGAAAGAACAGATTGGGATCTGGAAGATCAATCTGAAGGGTATTAAAGTAGCCCAAGCAAGAAGTGATGGCTTGAAGTGGAGTAGTGGCTGTGGGAGTGGAAAGGGATGGATGTGACAGTTCACTGAGGTAGAATCAACAACTCGGTAACTGATTAACCATGGATTGTGAGGCAAGGAAGAGTCAAAAATGACTCCAAAATCACGAATCTGGGTTTGTTTGGGTTTTTTGAAGATTGTAGTACCTTCCATAGAAATAGGGAAATTTGAAGGAAGTGAAGAAAAGAGAGGATCAATTTTGTTTTTAGATATATTGAGTTTGAGATGCTGTTGGGATGTCCAGGAGATGTTCAGAAATCAGTTAATAATGTGGAACTGCAATTTAAAAGAACTTATCAGAGGTAGTACACAAGTCAGTGAGCTAGGCATAGAATGTTTAATGACTCAAAGGCCAGTATATTATAGCAACAAAATTCTGGGTATTGCTATTTAGAAGGAAAATGTGAAACTTAAATGGAGAAAAGGTTGCAGAAAAATAGTAGCAGAGGAGGGTTGAAGTGCTAGGTAAAGTTAGGAAGAGGAATGTCTTCCAATGGCCCAATATACTACTAGATATCAGACAAGGAACAACCTGCCCTGGAGATGGTGGAGTCTTTTGAGAAAATGTTTCTATGAGTGTCACAAGACAGAATATGAGCGGAAGAGATGGAAGATGAAGGACAGTTTGTTGACAATTGTCCTGTTGATTCTACCTGACTGTGAAGAGTCAAAAGATTTGTGAGCTGAGATGGATAGGGATGAGGGTACAGGGTCTAGATTAAAGGGAAAGTATTTTTTCACACCAGCAGATAGATAATTCTGACTCACAATGGCTAAGGAGATAGAAAATGTGAGTTTACCAGCTAAGGGAAGGGGGGGAAAGAGCCAGTAGACCAATGCCATTTATGTGCCTCTAAGCATTATGGTCTGGTGCTGATTGAACATGGTGCTAGTATGGGTTGGCATTCCAACCCTGGGAAGTCCTGAAGATTGGGAGTGTTGGTCAGTTATCTGGGTCAGTAAATACCCAACGACTAGGTCCACAGGATCATTCACATTTGAGACCAAACTCAAAATTGTGGGAATGACACCCTCACACAATAATCTGTAAATGATGCTGCAAATTTGTGATGGTTCTGAAAACCATTTGACATAGATTCTCTATTATTTATGATTCCCTGCAACTCCAGATTTCTGGTGGTTCCAAGCCTCTGGTGGCAGCAAACAATTTTTCAATCAATCAGTAAACATTTATTAAGTGCCTGCTATTTAGACACTGTGCTAAGCACTGGGGATACAAAGAGAGGAAAGGGACAGTCAATCCATACTCTCAAGGAGCTTACAATCTAGTGAGTGAGACATAATGCAAGCATATATAGGAAATATTTAACAGAGAAAAGACAACTCTAATAGCTTTTTTGATCTTTCTCTACTCTGAGCACCCTCCTTCTCTTCCAGGTAAAAAAACAAACAAACAAACACTTTACCCTCAATTTTTTCTCTAAGCTCCCAACTCAACTTTACATTAACCCTACAAAGTGTTCCAAATGTAATTATTTGCATGTTGCCTTGTCTGTTAAAATATGAGCTTCTTAAAGACAAAAACTATGTTTTTTCTTTCTCTTTGTATTAATAGGACTTAACAAAATGTCTGGCAGATAGTAAACATTTACTAAATACTTGTTAATTAACTAACTTTGCCTCCCACCAAATTAAAGCTCCCACAGTGGTGAAGTTCTCAACTAGATGGAAGGTGGAAGGCCAGATCACCAATGAAATTCACTCATATCTAACTTACTGGTCTAGAAGTTACAGAAAGCTTCTTAATCCTCTCTGAAGCTTTTTCATATTAAAAGAGAATGTTTAATAATCTGAAAGATGAATCCTCAGTTGAATTTCTATTAGTGTAACAAAGTGAAGGGAAAATAATTCAGGCAATATACTTAGGGGTATGTGTGGGAGAATGTAAGGTTATCTTAAAAACATACACCCTTAAGTGATACCACAGTTTATAGCTTCTCATCTCTTCTTCTGAACCAACTGATTAAAAATTCATGGTTATTTACAATGAGGTCCATTGGTATTAAAAGGAGCTACTAGAGTTGTCTTCTCTCTATTAATTATTTCTTGTATATATTTACATGTTTTTTTCCCCACTAGATTATAAACTCTTTAAGAACAGGAACTATCTTTTATTTCTATTTTTGTTTTTTAATAGTATTTTATTATTTTTGTTGTTATTATTTGCTTGAATTTTGTTTTCTTTCTCATTTTTTCTTTTTAATTTGATTTTCCTTGTGCAGCATGATAATTGCAGAAATATGTTTAGAAAAATTGCACATATTTAATATATATTATATTGAATTACTTGCCATCTAGAGGAGAGGGTGGGGGGAAGAGAGAGAAAAAAATTTTGGAACACAAAGGGTGTTGTTGAAAGGTTGAATGTTGAAAACTATATATCTATGTGTTTTGAAAATAAAAAGCTTAGAAAAAAAGAATGGACACTCCACCCTATACCATGATGCCTCCTGAGATCTGGTATGACCAATTGCGATGAGAGCAAGAGTCAGTTGACTTTGAGATCAGGGCTCCTACTGGATGTTATGTGGCTATGGGTATGGGGAAAGATTCCTGGGTTCAAGATGGTGGATATCAGTGCTACAGAGTCAAGTCAGTTTTAAGATCAGTGACAAGACCAGCATGAAAACTATTAAAAATCTCACTGACTTGTGTTCTGGAAATGAAGATAGTTTTCTATCATTGTCTCTCCTGCTTTCCCAGGTTAAAGTCCAAAACCTAGAGGTGGGATAGTAGACATACATCCCTCACTTTTTTTCCCTTTATCATGATCTTTGGATGTGCAGTTTTCAGGAACTTCCCTTGTCATCCTTTCCCTTCACCAAAGAATTGAGGGTAACTGAGAAGCAAACTACAGATTGTTTTGGAAGATGTTTGGAAGTGGATGGCTTGATAAAAGAGTATTTAGCCACTTTCTTTTATGTGAGGGATTGTTTACTGAAACAGAAAATTCCAGATTCAGAATAGGAATTCTGAATAGATTTTATAGATTTTAAGTTTTTTTATTTATAATTTGAGCAATACTCTTGATAAATACTAAACCCAGCTAGCATTGATTCCTCTGCACTGTCTCTAAAAACCTTGGGTTGTAGTGATAGGGAAGCAGATGAGTGTCCGTTGGTATTGAGAGGGGATAACACGGTAGCCTTTGGGGTAGTTATCCTATGTATATGTTATACTGTTTGAGTAGAACATCATCTCAGATATTATATTCTTTCTTTGGATAATTACCATGGAAGCACACTGCCTTTATATATGCTTAAAAAAGCAGCACACATTTGACTTGAACTACTAATACTACAATGCTACTACTGAAATAATCTAAGTGTTACATGATGGTCATAGAAAATGTCACCAAAATTAGAAACCACATATGTCAGCTTCATACAAAGAATCATAGTCCCTGATTTAGTAATTTATGTTTGGCTACTTGTTACAACATTTTTTCTGTCCTACTTTGTTCACCAAACTCTTAATTTCTAATCCATAAATGATAAAATTAGAATAGTATTAGAATCACAAGATGTTAAACATGAAAATGACCTTAAGGTAACTAGTTCAAACCTCTCATTTTATAGATGAGGAAACTAAGGCACGGAGAAAATGTACTGAGTTACCCAAAATTACAGTCTACAGTTAGAAAATTACAGGACTTCAGAGCTGAAAAGGCCTTAAACATCATGTAGTCTAATCCATTCTTGAAAATGGGCCATCCAATCTCTCTTTGAAAACATTCAGTGAAGGAAACTTACATCTCTGGAGGCAGCCAATTACATTTTGAGATAGAGAAAGAGTCTCCTTATAAGGCACAAAGAAAACAAAAATTTTCCACCACTCTGCAAGGTCTGCTCTCTGAGGGCAAGCATGACAGATTAAATTATTCTTCCATATAAAAGCTCTTCAAATACTTGAAGATAGGAAATACTTCCCCCCCTTAAATCTTTTCTTTTCATTGTGAACTTAATCACCAATAAACACAAACATTTCAAAACACACACACACAAAATGAACAAGAGGCTTATAGAAGAAACTGAAGTTTTGTTAGGTAGTTTGTTTTTTCCAGACATGTAATTGTATATATAATTTAACAAGGCAGTAGGTTGAGCCTGCAGCTATGCACATAAGACATTGAAGAACAAGAGATTTAACTTGGGGAAGAAGTAATCTAGGATATAGCTGATGTGGGGTTTTCAAAACTAGTGAAAAAAGAAAGACAAGGACAAGATGTCCATTCCCCAGTAGGGAATATGCTTCTAGCCCTGCAGCCACTTTCCCTTGTCATGATTTTAATAGTGAGGTTATTCCCCAAGGTTGGAGCAGGTTCATGAAGCCAGTGGTAAAAGAGTAAGATTAAAGATGAATAGAGGAGAGCAGAGCAATTGGAAGTCAGTGAAGATGGGACCACTTGGGGTCAATGAATCAGCCAATCCAAACAGGTGGAAGGATCTGAGCTGCTGCTGAAAACTTTTGAATCTAAGAACACCTAAAGTAGATTTCTTGGACTAGTGGGTCACTTGGAGGAATACAGACATGTATTTTTCATATTTGGTTAATTACTTTTGCTTCTATAGTTGTAAGTAAAGAACTGTAATATAGTGGAGCCAAGTTTGTAAGATGGATTCTATTATTCCTTATTTGTGAAATTGATTTTTGCTGAAATGTAGTAAGGAATACAGAGGGAAGAACTGGGTAGAAAATATATATATTATATATATATACATACATATATACACACACAATTATATATATTATGTATATGTATACATACATACATATATCTATATCGCAAAATACAAATGGGACAGTACTGCTAGTCATTGACCAATGTCTTGCCACTGGATACTGATAATTCTGAAGGACAGAATAAGGCTAATGATTTTACATAGCTTTGCCTTACTTAAATTCAATTCATTTTCAAGTCAAGCCATCACCTTCCTGATGTCATTGATCCTCTTTGAGAATGGAGAAAGAACAACAAAAAATGGAGCAGCAAGATGGCCTAGTAGTTAGAACACTGGGTCTAGAGTCAAGAAGTCTCATCTTCTTCAGCTCAAATCTGGCCTCAGATACTTACTAGCTGGGTGATTCTGAACTAGTCACTTAATCCTGTTTGCCTCTGTTTTCTCATCTGTAAAATGAGCTGGAGAAAGAAATAGCAAACTACTCCAATATCTTTGCCAAGAAAACCCCAAATCGGATCATGAAGAGTTGGCCATGAAAGTAATAAGTGAACAAAAAATATGTACAAAATAAGCAATTTGTATTTATATGTTTATGTATGTATATATATATATATATATATATATATATTTAAATACATAAGAAATACAAAACACAACCTTAGGCTAAAAGTGGTGCTACCAAAAGATTTGAGCTGGAAGATAGAGGCAGTCAGCTCTCTGAGAGCCACAGAGAGCTCAACATTTCTTCAGTGCTCCCTCTGCAATTGAGTGGAGCATATAAGTATTAGGGTCTAGGTAAGAGTGTTGGAGAATTGCCAACACCAGGTTCTCATCAATGAAAGATCGAGAACTTGACCAACAGAGTCAAATAGTGGCCAAACATGGGTCCTCTCAGAATTACAAGACTGACAAGTATACTTTTATATTGTCTAGTCATTCATCCACTGAGCTTCTTCCCCTGTGAACTTGGTAAGTGGAAAAATCATAGGCAAGTAAACAAATGTAGAGAAAAAACTATTTTTTTTCTGCAGATGATGGTTTGAAGCACAAAATTATGGCAGAGATGGAAGGTTGTTGCTGCCTAGCAACACTGGTCCTAAAATTTGTGTGTTTCCATTCTCCTCCATTAATAAGCATCTAGATATTTGCTTTTCAAAGAGACTCACAAAAATGTATGTGTCCCCTCAAGACTCTCTTCCTAACCATAATTTATCCTCCCAATTTCATGATTTCTGAAAATGTGATATTATGAAAGGTTAAGAGGAATCTCTTCCCAAATTCTTGCTTAGAGGTCTAGAATGTATATATAGAATGATATACATTCTAGACCTTTATATTCATCACTTTCCCTTGGTTTATGCACAAGTAAGTCAGATTATAGTTCCCTGTTATAAAATGAACAGCTTTAGGGGGAGAAGGAAATGCATTAATTTACTCTTGATGGAACTCTGAATTGATATAGAGCTATTTTGGAGAATGATTTGGAATTACACCCCCAAAGTTGCTAAACTATGTATACACCTTTTGATCTATTAATATAATCCCAAGGAAACAAAAAGAAGAAAAAATAACAGCTCCTTTTATGGTAGCAAAGAACGGGAAACTAAGAGAGTACCTATCAATTGCGGATTGTCTGGACAAATGATAGTATTTGAATGAATACTATTGTGCTATGAAAAATGAAAAGAAAAAAGATAGTTTCAAAAAAACCCGGGAAGAGTTGTATGGATTGATGCAGAATGAAGTGAGAAGAACCAGAATAATTCATACTAAAATTGCAGTGGTTGTAAAAAAAATAAATAGTTTTGAAAGATTTAAGTATTCTGATTAACATAGTGATCAAACATGATTCCAGAGAACTAATGATGAACAATGCTACCAATTTCTACGGAAAAGTGACAGATTAACATGTGGAATGAAACACATATTTTTGGATATGGCCAATATCCAATTTGTTTTACATGACTATTTATTACAAGAATTTTGTTTTGTCTTATCAGTATATGAGTGTTGGGGGAAAGTGGGATGGAGTAAAAATATAAATGCTTAAAAATTGAAAAACATCTTCTGATGAAGTTCACAGAAATTGTGTGACTTGCCCAAAGTTATGGTTAATATACTGTGACTGGAAAGGTGGCTTGGTATAATACAGTGTGAACAACAATATGTTCTTTTGCTGTTGATTTTTCTTCTTTAGTTCTTTTGAATAAAATACGTTTTACTTCTGGGTAGAGACCAGGCACTAACCCAAGCATTACTGATCCAAATTCAAAGCCTGATTTATAATACTAAGCTATTGTTGAGTCTCAAAGTTTTAGAATTTTAGAATTGGGGAAAGGATCTTAAAGATCATCTAATCTAATTCCTTTGCATTACAGATAAGGAAACTGAAGCCTAAAGTTAGTATTAAAATCAAATGATTAGTTGTGAGGCAGAATCAGTACTATTACTAACTAATATTTATAAAGCACTTTAAATTTTGCAAAGCAATTTTTACATATTATGTCATTCATCTCATTCTCTCAACAATACTGTGAGGTAGATGCTATTATTCTTTATTTTACAAATGAGAAAACTGAGGCTGAGGAACTTTAAGTGATTTGTCCACATACCTACTATCTTTAGATTTAGATCTAAATTTAGATCTTCCCAATCCCAAACATGTCCAACATTATCCATTGGACTATCAATCTTGACTAGAGTCCCTTCTTCTCAATAGGCCCCTTCTACTATGTTTTTTTAATGTCACCAGTATTGCCTCTGATGTGTATGCTTGTAGAGCAGTAATACATTAACAGCATTTTTTGTGTCCAGTGGCATACAAGGGAGCTAGGGGCAGCTAGATGGTCCAGTGGATAGACCCTGAGCCTGCAGTCAGGAAGACCAGAGTTTGAATTCATCCTCAGACACTGACTAGTAGTGTGATTCTGGCCAAGTTATTTTACCTCTTTGTCTCAGTTTCCTTATCTATAAAATAGGGAGCATAATAGCTTTTATCCCCAGAGTCATTGTGTGACTCAAATGAAACAATAAATATAAAACACTTTGCACAGTACCTAGCACATACTAGGTAGCATAGAAATGTTAGCTATTATTATAATTTATTTATAATTAATATAAAAAGTGCTTGTATTAGTATGAGGCTGCAATAGTAATTTTTACATGAAGATCATGAAGCTGATTTAGTTCAAGGGGATATTTTGAAGATTCACTAATGACTGGATCTAAAACACATTGGAAAATATAAATGCCATGGAATCTTTCCCTCTTCTTTTTAGTCCCAACTGATCCTCTGGCTTTACAATTTTCCTTATCCATTGTATTTCTTTTCCCCACATTTTTATCCTTCTTTGTGTTTCAACTTCTGGGTTTCCATTTTCCTTTCTTTTTTTTTTTTTTTTTTTTTTTGTCTTTTTTCCCTCCTCAACACTCCCTTCACCATCAGCCTCCCCTCCCCCTTGCCTTCTTATGTTACCGTTTCTCATTCTCTTTCTCAATCATTTTTGAAAATCAGCTATCACGGATCCAAATCATAATATTACACCATATATTCCTTGAATCTGGATATCAGTAACTTCAGAAGCATACTTTACAATTTTCATAGTTTACATTACTTGCTCCTAGGTTCCTTGTTAGGTACTACTAGAGTACCATTAGTATTCTCTAATGGTTTCTAAAGTTCTTCTTTTAAAATATCCTTGGAGTAAAAAGTCAAACCCATAAAGAAGCTTATTCCCACATTTACTTATTTCAGGATTGTATTTTAATCCCCATTGTTTCAATACTTTACACAACGTGCAATGGATAAGATTTAAGAGTGCAGATAAGACTTCCCTTTTCCTTTCTGTGGTCATTTCTTTCATTCTTCCCTAGTATTTAGATGGTAGGAGAGATAAAATTGGGCGTGTGTGTGTGTGTGTGTGTGTGTGTGAGAGAGAGAGAGAGAGAGAGAGAGAGAAGGAGGGTGAAAAAAGAAAGAAAACGTGAACTTGAAGATGGAGGGAGACAGGAAGAGAAAGGGAGTAGGAAGAGAGAGGGGGGAAAAGGGGAAAAGTGAGGGAAAAGAAAAGCTGGAGACACAGAGAGAGAAGGAGAAAGAAGGAGGGAGAGAGTAAACGTTAGGAAGAGGGAGAGAAAGACTGAGAAAGAGAAGGGGAGTGGGAAGATAGGGAGAAAAAGAGAGAGGAAAAGTGAGGGAGAAGAAAAGCTGGAGAGATAGAGAGAGGGAGAGAGAGTGAATGTTAGGAAGAGGGAGAGAAAGACTGAGGAAGAGAAGGGGAGTAGGAAGATAGGGAGAAAAAGAGAGAGGAAAAGTGAGGGAGAAGAAAAGCTGGAGAGATAGAGATAGAGTGAACGTTAGGAAGAGGGAGAGAGAGACTAAGGAAGAGAAGGGGAGTAGCAAGATAGGGAGAAAAAGAGAGAGGAAAAATGAGGGAGAAGAAAAGCTGGAGAGACAGAGGGGGGGAGGGAAGGCGAGGGGGAGGAGAGAGGAAGAGAGGGAAAGTGAGAGAGAAGGAAACTACGGGGAGGAGGGAGAGACCGAGACAGGGGAGTAGAGAAGGGGGGTGGGAGGAGAAAGAGGGAGAGGGAAAGTGAGGGAGAAGGAAAGCTAGGGAGAGAGGGGGAGAGAAGTGAAGCGGGAGGAGAGATAGAGTGAAAGAGGAAGAGAGAGAAAGGGAGAAAAGGAGGGAGAGAGGGAGGGAATGAAAAAGAAAGGGAAAGCGAGAATGGAGGAGAGAGAGTAAGGAGAAGGGAGAGCGAGAGCCGGTGAGGGCGCGTGTGGGACCGGGGCTCCTCTGGAGGACCTGCCCGGCCTCTGCCATTTTGCTAGGACCCAGCAGGCAGCTCCCCGGCGCGCTCCCTCCCTGCCCCCAGCCCAGGCCGGGCTCGCAGCCGCCCCAGCTCGGCCGGCGCCGCGGGAACTCGGAGCAGCCCGGCTGCGAGTGCGTGTGCGCGTGTGCCTGCGTGCGCAGCAGCGTAGGCCGAGCCCGCCCGCCCGCCTGTCACTGGAGAGTTTTAGTTTGCCTTCGGAAGAAAGGAGGGGGGGAGGGGGAGGAAGGAGGGAGGGAGAATGTCTTGTTTGTGGCTTGTCAGCAATTGCTTGAGACAAGCTTCCATGTGTGAAAGCTACTTGGCATGAATGCCTGGGCCGTACCAAGTGTCACAGCGGCGAGAGGGGGAGTCAGAAGAAAAACAGATCAGACCGGAGCAGACAATAGGCCCCTAAAGTGTTCCCCCTAAGTTGCTTTGATGTTGTCCTAGTGTCTTGATACCAGGAGGCCAGGGATTGCAGGAAAAGGGTCTTTTTTTGTCTCCCTTCACTTTCCCCCCTCAATTTCTGAAATGATTCTCCAGAATTTCTCCTCATAAAAAAAGGTAAGCGCCCTAACGATCCTCCCTCCCGCGGCAGGCTGCTTCGCCCGAGCCTCGGTGCTCCGTGCTTGGGAGTGGGGGGTCTCGTTCCGGAGCTCCGGTCCCGGGCTCCGGGCTTCTCCGCCTTGCCCCTGGAAGTCTGGCGGGGAGCGCGGGAGCCCCAGGAATCTGACCCGTGCCTCTGGGTCTGGGGGAGGAAGGGTGGGTGAGGGCGGTGGGAAAGGGTCGCGAGTGTGTGTGTAGGGGGTGGAGGAGGGGAGGGAAAAGGAGGAAAGGAGGGAGAGAAAGCGAGGGAGCCAGCAGCGAGCGAGCTCGGGAGGCCTTGCACGCTCCGGGCTGTTCGTTCTCAGGCTAAGTAAGGGCTGCTCGGGGCTCGGCTGGGAGCTGCAGTGATTGCATCGCGCGGCGGATGCGTGTGTGTGTGTGTGTGTGTGTGTGTGTGTGTGAGGGCTGTGCTCACACACAGCCCCGGCCTTGTTCGGTGCTGAGGGGAGGTGCTTTAGCCCTTATCGCCCAAACCTAGTCTCTCCCTGCAAGAGCGGCATGGCAGCAAAAAGGGCGAGAGAGAGAGAGAGAGAGAGAGAGAGAGAGAGAGAGAGAGAGAGAGAGAGAGAGAACTCTGCTGTGAAAGAATCCCCAAACTTTTCGCGTTCCAGAGCTGGAACCGAGGCCGTGAAAAGAGTTGTGGGGCTCTTCGTGCCTCGATTTCCCCGCCTGTTAGAAAAGGGGGGGGGGGGAGACGGGGAAGCTGATCCTACTGCGTGCTTCCCGGGGGTTTCAGCTGCATCCATCAGATTAATGTCTCTGAAAGGCTTGGAGCTCGGTGCAGCTGGGCTTGCTGGGGAATCGGCAAAAGTAGAATTATTATCATTATTCCTAATCATCATCATCATCGTCATCATAATAAAAACATCATCAAAGACTCCCTGAGACAAATAGACTGGAGAGCACAGATCAAGTATCTGTGTATTTCTAAGGGAAACAAAAAGCCTTTTTCCACCTGTTGGCTTCTGTCCTTTTCTCTTGTGTCTTTTGGTTAGATTTATTGGTCGATTTGTACGGAGAATGGGGTGGGAGGGGTTGGGTTTTCTCCTTTCCTCCTCCTCCCTTGTACATGATTTTTTTTTAAGGTCACTGTGAAATGGTAAAAAGAGAAAATGGGTCTCCTCTTGTGGTTTACTCTAGACCGTCTGTTTCTGGAGCTGGCGGTGGCTCCAGGCAGATCTACAAACTCCACCTTGGGGGTTAAAGATTTTTTTTTTTTTCATTGTGGCTTTTAAAAATTAAATGAGGTTTATTTACAATTGCTGTTTATCAGAGAGTAAACATCTTACTGTGTGGCCGGGTAACAATATGAAGGCTGTTTACTCACTGGTGGTTTTGTGGCTGAAAGCTATTACTGTTTTAAGTGACATGAAGGAGGTGGGAGTAGAGGGATAGAATCAGTTTCTTGACACGTCTTTTAATTTAAAATTGGTAGTGCTTTTTCATCATTAAAGAAAATAAATCTTTTAAATTGGATTAATTTGAGAATTTCTCATCTTCTGGCCTTAATGTGTGAATATTGTTTTAGTGGCTCTCCCTGAATTCTTCCTAGATATTAGCTTTTTCTGTGTAATATTAGATAGGGCTTTTTTTTTTTTTTTTTTTTTTTTTTAAATGACTATGTTGCTGGTATCCTTGCTTGCATTCTCTCCCATCCTTCCTTGAAAGATCTGAAAAAGTCTGGGAACTGTGACTCTATCTATCCTTACCACAAATCTTTTATCAGACTGACACCACTCTGATAGCTAGGGATTGAAACTGAGGATGGTAAGAGAGTCTATTTATGTTTTCCCAGGCTTGCTCTGGAGAACCTGACTTGTGGGTGTGGGGGAGGTCCAAAGAAGAAGGTTAAGTTGGCCTGAGTTTGACAAGACAAGGAGTCTTTCTCCTCCTCAGCTCTTTTTGGAAATGTGGAATACAGCTTTCTTCCTCTAGATTTTAAAGCCCTTTCATTTTATTTAGTTAGTTTTTAGAATATAAAACTAGCTGGTACCATTACTTTGTCTTCCTAAGCCTTAAACACAGTCCCCAGTGCTTCAGCCTATCTAGCAGTAGAAGGCATCTTTTGGAATTCCTGATATCTGCACTGAATCACATACTCTTCATCCTTGACATGCCACACATAATAAATAGTTAATATACATAATATCGATTAGCGTGTATTAAAATAGATGCTGATTCATATATAGTGTTTAACATGCATAAGCTATTATATTGTGGAAATAAGGTTTATTGACCTGTAACCTATAACTAAATATAATTATGTGAGCCCAAAAAGGTAGAATAGTATCTTGTAGAGGAGTATTGCACGTGTCATCAGAAGCCTTGGTTTCAAATCTTGTCCTGTGTGACATTGGGTACATCACTTAATGTCACTAAGTCTCATTTTTCTTATTTGTAAAATAAAGGGGTTGGGCTACTTCACTTCTAAGGTCCCTTCTTATTCATATTCATATCATCTTTTTAGGGTGCTAAATATGCACTATATATTAGTTTCTTTACATCAAGACTGTTCATACAATATATATAGTTAAACTTCTGTGTATTTATATACATACATACATATACATATATATATATATATATATATATATATTTGTCATCAGGTTAATAGACTTTAGACTTGGTCTGTGTACTGACCTGTTGCCTTGCCCCACTATCTCCTTCTTCACCCTTACCTCACATGAAAGGGTGGTTCTTCCCCATGCCAAGGCTAACTCCTCTCCATGTATAAGTGATTCCCTTACATGCCTTCTTCTTCAGCAAATCTCTCAGATATAGTTATCCCTTATACAACATGGGGGTAGAGGTGAGGTACCCCCAAGAATCTGGAAAATCTGTGTAACATTTTTTTGTTCCTTCCTTCAAACCATCTTTTTCTTTTATGGGGTGTTGCAGCAAAATTTGGGTTAAGTATTTGGTCATAGACTCTGTGGTATTTGCAGATTGTGTGTTATCTATGACTTCTGCGAAATTCCCCCCCCCCAAATTCTTTTGGTGACCCTCAGCATATCAAAACTGTCATGGGGAAAGTCTTCATGTGGAAGGGATAACTAACCTTAAATTTCTCCCTGTCACCTGACTGCTTCCTTATGATCTATATATACTCTTGTGTCTTTCCTATGATCAAAAACCATATTAATTCATCTTTTCTAAATTGCATCATATCACTGTCCTTCCTTTTGTGGCTAAACTCTTTGAGAAGATCATCTACAATTCTTTTCCTTTCACTCTCTTCTTAACTGCCATCTGGTTTCCAGCTTCTTTATTTAAATGGAATTGTTTTCTCCAAAGGTACAAATTATCTCTTAAATGCCAAGTCAAATGGTCTTTTTTAATCCTCATTCTTGTTGACCTTTATTCAACTTTTGACTCCACTGATCACCTTTTTTGTGATATTCTCTTCTTTCTAGGTTCCATTCTCTTGGTTCTCTTCCTATCTGTCTGTCATTCCTTAATCACCTTTGCTAATCTTTGTCTAGATCCAGCCTATTATTTGTGAGTCTCTCTCAACATTCTGTCCTGGATCTTCTTCTCTTTTGCTTCAATTCTTTTTAAGTTGGTGTTCTAGTCAGATTCCAGTTATTATTTATGTAGATTGATTTTCAAATCTGTTTATCCAGCCCTAACCTATCCCTTCATCTGCAATCTGGCATTTCCAACTTCCTAGTGAATATCTTTTTTTTTTTTTAATTTAATGTATATATTTTTAAATTTCATTAAATATTTTCTAGTTGCATGTAAAAAAATTGTAACATTCATTTTAAAAAATTGAGTTCCAAATTCTTTCCTTCCTTCCTGCCCCTCTCCCACCCCTTGAGAAGGTAAGCAATATGATATTGATTATACATGTGAAGTCATGCAAAACTTATTTCCATATTAGCTATGTTGAAAAGGAAAACATACACAATAAGGAAAGAAAAGAAAACTTAAAATTATTCTTCAGTCTGAATGCAAAGTTCATCACTTTTCCCTCTGGAGGTAGACAGCATTTATTATCATGGGTCCTTTGGAATTGTGTTGATCAGAGTAGCTAAGTCTTTCTAAGTTGATCATCCTTACTATACTCCTATTATTGTGTATAACAGTTCTCTTGGTTCTGCTCACTCAATTTTGTATTACTTCATGCAATTCTTCCCAGGTTTATTTTTCTCTCTTTTTTTTTTTTTTCCTGAGGCATTTGGGGTTAAGTGACTTGCTCAGGATCACACAGCTAAGAAGTAAGTGTTAAGTGTCTGAGGTCAAATTTGAACTCAGGTCCTCCTGACTTCAGGGCTGATGCTCTATCCACTGTGTCACCTAACTGCCCCTCTTTCCAGGTTTTTTTTTTGATACTATTCTATTTATCATTTCTTACAGAACAATTGTTTTTTATTAAAATTATCTACTTCAACTTGTTCAGCCAATCCCATCCTTATTGAACAATTTGAACCGGCTATTCTTTAGACTTCTGAAACTCAACATGTCCAAAACAGAACTCATCTTTTCCCAAAAATTCTCTTTTTCTTCCTAACTTTCCAATTACTGTTAATAGTATTATCACCCTCCTAGTCTCTCAGGTTTGCAACTTAGGTATCATCCATGATTCTTCATTCTTTCTTATTCTTCATATCCAAACTATTGCTAATTTCTGTCAGTTCTACTTTCCTAATATCTTCAGTTTATGGTATCTCTGATACTGCCACCACCTTGGTGTAGACCTTTATCACCTCACACCTGGATTATTGCAAGAGCTTTTTGCTTGGTCTCTCTACATCAAGAATCCCCATTCTCTAAATCATCCTCTCAGTTCTTAAAGGGGTTTTCTTCAAATTCAGATCTGACCATGTCACTATGTCTCTTTCCCCCATTCAGTAAATTCTGGTGGTTCCCCAATTTGGCATCCAACATCAAAGATAAAATTCCCTTTTTGGCTTTTAAAGCTCTTCATAATCTCTCCCCTTCCTGCCTTTCCAGTCTTTTTAGACTTTGTCCCTTCTGTTCACTGTGATCTAGTGAAATTGGCCTCTGTGTTGTTTCTGACAGAAGACATCTCCTGTTTTCAAGCATTTTTACTGGCTATCCATCATGACTGGAATACTCTCCTTTCCTATCCCCTACCTCCTGGCTTCCTATAAGTCTCATCTTAAAATTCCACTTTTTGCAAGAAGCCTTTCTCAATCCTCCTTAGTGCTAGTACTTTCTCTCTGAGATTATTTCCACTTTATCCTGTTTATACCTTGCTTGCACTTAGTTAACTGTTTGCCTTTTGTCTCCCCCTTTAGATGATACATTCCTTGAGGGAAAGAATTGTTTTTATCTTTCTTTGCATTCCCAACATTTAGCTAAGTGCCGGATACAAAGTAGTCACTCAGTAAATGATTGTTGTTGACTTTGGGGAAATAAATGTGAGTAGACTAGTTGCCACATATTTCCTTAATTCATCCTAAATCACCAATATACCTTGTTGGTAATCAAATGGAGTTCCTCCATATTTCCTTAATTTCATAATTAATCTATACCTTGTTGGTAATCAAATGGAGTTCCTCCATGGTGGCCATCATCTTCTTGGATTAATAAAGACAATGAATTTGGTGGATTAACTACATCTGAGTAGGAATTAGAAGACCTAGCATCTCTATTTTAACTCCATAGCTACTACATAAACTTGGGTAAATCAGTCAAGGTCTCTGAGCTTCAATTGCCTCATTTGTCAAATGAGGAAGCTAAATGAGGTGACTTAGGTCCCTTCCACTTTTGTAGAAATTATTCTACAAATAAGTTCATAAAGACATAGATTAACTGATCTCCAAGAGTTTACAAATTCCATTCTAAGACTAATTGGCCATGTTTTAACTGGATGGTTAATAATCTGAAAGTTCTTGTTCTCCGATGACTTCCTGAATTACCATCGCTACTGATTCCTTTTGTTCTGATTGGTGGTCTCCCTGAAGAAACCACCATGGTTGAAATGCCATTTCCATCAATAGTGGAAATTCATCAGGTGGGTGCTTGCTACATCAGTGTCTCTGTTGCGTTTCTGCTGTGGTAGACAGGATGATTTTTTTTTTTCTTTAGGATTGTCAATCCATCATCCTTCAGATTAATCAGTAGTTTAAAAAGAACACAGACACACCTGCCCACACATAAATCATAGGTTTGGTGCCTCTACTTTGAAAACCCACACACATTGTGTGGTTAAGGCACATGCTTGGTCCAACTCATGTAATTTCTGTGCGCAGGAGCTGCCTGTGCCCACTGCAGCACACTGCCTACAGATACACTTACCATTTTGACACACAGAAGGTACTAATATTTTTATATGTATCTCATTTTTATATATATTATATATTTCTATATTATATATATATCTCCATCACCATTGTTACTACTCATTATTACTACCATCAACACCTACCTTCCAAAAATAATGTATTTTGCGATATTTATTTAGCCCTTTACAATTGGCAAAATGCTTTCCAACAACTCTTCTGGGTAGTTAAGAGAAAGTTTTGAAGTTTGCCAAGCAAACATATATAATCATTGGATCTTCATAAAAATTCTGTGAGCTAAGTTATATTATTATTATTCCCATTTTACAGAAAAGAAACTGAATAAAAGAGATTGATTTCCCTAGTATCACATAGCTAGTGAGTGTCTAGGGCAGGATTCAAATCCAAATCTTATTTTTACAACGCTCTATCTAGTATATCATATAGTCAATACATAAATTCAATTTTTGATCCCATTAATTCAAATTGGCTATACTGAGGCACAGAATAATCTATTGATGACTGCCCGTTCTGAGAAACTGTTGGCCATGTCCTTTTTAAAATTTTGCCCAGGAGGTCCATCTAAACCTTCCTTAATTTCTCTTGACATTGCAAAGGTATGTGGAGCACTCTGTCCACTTGGCCATCCCTCATCCATTTCATCTTCTCTTCTTGTGTAATTCATTAATGATGTCATTTATTTCTGTTCTTTGGAGTTCCTCATTAGTTATATGTTGTAGTCTACTCAAAATCACTATGTATCTCTCCATCATCCTCAATATGACATTCATTTTTCATTCTTCAGAAACTTATATTCCATATTTCACTCCCATATATCAATCCCACTAGAAGATTGGTATTAAAAAAATACAAGGATCTTTTCTTTATTCTCATTTTACCAGATGAGGAGTCTCAAGCTCTAAGAGTTTAAGTGACTTTCCTAAACTCACATAGCTAGCAACTGGGGCTGACAGAGCCTTTTGACTCCAAGTATATATGTTGTTCCTCCAGAGGTTGGCAAACTATGGCCCTTGGGTCATAATTCATTAATGATGTCATTTATTTCTGTTCTTTGGAGTTCCTCATTAGTTATATGTTGTAGTCTACTCAAAATCACTATGTATCTCTCCATCATCCTCAATATGACATTCATTTTTCATTCTTCAGAAACTTATATTCCATATTTCACTCCCATATATCAATCCCACTAGAAGATTGGTATTAAAAAAATACAAGGATCTTTTCTTTATTCTCATTTTACCAGATGAGGAGTCTCAAGCTCTAAGAGTTTAAGTGACTTTCCTAAACTCACATAGCTAGCAACTGGGGCTGACAGAGCCTTTTGACTCCAAGTATATATGTTGTTCCTCCAGAGGTTGGCAAACTATGGCCCTTGGGTCATAGTTTGCTGACTTCAGCTCTAAACAATGCTAGGAAACTGACTTTGGAAGTTATTAAAGAAGAAAAGTAATATGAATTGGAAGTGGAAGAGTATTCCACAAGAGGACACTTGGAGTCTAAAGTCAAGGGAGTGATTAGGGAAAGGAGCCAGTGGGGGAAAATATAAAAACTAATGATTTGATCAGAGCAGAACTGGAGAATCTGAAATAGCATAGCTCCAGGATCTGGGGAGATGAATAAATGGAAATGAACAAATGAAAATGTATTGGTATATTAAGTGCTTCCTGTCTACCAAACACTGGGGATAAAAATACAAAAATCAAAGTCAGCTCCTGCCCTCTTGGAGCTTACATTCTTATGGGGGAGATTATGAACAAAGGGGAAAGGGAGGGAATAAGCAATTATTTAAAACTTAACTCATCCTTGACTTAAATTGAATAGGAAAAGTGACGATCTGGATTGGGAGCAACTTTGCCATATTAAAAAAGTATGTAAAATATGTAGTGTGTGGAGAAGTACAGTGTGGTGAAATGAAGAGAACAGTGGAAGTAGAAATGGGAGAATTTCAGTAGTTTACTTAGCAGTCACATGACCATGGACAACTCATTATCTCTCTGATTTACATTTTCCTCCCATTATTTGAGTAGTATTTTCCCTTCTATCTCCTAGATTGCTGTGAAGATAAAATGAGATATTATATGTGAGATATTGTATGCTTCTTTGTAATTTGTAAGGCACACAAACATAAGACTTTGAAAATAAAAATATCAGCATCTCTGGTCTCATATTTAAGATATTTTTATTCTTTTGACAAATACACTGTATACTCAAGTGTTGATTGCTTTATATAGTTTAACAAAGAGGATACTGTAAGATAGAAACTGGAAATTATACACATATTGTAGTCATTTGTATATTTAATATCTTATTACATCCTCTTGAATTAAGAGGATGTTATTATCCCTCTTATATTTGAGGAAACTGAGACATGGGAAATAAGTACTTAATAGGCAGCTAAGGGTTAACTTGCTGAATTTCCATCTTGGTTAAGTATCTGCAGGAGAAACCAAGCAGATAGTTGGCCCAGTAGGATAGTAGAAACTTAGATTTAGAGCTGGGGAAGATTGTGGAACTCTCTCATTTTACAGATGAGGAAATTGAGAAGGATTGAAAGATGAAGTTACTTTCTTAGGGTCTGGGGTAGAATTTGTCAAGATCAGTGCCCTATTCACTCTGCCATGCTATTGCCCATGCAGTGTTTTATTTTAACCTGACTCATAATAATAATAGTTCTGATTAATAAAAAAAATGATAATAATACATCAATACTTGGAGGCTCTGCAAAATTCACTCTCACTTAAATCCAACTCACTTGCATGTTGTATTATCACCTCCCTAATATTTGTTTTCTTCAAAAACAAAGGAAAAACAACAAATTTTGCCATCAATGCAGTAGTGATCGAGTTGGTAGAAATTGTTAAGAGAATTATCTAAGCATAAAATAGTTAAGTGACTTGCACAAATGCACATAAACACTAAGTATCAGTAGTAAGATGTGAATTCTTGTTAAACGTTTAGCTATTTCTCCATTTTGACATTTTGGGAATTCACATTTATATAGCATGTAAAGGTTTGCAGAGTGCTTTATTCACATTATAGATATTTTTATCTCCATTTTATAGATGAGAAAACTGAGAATCTGAGGGTTTAAATGACTTGCCTCTAAACACAAAGATAGTAACTGTCTGAGTCTGCTGAGAGATTTGAACTTTGGTTTCCTCATTTTAAGTCCAATGTTTTATCCATAATGCCATTGCCAATAATTATTCTTTCCCCCTTTTATTAGGAGAAGAGACTAACCTTTCAAAGAAAAAGGTCAATTTATCCCTCAATAGTTTCATTAATTGCTCAGATTGCCTCAGTTCCGAGGACATTATTAAATTGCGCATTATTAAATGCGCACATTTAATAAATTTTTATTCATTGTTGTTTAGTCTTAAAATGAGTCACAAAAGACAACAGAAGAGAATATCTTGTTAGTTAGTTGCTGGAGGTAATAAGAAGGGAATGGGTTTTGTATTTTGCTTTTGGGGATATGGATTGGTGGAATATAGTGGATGTAAAGGGTGTGAGAATGGATTCCTGTACGTATGCATATACTGTATAAAGTTTGTCAAATTTTTTGAAGTGAAAGGCGCTGCAGTATGAATAAGTGAGATTTTAATTTATGGGTTTTAAATGAATATGCCAGTCAGCATGCAGGGCACACGTGCAAGAAGCCAAAACTGAAGTGCCATTTTCAAAAGAAAAAGCTCTTTTGAATTCATATGTTTCTGTATAATAAGTATGAATCAAAAATGGGCTGACATTGGATGCCTCTCTTGGTTTATCTATTCTTGCTTGCTTTGCAGTGGAAATCTTGCTAAGATGTATACCTTGCATTGTGTTTACTCAGATGTTTTTGGAGAAACTTTGGGATCAGCTTAAGTACCAATAACTCAAGCTTTACATTTGTCATGATACCTTTTGTGAAACCATTAATGAGCCTAAGAACAAGTAGATTGGCTATGGAGATCTTGGGGAAAATTGAGGGAAATACCAATTATGATTTGTTATTGGATGATGGAATCAAGATTCAAAAGACCTTGACAGGAAGGGAAGAGCCTATAAAAAGAATGTGACATTTAATGTAAAGTCCTCTCCTTAGTATAAAAAAAAAACAACTACATAAATATGGGAGCAGGAGACATGACTCTCACCTTCCTCATATATAAAATAAACTACTTGCTCTGTGTGGTCCCTGAATCCTCTTCCAATTCTGAATTCAGTGATTTTGTGATCATCGGTTATGTGGAAAAAAATCTTGGGGTTTTAGTGGACTTCAGGCTCAATATGAGATCAAAGGGAAATTTGACTGCCAAAAAAATGCTAATGGAAACTTAAAGCTACATTATTAGAAGTGTGTGGAACCAAACAAAAAAAGTAACAGTACCAACCCAATCTTCAGTAATCATATCACATATTTGGAATATTTGGATTGAGTTTAGGTTCTCATATCTTAAGAGGAACATTAGTGAACCAGAGTACACCCACAGGAGAGCAAATAGAATGTTGAGTGGCTCTGGAAAACAGGTTATAAGAGAAAAAGCTGAAGAAAATGGTAATATTTCAAAGCCAAAAGAAGAGAAGACTTAGGAAACACAAATTAGCTGTCTTCAAAATTTTTAAAGAATTGTCAAGTGAAAGAAAAAAGATTTTCTCTAACTTCAGGGCAAAAGAAAAAACTAATGGATAGATATTAAAGGGAGACAGAAGTTAGTTCATTAAAAGGAAAACTTTTCTAATAAGAGTTATCTGAAAATGGAATAAGTTACCTTATGAGACAGTGAGTTTCTTGTTACTGAAAGTGTTACAGCAGAATCTAAATGGCCACCTGGTGAAAATTCTGTAGAGTATATATTCTCATGGCAGACAGGGCTAGGTGACCTCCATGGTCCCTTTTATGGCCAAGACTTTATGATTATAGTACCTGACCTACTTTTGTAAGTTGCTGCTTTTGAAAGTTGAATGAAAATGGGGAAAGGAGGGTAGAGAAAACCATTTGATGATGAGTTCACTGCTCATGCTTTCTTTCTCTATAACACTCTTAATTTCAAATGTAATTACTTTTTGAAATGGTGTAGGAACTTATCAAGTACTTTTCTCCTTTACTACCCTTAGTATTAGATTTGGGTATCTAAGGATAAATCTTAACCAAATTCTGTTAACATATCCATAGTTATAGCAAGAATAGCATTCAGAGTTTTCTAGCTTGCTTTCTTGTTCCTAACATAGCAAATCACTGTCTGTCCTGTACTTAAGTTGATAAAGCCCAAAAGAGTAAGACTGGAGAGTGTAGAAACTCTCTTTAATTTCTGCCTATAGGTTTTGGGTGCTATCTTTGGGTTAACTACACAGAGAAAATCTAATTTTTCTTCTATTTGGCAACCCTTCAAGAAAGTATCATTGTTAGATATTTGGCCATCAGGTGATGAATATTATCCACTATATACTTGGGGTTGAAGTCTCTACTGATGGAAGGAGGAGTTCACCAATAAAACTAGAGATCCTAGAAGTATTGAACTCTAATTGAATGACATTTTTTTTCACTTACTAGTATCTTATTTTTACCAATTACATGTAAAGAAAGTTTTCAACATTAATTTTTGTAAGATTTTGAGTTCCATTTTTTTTCTCTCCTTCATTATCTTTCCCTTCCCCAAAACAGCAAACTGTCTAATAGACTTTACACATATACAAATAATTTTAAATATATTTCCATATTAGTTATGTTGTGAAATTGAAAAATCAGAAAAAAGAGAAAAGCCATAAAAAAGGAAAAACAAACAAACAAACAAACAAAAAAGGTGAAAATAGTATGCTTCATGCGGCATTCAGTCTCCATAGTTTTCTCGCTGGATGTGGATCCCAAGTCTGTTGGAATTGTCTTGTATCATTGTATTGTTGAGAAGAACTAAGTCTTTCATAGTTGATCATCACACAATCTTGCTAGTGTTCTGGTTCTGCTTACTTCACTCAGCATCAATTCATGAAATGACCAATGTTTTGAAGTTGTCATAAATATGTTTTTACCCTCTAAAATATTTAGAAGTAGTATTGATCACAAAATAGATAATAAAATATTTTGAAGTACCTTATATAACAAAACTGTGACTTCATATTTTTCCTTTCCTCACGTGACTTAAAATTTCACATATTACTTTGATTAGCTTCACACAGTCACCTCAAGGAAGGTACAGTCCCATTGTCCATAAATGGACACACCTGCACATTAGGATTACGATTCTATTTCTAGAAGACAGTTTAAGAAGTATTTACTTATAGTTCATAAGACATTGTATAGGCAAAGAAATGTATTATGGTATTTGCTGTTTTGCCCATTTCCTTGTCTTTCCTTGATGTTTTAAAGAATTATGAAGTTTGTTCAGTTTTTAATTGAAAATTCAAAATGTTACCCAGACAGAAAGTCAAGGAAATGGGGATTCTTCATGTTTCCCGTGAAAATTCAACTACCTTTCCTCTGGAACAATAAATAAACAAGGTGAAATCTACCACTGACATCAGTTGAAAGGGGCTAAGCCATCATTTGTCTGGGAAGGGACTTGCAGGGATTTCCTTTGTTGTAAAACTTGCAGTAGTTTTGTTTTGGCTAATATGGATACATAGGATTGTGTGTCATCCCTAGGGGATTGTACAGTTAATGTTTGGGGAAGGAAGCTTTGTTTGTTTAGTGTCTGTAGGCCTCAGGTATTTGGTAGTGTGGTGGAAAAGGATTGTATGATGGATACTTGTTACAAGGATGCCTAAATTAAGAGTTTATTGAATCCAAATAAGCAACGTATGAAGGAAAACTGAAAGGAATATTGTTCTTAAAGTGATGTATTTTAACAGTGCACATTGAAAATACAGGCTATAAATAAATCTCTTTAATATAAGAAGAGTTATGGTCTACATTCTTATTCTATGTAACCTCTTAGGAAATCTACCCCCTCTCCCCCCTTTTTTTTTAAAAAGGATATTTGATTGCAAATTTCTCTATGAGGATATCTCATCTTCCCATTCTATTTTTCCTTTCCATTCATTACTGAGATTTGTAGATGAATGAACATTCCACTTTTTCTTCACACTCTTAAGCCTCTTGTTTTATCTTATTTCTCATTTTGGGGTCTTATGATTTCTTTGGTGAAAGGCTAATTTTTATATACAAGAGGCACAGATTATAAACCAGCTGGTGAAGTCTATCTGCTTCATTTGCCAAGTATGCCTGCAGCTTGTGTATGAGGCCAGTAGGGAAGGAGAGCTCTGTGCCACCTCAGAAATACAGACATAAGATTTAAAAAAATGTCTTCAAGGAAAATCACTGTTTTTTCACAAAGGTAAGTATGGCTACATTACGAATATGGCTTTGAGAACTAGGAGAATCAGACACAAAGAAAGCCTATAAAAATGATTTAATTTTCATATTTAAAGATTTTATATATAGTCTTCCCCAAAAGCTCAAGAAATCAGGTGATGAAAAATGACAATTGTTTATGGATACAGATTCTCATAGTTGATGGAAAGAAGTGCTTAGGAATAAATGGCCAATTCCCAACCAGAGGAGGGGAAAAAAGTTGATGGAGGGGTGCTTAAGGGCTAGTCCATTGAGAGTGATGTTACTTAATATATTTATTAACAAGCAGGAGTGGGTGGATGGTAAGGTGCCAGCATGAATCGAGATACTTGCCAAGTCAAAATTTAAAAATCAAGTGTGATGCTAGGATAAATAAATAGTTGTATTAAGCCACTTACGGGTAGGAACTGAATTTTATTTTATTTCTTTTGTACCTCTCTCTCTCCTCTGAAAGAGTGCCTGGGATAATGCTGGACTTATAGGAGACTATCAAGAAATGCTAGTTGTTTCAAGGAAGACGTGTTTTCATTATGCTCAGCAATGGTCAGACTCTTTTTTAATGTGAATACTCTATTCTGTTCTGGGCTCCATGACTGAACAGAAAATAATGAGGAATATTATCTAAGAATTAGAAAATAAGATTTCTGGGGATAGATTAGAACTGGAGTTGTCCGGCTTTACATATATTTATGTATAAAGGATACTTGCATATTTTCTGATGAATTTTTGATCTTTCTTTATTGAGAGAAAGCTTGGTTACAGTACAAAAATTAGAGCTTAGATAAAGAATTTAATTAATTGTAAGAAGTATTAAACATGACTAGAGTTTACTTTTTTAAAAAATCTTTTTTTTTTTTTTTTTTTTTTTTTTTTATATAGAGGCAGATTGATAGAGTAAGAAAAGGGTGGGGGAAAGAATACCTGATTTGAATTCTGTAAGACTTAAATTTGAAGCCTGCCTCAGACATTTAGCAGCTGGATGATCTTGGACTTAAACTCACTTAAACTCCCTCAGCCTCAGTTTTCTCATCTGGAAAACAGGAATAATAATAGCATTTCTATCACACAGTTGTTGTGAAGTTCAGATGAGATGTTAGTTATTATTACTGATATCACAGTACATCTCCATCTTCCCTTCCCAATGAGCCATTCCCTATTTTTAAAAATGTTTTTAAAGAATGGAAGAAAAAAGCAGTTCAGCAAGAAGAAACCAATGCATTATTTACCTGATAGTATATGCAGTATATTATCCATAGTTCCCTGTTTCTGGCAAGGGGAGTGAGGTTTATTTTCTCACTTTTTCCTCTGAGTCAAGCTTGGTCTTTACCACTATTTAGAATTCCATTTAAATTGTTGACTTGCCTTTTTTTTTTTTTTTTTTTTTTTTAACATTTCCATCATTAAAGTCAGTGTGTCTTATTGTTCTACTTTTTTCCACTCAAGATCAATTCATATGATTTACCATACTCCTTTGAATTTTTCATTTCTTAAAATGCAGTGATAATTCATTACATATTAGAGCATCATTACTGTAGTGTGAACATCCATCCATGTAATTATTCTGCTGTATTGAGCCAGTTCATTTGATGGGCATGTACTTTGCTGGCTGTGTTTTGCTGTGAATATCCAGGTATGTTGTGGCCTTTTTGTCTGTGATCTCCTTTAGATATGTGCCTCGTAATAGGATCTCTTGGTCAAAAGGTATGGACATTTTAGTCACTTTTTTTAATAGCATAATTCTTTAAATTGCTTTCCAAAATGGCTGGGTCAGTTCAGCTATACCAACTATCTATTGGTGTGCCTTCCTTTTTGCAGCCCCTCCAACATTTATTATTTCCATTTTTTGTCATTTTTGCACTTGCCTGGGTATGAGGTAAAACTTTAGATTTTTAAAAAAATATGCCTTTCTTTATTATCCGTGAGTTGGAACAATTTTTATATACTTATTTCTAATTTGAATTTTTTTTTCCAGAACTGTTTGTTCAAATCCTTTTAACTACTTACTCACTGAAGAATGGCCCTTGTTAATTTTTTGGCTCTCAGACTCTTTTTAAAAAAAATTATTAAAGCTTTTTATTTACAAAACATATGCATGAGTAATTTTTCAACTTTCTGCAAAACTTTCTATTCCAAATTTTTCCCTCCTTCCCCCACTTCTCCCCTAGATAGTAGGTAGTCCAATACATGTTAAATATGTTAAAATATATGTTAAATCCAATATATATATATATATATGTACATATTTATACAGTTATCTTGCTGTACAAGAAAAATTGGATCAAGAAGGAGAAAAAAAAACTAGAAAATGCAAAATGCAAGCAAACATCAACAGAAAGACTGAGAATGCTATGTTGTGGTCCACACTCAGTTCCCATAGTCCTCTCTCTGGGTGTATATGGTCTCTTCATCACTGAACAACTGAAACTGATTTGAATTATATCTCCTAGACTCTTATCAGAAATATTAGATAAAAAAAATTTCCCCCATTCTTGATAAGTGTTTGCTTTGAAGGCTAAATTAATCCCCTTCTCTGTAAACAGAGTTAGACTCAGAAACTTGTTGGACATCTGCCTCACAATTTAAAGGCTAACCCTACAATTTTTTGGTAAGGGAACAGACTCCTGTACATCCTTACTGTGTCACAGGGGCTCTTGCTGAACTCTCTGAAACTTTGTCTGTTTTTCTGGCATTACAAAAGTTTGTTCATTTTGCTCAGAAGAAGTTGTTGGGCTATATAAAGATAGTAAGTATGTCCCTGAATTGTAGGATGAACTTTGAAGATATTTTCAAGTCTTTTCCACTGGTGATTCTTTCTCTGAAGGCTGTTTGAGGTAAAACTGTTGAATCCTCTAAGATAGGCTTATAAGGAACATAATAGTAGATAAATATCTCTCTCAAAGGTCATTTTCATAGGGAAGAAATAAAATATGTCTGAAAGTGTGTATATTACTTTGATTAATAAGTTTAGGTGGCTCAGTGTTGTCTTGGGAGTCACAAAGACTAATCCTTCTGAGTTCAGATCTGGCCTCAGATACCTACAAACTATGATCCTGGCTAATGATCCATTAACCCTATTTGTCTCAGTTTCTCATCGATAAAATGAACTGAAGAATCCTTCATCTAACAAACAATACGATTCCATGAGTCAAAGTGGGGAGGCTTATTCTTGGCTTTGTTGGATTCAGGAAAAGGGACAGAGACAGAGAGAGAGAAGGCAAAGAAGAGAGAGAGACAGAGACAGAGATACAGACAGAAACAGAGTCAGAGAGAATTCCTGGCAAAGAGAGAGAGCCAGTGAAAATGCATGGAGCTTGTAGATGGAATATCTCATGTTGAGGACCAGCCATGAGACCAGTGGCCCTGGATTGAAGAGTCGATGTAGAAGAGTAAAAGATAAGAAGATTAGAAAGGTAGGAAAGTGTGAAGGACTTTAAAGTTTTTTAAGAGTTTCTTAGTGTTTCTTAAGTGACCTTGTAAAAAAAGATATCATGTCAATCTAAGGAATGATGATCACCACTAATAAGCATAAGAGAGATAGTATGACCAGATAGCATTACTTCATTTGCTGTTGTGGGCAAAGCAAAGGGTGCATCTGATGACCTAATAGGTCTATTCCATCTCTAATATCTGTGATTCTATGAAATTGGATGTAGACAAGTGCAAGCTAATGCATAGTAGAAGGAACAATGGGAGCCGCTCATCCACACTGATGGGCTCTGAATGACTATAGTTGTAAGTGCTCAGGAAAGGATCTAGGGCTCATTGTGGATTGCTCAATGGAGACATCTGTTCAATGTGCAGTGGCAGTCAAAAGAGGGAATGAGATATAATAGACTGTATTAACTTTAAGAATGGGATAAAGGAGAATGAAGAAAATAATATGCTGCCTATAATTTGGCATTGAATATTTCTATGTAATTATAATAAAACATTTTAATGATATACATTGATGTTATGACTTTACCTCAAAAATCAGGATTCTGCGTTGGTCCTTTCTTTTCAAAGAAAACAAAGTAGAAATATAAAAAGTCCGGGGAAACAACAGAAATTCTGCAAGATAGACTAGGAAATTGCCCATAATGAAAAATGGAAAAAAAGACAAGGGCATTCTCATTTGGAAAAGGGAGAAATAATGACATTGCACAAATTTATTTAAAATTAATGAAAGTTTCAGAAAAATAACCCAAGCAGACTCCTGATTATCCTTGGTAATGGGGGTTAGAGATAGGCTGGATAATTGAAATCCATATAATTCCCCCAACCTCATTTAGTTATTAGTTTCAGCATCTTACCCTATCAAAACTTTTAAAAGATTAACAAATACATGGCTTGGCAGATTGCAGCTTGTGTTAAAAGATGGCATGCCAGGTCTTATTCATGGTATGCTAGCATCTAGTCATGGCTTGGCCACAGGTACCCTACCTGGTCAATAACCTTTGGTCCTATGTCCTACACCGTAAGCTTCCTCCCTTGTTATTGTTGTTGTCATTCCTTCTCCAGCTCATTTTCCAGATAAGGAAACTGAGGCAAGCGGGTTAAATGATTTGGCCAGGGTCACACAGCTAGTGAGTTTCTGAGACTGGATTTGAACTCAGAGTCTTCCTAACTTCAGGATCAGAACTCTGTCCATGGTGCTACCCACCTGCCTTTCCTCTCCTGGTGTCTCCAACTTTGTATGGCAGGGATATCAGGGATATAGACAGGATGTAAAGAACTATCTTTTAAAAAATTCTTTTAGCAGTGTGTTCTCTGTTTGATTCCTCCATGGACATTTTCTTCCCTTCTCTACTCATATGCTTAAAACTACACACTTCTCCAATTGAATTCTAAATAGGAGCAAACTCTTTTTGTCCCAACACATCCTCTCTAGGACATGCAGAAGAGCAACAGGATACCCCAAAGATGGGAGGGCTTATCAACTCTAGAAAGCTGAGAGCTAGAACAGAAATTTCTAATAATGCAATAAGATTAGAAGACCTTTAAATTAAAATATTCAAAATGTAGAACATATACAAAGAATTTACCTTTTATGTGGCAGGTAAGGGATTAGGGAAGATCTGAGTTCAAATTCATCCTCTGGCCTCAGACATATACTATCTGTGCAACTTTGGGCAAGTTCCTCAACATGTCTTCCTCAATTTCTTCATCTATAAAATGGGGATAGAGTTGTTTTGAGGGTAACATGAGAAAATATTTATAAAATGCCTTGAAAACTTTAAAGGATTATGTAAAGACTATTTTTTAAAAATTTAGTTACCCTGTGCAATTGACCAGTATCATTGCAGAGTATCACAACTAAACTTCTGTAAATATGTAGAGTCAGTTGGTGGCAGTTATGCTTATAGCTACATTATCAAATTGGGAAAAGTCCCTCTGATCATCATGTTTCTGAAGTACACCAAATCAGGAAGAAACTACCATTTCTGATATTATGTCACACAATTGACTACATTAGATGTGGCTTGTGTCAAAAACTTTAAGTTCAAATAAAAAGGATTTTAGACTCAACAAAGATATGCTATGAAAGGACAGTTAATGGGTAAATATAGTAGAAACAGCCTTTGGAAGATAACCAAAGTATGGAGCCTGCTTTCTTTGGAGGTAATATCCATGTAATCAAAGAAGATGAGATGGTTACGGACAGTAGAATGTATACAATTCATCATCTACCATCATTTAATTCTTCATAAATTCTCTAACTAAGTGATCAATATGTTACTAAATCCTTCGGGGAATTACTGACTTTCTCTAGTGCCGACATAAGTCCAAGCAGCCTTATCCAGTCCTCAGGGATATAACTTTCCCCCTGATTTGGCCAAAGTTCTTTGAAGGAGAAAGTGTGGTTCTCCTATCACAAGCCAAAGGACAACTTTCCTGCTTCTTAAATATTTAACATTTTTTAAGGGAGCTCAAAGTTCTCCATTTTGGCTATTACTTTCTGGAAGTCAACTCTATAGATACTTTCTTTATTAAAACAGCTGATTCTTCTCCTATCAGTGTTGGGCAAGCTTAGACCTCACCCATACTCTTTGCCCCAGTTCTTTTTAGGAAAAAGGCAGCTCTTAAGAATCATGTTTAACATATAATGAAGAGGTTGGGAAGCCCCTTCTCCTAATGCACACTGATACATTATTGATCTTATGAATGTGGCCAACCAATCTGGAAAATAATTTAAAATTATAGTAGAAAAGTTATTAAACTTATATACCCTTTAACCTTATCCTAGTGCCATAGATCAAAGATGGAGTACCATATGTATAAAAATATTTATAGCAAATATTTACAAATAAGAGACACCCAGAAAGGTAACTTTATTTGAAGAATTTGAAGGGGTTTAATTATGACTGGGGGGGAAGAAATCATGATTCCTTCAAAACTACACCATCTTTTAAGAGACAAAAAGGGATCAAAGGAAGACAGACTTGGGTGGAGTTTTGTGCTATTTTGTTTGATTTAAGAGAGTAATGAAAAGGCAGTAATGGGGAGCACACTAGGGAGACAATGAGGAAGGAGGAACTTATCATTCCCCATAATTGGGGCACATCATAACAAAACAAGATATACACACATGTAGGATGGGGTTAGGGGAGAAGCCATCTCATAGTTATGATTTGAAACTGAATTGAACCAGAGGAAGATTGAATCCACCCCTCCCCCCCAAACACACACACATACACACACAATGAATTATAGAAATGTACCAAAAATCAATAAGGAAAGAGACAAGATCAGAGAAAGAGAAAAGAAGGGACTTTTGGTAGAGTTGAGACAGGATGAGCCAGTCAGTCAACAAATATTTATTAAGTAATTACTATGTACCAGGCACTGTTCTAAATGCTCAGGAAACTAATATGAGGAAAAAAGAAAGACAGTCCCTTTCTTTGTGGAATTTATATTTTATTTTATTTTTATGTCATATTTTAATTTAGTAAAACAACATGCAAAAGGGGAATGTGGAAAGAGTACCCACACCATGGGGTCATGGTGATCTACTGGCTTCATGTTGACAGAGAATGAGCGATGGTTGGCCTGGGGCCCATCCCCCAAAGTGGAGGTGACACAAAGAATTTACTAAAAGACCACAGAGACAGTTGAAGTATAGAGGCTAATAGTGAAAAATGAAATAAAATAACAAATGATGATAAATTAAAGTGGAGATTAAAGAAGAGAGCAAAGAAATGGTAAGATCTAGAATTTAGTCCTGGTCTGGATGAAGAAAAGGTCAAAAGAGTAGGATCAGATCATTGTAATTAAATGTAACTAGTGTTAATACCAAATCCTTTCTTTCATCCCCTTCTTTTTCCTTACAAAAAGAAGAGAATGGAGAACAAAATGAAGAAATGTTTTAAAACATCTCAGCTAATACTCATAACTGTAAATGTGAATGGGATGAACTCACCCATAAAACAGAATGCAATACAGGATCTAATAAGATACTGTTTATAGAAAGAACATTTGAAATAGAAAGATGCACACTGAATTAAGATAAGGGGCTGCCATAGAAATCTATTATTTTCCGATACATTAGAAAAATCAAGGATTGTAATCATGATCTCAGACAAAGTAACAGTTAAAATAGATATGATAAAATGAGATAAGCTGGGAAACTACACTGAGTGTAAAGACATCATAGATAATGAAATAATATCAATATTGTGTTCCCATCATTAGATCAACTAACTATGGAATCATTTAAGTGGGATTGCTTCCAGTTACATTTATTCCACTCAGCCCCTCTACAATCTAGTAATAAGCATAGGAAAAGTTCCTAGGACTATTCTGAAGAATAATTATTAAACTATGTTTTATAAGTATAAAAGTAGCTACCTGTTCTCTCTCCCTATTCAGTTATCAAAACCTGTCGTTTCTAGTTTGAACATATATTTCTCTCTCCCCTATGTCCCCTCCTCTGGGCTCGTAATGCTGCCACTCATATTTAGGTCCTCACCTCTTCTCAGGTAGATCAATATAATTACTATCACTCTTCCCCACTTTCCATATGTACATTCTAAGCTCTATGGTTCTCCTCCGTTGATTCTATTTTTCAATACATCTTCTATATCCTTCCTGCATAATCTTCCTAATTTACTCTAATGGTCTTTACTGAGACACCCTCAGTAACTCTCTATATAAAACTCTTGGTCTTGATGTCTAAGACCCTTCACAGTGTGCTTCCAGTCAGCTAACCAGTCTTATCTCTTGTTATTTCCCAATATGTATGTCACATTGCAGCCAAATTCTACTAATATATATCCCCTGGGAGCAGTCTGAGGACATTTCTTGGACTTCTGTCTGTTAGACTGGAAGCAGTCTGAGGGCATCCTTTGGACTTCTATTTATTAGATTAGGAGCAGGATGAGGGCAGAAGACCTGTCTCGACTATCTTTGTCTCTTCAGAGGTAGCATAGTACTTTGCACATAGCAGGCTTTTAATAAGTACTTGTTGAGTGAATAAATGACCGTTAAATGCAAATAAAAAGGGGAGCATTAAATTATCCTCTTAACCTGAATGAGATCCTCTAGAGAAAGTAGTAGGTGGAGCACATAATAAGTATGGTGTACAATGTCATCAGTCTAGTACCTTTCATTATCAGTGAATTCACTTCAAAGAAATGGACTCACCAATACAATTGATTGAGGTAAATTCTGCTTCTGTCTTATCTTAAATTTTAAAAGAGCTAGAAGGATAATAGATCAAAGAATTGAGGAAATGAGTTGATAATTTTATCTCCACCCCCAGCCCCATCTCTTATAAGTGAATGCTGGACCCCAAATTAATCATTAAGGGAAGTGCTTTTTTATTATATATATAGATACAGATTATATTACATATATTATAGGCCAAAGTTGGGAATTTTCAGATTATATTTAGCATGGCTATGCAGACTTGGATTCTATGCTCTTACTCATTGTATAGTTTTTTGGCATCTCACAAGTGGCTTTTCCCTGACATTCATTCCCTGTAAGACAATGGAAAACTCTTTCCATTCATATTTTTTTGTTGGTGCTAAAGTGAAGATCAGAAGTCTTCTTTCATTTTCATCTCTTCTTTATAGTTTATAGTCTATCTCATAAACTTCTCAAAATATTTTCTTTGAACCTTATCCCAAACATTTTGTTTGTTGAACCAGATTTGAATTCTAGAAGAACTTGCCTAAGAGTCACAAAATAAAGTAGTTTAATATTTTTGACCATTTGAAGTGAAGGTCTCAGTCACACAATTGATGGACCTGGCAAATCTAACCTATGGTAGCAAGTTATTTGACAGTTTTATCCTGTATATAGCTGTACCCATCTTGGCTTTTTTTTTTTTTTTAACAACATGATGAGATTTGTACAACCAAAGAAGTTTTACCCACTTCAAATTTGTCACCTTGGGAGGCTTTACATTTATTCTGAAGGATACTGCCATTGCCAAAATATTTTTTAAGTCTTTACTAGGCACTGCCTTCAGAGTTCATATGACATTCTTTGATATAATCTTATTGATGACAAATCAATATCCTTTCAAGATCTATAGAAACCTCTTCACAGAAGTCCTAATTTAAAGGCTTGCCTCCCCTGCTTCCCCCCCCCCCCCCCCCCCCCCCCCCCCCCCCCCCCCCCCCCCGGTTTTTCCTATCTTCCAATCTTTGCTTAAAAAACCTTCCTGGAAGACATCACTACCTTATCCAATACTTAATTCCTTCACCATTGCCATTTCACTTTTGGACCTTTTCAATGACTAGGATGTTCTATATCTGAATTAAAGTCTGTCACTCTTGTATTTCTATCTACTGTTCTGCCCTGTGGGGCCAAGCTGGACAGTTCTAATTATTCTTCTGTATGACAGCCTTTCAGACACTTGAGGAAATGATCATTCCCCTCTTTATGTCTTAACTTCTCCAGTCTAAACCTTTCCAGTCCTTTCTACTGATCCTCTAGCATGATCTCTAATTTTTATTGAATTTTACTGAATTGACATCAGGCTGAAACATCCAGCCAACCACCTAATCATTTTCAGTCCACAAATATGTCCACAAGGATAACAGTAAGAGGTTTGTCAGGTATAAATACTCTGTTGAAGTATATGGGAAAATCACCTTTTTCTCTCCTTCATCCATAAAATGAGAGTAATGAACTGTTTGATTTCTAAGGTCCCTTACCTTTTTTGTTTATTTATTTATTTTTTGCATCATCACCACCACCATTATCATCCCACCACCACCACCATTATCAATATAATTGGCAGAAGCAGTAAACACTAAAGAGAATGTTAGAATTTCTTTAGAATTTCAGGTAATGGAACAGCCTATGCATAATAGATTTATATAACTATCTCATTTCTTCATTCAACATTAAGAATTATTAAATGCCATTCTGTGCTAGGTGACTGTGATGGGAGAGCATTAGAATGTAAAAGACAAAAACAATTCCCTATATTCAAGTCTCTTTTAGTCTAGTGGGAAAACCAGCTTGTATACAAAGAAACAAATACAAAATGTGTTCAGAATAAATACAAAGTAATTTGGAGAGGAGAGTGCATTAGAAGCTGACAAGCCATTAAATTAGAAAATACCTCTTGTAGATGGCCCTGAATTGAGTTTTGAAGGAAGCTAGGGATTCTAAGAGGTGGAAGTGAGCAGGAAGTATATTCCAAGGAGTGCATTCCTGTATAAAAACATGGAGGTGGGAGATTGAATATCATGGACTCAGAATAGCAAGCAGGCTGGTTTGTTTGTAGCTAAGAGCACATGATGAGGAAAGACATGTAATCAGCCTGAAAAGATAGTCTGGAGCCAGATTGTAAAAGGCTTTAAATGCCAGAGTAGTTTGTATTTAATCCTAGAGGGAAGAGGAGTTTCTCGAGTAGGACAATAATATGGTCAGACCTGTGCTTTAGGAATATCAATTTGGCAGCTATGCACAAGATAGATTAGAAAGGGGAGAAGCTTAAGGCACAGAGAGCAATTAGGAGGCAATTGCAATCATCCAGGTAAGTGGTGAAGAGGGCCCGAACTAGACCGGTGGCCGTGTGCATGCAGTGAAAGGGGCAGATGGGAGAAATGTTGGGAAGGAGAATTAACAAGATTTTACAACTGATAAGCTATTCAGGTGTGAGATATTGAGGATGACTCAAAGGTTGCCAACCAGGGCAACTGCAGGGATAGCAGAGCCCATGACAGAAATGGGCAAGTTAGGGAAATGGGCAGGGGAGCAGGGCAGGAAGATGGTGAATTCTGTTTCAGACTTACTGAATAAGCCATTTTAGCATCATAAAAATCTCATCTGTCCCATGTAGGGGGGCTGATGCCATCTTGAAAGTAAGAACATCAGAGAAGATTTCTAGTCTCCTTCTGCTCTGTGTTGGGAAGAGCCCACCTGGAGGATTGTATTTCCTTCTGAGAGACCAGGATGGGGGACTAGAAGCCATGATGGGGACTATCTCACCAGAAGTCTTTAAAGCAGTGAAATCCCAGACCACCAAAAAAAATCCTAGAAAATGTATATTTTTCTTTTAAGAATATCTTCTGTTCCACAATCATTTAAAACATGACATGTTTACTTTAAAGGAGAGTGCCAGGTAATGTAGAATGTTGATTTTCCTGCCTCTGCCTTTTTTTTTTTTTTTCTTGCAAGGGATCAGCTTCTCTTAGATAACTGGCAAGAATATATTCTACTTTCCACCTTCATAGGTGGAAATACCTTTCTGGGTTTGTTAGAGATAGCTAGTTAGCACAGTGGGTAGAGTGCTGGGCTTGGAGTCAGGAACACCTGAGTTCAAAACCAGCCTCAGACAGTTACCAGCTGTGTGACTCTGGACATGTCACTTACCCTGCAAAATCAGAATCATAACCAGGGTTGTTGAGAGGATCACATGAGATAATAATTGTAATAATTAAATATAAATGTATATGTAGAAATATAACTATATAGTAAATATAAATGTTAGCTATTATTATTATTTTTAGTTGCAACTAGGGAAGGAGTTAGTTTACTCTGATACTTTGCATGAAGAAGTATGTATGATTTCAGGCATTCTTCAGGTCCCAAAAAGAAAGGAGGGTATAATGGAAGGAGCCTTGGTCTGGGCTTGAGTTGGGAACCTGGCTTAGATACGTAACAAGGTATTTGGAAGAATAACTTAACCTAAGATTAATTTTCCTCATCTATAAAACAGAGGAGACAGTTCAATGGTTCAATGGATAGAGTCCTAGGTCTGTAGTCAAGAAGACCCGAGTTCAAATATGGTCTCAGCTATTTACTAGTTGTGTGTTCCTTGACAAATCTGTCCTGTTTGTCTCAGTTTCCTCATCTGTCAAATGAACTGGAGAAGGAAATGGCAAACTCCTCCAGTGTCTTTGCCAAGAAACCCCCAGTGGGGTCATGAAGAATCAGACAGGACTGAAACAACTGAACAGCATAAAACAGAGATGTGGTGTTAAATGACTTACCTCATGGGGCTGTTGAGAACTTCCTTCCTAAACTGTAAAGTTTTATATAAACGTAAGCCATTATTATTATTTACACTCAGTGCTAATATTCAGTCATCTATGCTCTGAGGCTCTCAGGATGGGGAGGGGATGCTAGGTTAGCATCTTATCACTTGGGGGGAGGTTAGGTCCTCTAGGTTATTACCTCAAGTGTTTATTACTAACTAGATCACACTTAGAAGGAAGGAAGAGAATTAAATTGGGCCCTGGGGGAAATGTGGATTGGGTGGGTTTCTTTATCTCTGCGGAGGTTGAGGATGTTTGGCTGTGTGGAGGAGGATTGCTGAAACATTTATCTTTGACAGATTGACATTGTTTGGTATATAATGGGCAGAAGGATGATTTCATATTCTGTTTTTTCCTCTTGTTTTCTAAAACAAAGCATAAAGGAACAACTGGAATATGGTTTTGCTATTAATTTAGAAGCACAGAAACTGATTTGTAAGGGACTTCAGAGGTCAACCACTGCAGGAACATCTGGGCAGGGGTCCTTTCTACATCACCCCTTGAAAGTGGCTGGGCCAGCCTTGGCTTAAAGACCTCCATTGAAGGGGGAATCCGATGCTTCCTGGGGCAGCCCATTCATTCCACTTTTTGTACAACCCTAATTGTTAGCAAATTTTTCTTCATATCTAACCAAAATCTGCTTCCCTGAAACTTGTAAGGAGTTCTACTCTTAGGTCTGCCCTCTGGGGCTAAGGAAAACATGTCTAATACCTTTCCACATGACAGCCCTTCAAATACATCATTTGGGTTTTTCCCTACTCGCCCCTATAGGCTAAACATAGCCAGATTTCTTCAATTGATCCTTGTTTGTATAGTTGGTAACTCCCTCTCATTATCCTGGTTACCTTCCAGATAATGCTCCAGTTTGTCAATGTCCTTCCCCAAATGGGGCGTTCTGAAGTGAATGGAATCTAAGGGCAGAGTACAGTAGAGCTCAAATCTCTCCCCTTCTGGACACCTAGTCAGACATTTGGTCATTTAGAACTTCGGAAGTACCTGCTGTGTGGCAGGCAGGGTGCTAAGCACGGGGGATACAAAGAAAGGGGGAGGGCATCCCTGCTCTTAAAGCGTTCAAAGTTTAATGAGGAAGACCATAGGTAAACACACCTATGTGTATAGGAGGACATATGTGTATCCACACATAGGTATATGTGTATGTGTGTGTATAGACAGCTACTCATTTATAAATACACACATATAGTCTATATATATGTCTATACATTCACATGTATAGACATATAAATAATACACATACATATGTATTTATATATGTGTGTGTATGTATATATACACAGAGAAAGAGAGAGAGTTAAAAGAGACCAGGAAAGGTTTCTTTGTTATTATAATGGATTCATTTTAGTCCTGTCTAACTCTTCATGACCCTATTTAGAATTTTCTTGGCAAAGATACTGTAATGACTTGCAATTTCCTTCTCCATCTGATGTTATAGATGAAGAACTGAGCAAACAGAGTTGAGTGACTTGTCCAGGGTCACAAAGCTAGTGTGTTAGACCAGATTTGAACTCATGAAGATGAGTCTTCCTGATTATAAGCCCAGTGCTTTATTTATTCCACCACCACCTAACTCTACCACCACTTAATTCATTTCACCACCACCTAATTAACTCCACCATCACCTAACTAACTCATTCCACCACCACCTAACTCCTCCACTACCTAATTAACTCCACCACTACCTAACTAACTCCATCACCAACTAACTTTACTACTACCACTATGATGAAAGGCTTCTTATAGAATATGGTTTGTAAGCTGAACCTTGAAGGAAGCCAGGAAAGGGAGATGGGAAGAGACAATTTCAAGCATGGGGGACAGCCAGTGAAAATACCCACTCTGGAAATGGAGCATTTTGTTTGAGAGGGTAAGAATGTATAAGAAGACTTGTAATGTAGAAGGGATCCAAGTTGTAAAGAAATTTTGAATTCCAGAGAATTTTATATTTGATCCTGGAAGTGATAGGGAATTTTTCTCAGATATCTGCTTTACCTTGTATTATGCAGCTGATATTTTTGAACAAAAGTATAACACTTTATACTTAGGTTTATTAAAATTCATTTAATTTGATCTTTCTATACTCAGATTTCTTCTTATTAGAATCATAGTCAATGACTAACAAGAACTTAAACCATTATCTAGTCATAGAATTATGAGTTTCCTGCTGGAAGGGATCTCAAAAACCATTTAGTCAAACTTTTTACAGGTGAGGAAACTGAGGCTCACAGATGTTAAGTGACATGATCAGAATTACACAGCTAGTAGATATCTGGCAAACTTTGAACATATATCTTCCTAAAGCTGAGACTAATGCTCTGTTCATTACATTATTTTACAAAAAAGAAAACTGAGATCTACAGAAATTAAGTAATTTGTTTATGTCTCACAGTATGGAAGCTGGAGAGACATGTCCAGTGCCTTTTTTAATGGACTCCCATCTGGTGCCTCTCATTTTGCAATTAACCAAGGCTGGAGGGACGATTTGTGTTGCTTAAAGGTGAACCGATGGAATGCATTGGAACTAAAAAATCAAAGCTGAGCTCAGAACAAAATGTTTTTGGCTTCCTTACTCACAATGCCGTTGCAATAGTGATGGTATCAGCAAGATTATGAAACAAATTCTTCTCTGGCTACTTATTACAGTCATTGATAACTTTTTCAAAACTGTTCTAATTGAGCTGATGATTCAACCACATGGTACATGCCTAAGTGAAAATTTAAAGAGAAAAAACAAATACAACCTATTAATTTAGTTTTGAGTCAAGTCAAGGAAAATTGTGTTTTAAAATTAAAAAAAAAAAACTTCACAATAAATGGTGCAGAAATCTATTTGCCATGTGTATGGTAATGGCTCTCAATGGGAAATAATGCTTTCTCTGTTGGAAAAAATATATAAGACAAAAAGAGAACCTTGAAAACTGAAAGCATGCAGTGGACCTGCATGATGATACCTAAATCTGTTTGTTTTAGAACTGTCTCCTAATCCAAGAAGCCAGTGTCTCCTTACTCTTAATCTTGTGATTCTCTTATCTGCCTTAAGCACAGATAGCATCAGAAGTGACCCAGCAGGTCTGACTGCTCTTTAAAAAAATGAAAAAACAACAACAACAACAAAAAAAAAACCCTGTCTAATCATTGGCTATTTTAGAGCTTATGCTCCATTTTGGTTCTAATAATCACACTTTCAAATTGCTTATCTCATGGTAGGTCCTAACCCTAACTGACAGACCATCCAGAGGGGCACCATCCCAGGGACAAATTTTAACTCTTTTGCTTTGTAGGAGGAAAGTATTCTCATGGCATTCTTAAGAATAGATTAGAAATGTGACGGAATGGACCCGAGAAGACTTGAAGACCAGTTTTCTGCACTAGTTTAGGAGTGTGGTAATAAAAGACTGTCTTTGAGAAGTGATGATGGCAGTAGAAAGAAGGGGATGGGAGGGATATTATAAAAGTTGAAATGACTTGTCAGTGATTGGCTATAAGAAGTGAAGAAGAACGAAGAATTATATAAAACCTAATCTTTTCACTGTGAGAGACCTGGTGAACAGGACTACAATAATATATATTAAAGTCCAGAAGAATAGTTTTAGAGAAAGAGGAATAAACTCAATTTGGAATATACTGAGTTTGAGGCCCTAGAGGGATATCCAGATAGAGATACCCTAGAGACAACTGGAGATTTAGGGTTGGTGCTCAGAAGAAATATTAGCATGAAAGGTAGAGAATATGAACTGAATGGTATAGACATGACTGCTGTGAGTTTTGAAGAGATCATTGAAAGATGGTGTCATACATTGGAAAGAGCACAGATTTGGATTCAAAAGTCCTGGATTCCTGTCTTGAACCCTACGGCTGACCAGTTACAGTATGGTTTCCTTATCCATAAAAATAAGTGGTTACTTGAAATGACTTAATATTCTTTGATTTTATTATGATTGTAGGTTGTAGTTTGTCAATAGCGAACAAATATTTAAATAGCATTTTTCACGTGCTAAACATTGAGAATCCAAAGAAAAGTAGTCTTTGCTTGCCTTCAGGGAACTCACATTTCAGTAGAGGAGACATAGTGTAAAAAATTAGGTATAGATAAGACAGGAAGTAGTTTCAGAGGGTAAGCCATTAACTGGGGAGGGAGCTGAGTATGGAGAAAGACCTCAGTATCTGAATTGAGCCCTGAGGGATGCCAGAGGAACTAAGCAGTAGAGATTAGGAGCTAGAATATTTTAGGCCTGGGAGACTACAAGGGTAAAGGCATGGAGACAAAAGAAGGAATGTGACAAAGTGTGTAGATCATAATGTGTGGAGGAATTAAGTGTAAGAAGCCTGGAAAAGGGTAGGATGGAGCTGGGTTGTGAAAAACCTTAAAAGACAATCAAGGGACTTCACATTTGAGATATTTGGGACTTTATATGTAGATGGTAGGGAGCCACTGGAAATTGCTGAAATGGGGGATGACAAGAGCAGATCAGTGCTTTAGGAAAATCACTTCTACAGCAATAGGGGTGAGACCAATTAGAAGACCATTTCAGTAAAACAAGAGGTAATAAGGCTCCTTTCTAGAGAGATGACCATATGAGTAAAGAAATATCTGAGAGATGGTGGGAAGATAGAAACAATATTTGGCAATGAATTGGATATGAGAGATGAGTGAGGAGTTGAAGATGACACTGAGGTAGAAATTTGGGGGATTGGGAGGATGGTAGTGCTTTTGACAGAGAGAGGGATGGATATCCAGAAAGGAAATGTTAGAGGCTGGATGATTCCAGGGTCTTGTTCTTTCTCTTATACTATGTTGCCTCTGAGCTCTTCTGTTAACTACCTTTGTGATTTTGGGAAAACCACTTTAACTTTCTGGAACTCAATTTCCTCATCTGTAAAATTATGGTCTTAGGTCCAAATGAGTTCCAAAGTCACTCCACAGTTTGAACCTCAATAGCACTGGTTTAAAAAAAAATGTAGATCTTTTCCTAAGATTTATCCAATTTCATCAGTTTCCTAAGAATTTCAACTCTTAAGTGAGACCAGTCAGAGAATCTTTTCCTTGCTGTCAGAGCTCTCCTTTCACTGGTTTCTCAATCCTCCCTGATCACCAAATTCAAACCTAAGGCACTAGCTTATTGACCTTTCTAATCTTGTGCTTGTTTGGTTCCCTGGGCTCAAAAATCTTTATTATTTATATATATATTCTATATTTATACATTCTATATATATTTCTATATATATGTTATATATTTTCTATATGTGTAAATATATATGTTCTCTACATATTTTATATATAATCTATCTAATATATTAATCTATATTATATTTGATTTATTATATCAAAAAACCCTATTATATCCCAGTAAGGTTTCCATTTCTTGCATCCAAGCATCTCTTCCCTAAAAGAGTGAATGGGGAATTGGGAGTAAAGGAAATTAGTTCCATTCAGATTAGTGATTGGATTTGACCATCACTGCTTGTTCCTTTTTTTTTTTTTTTTTTTTTTGGCACATGTCTTGTTTGGGCTTTGGATCAGTACATGCCTTGACCCTGTACTAAAAAAGACACTCAGGAAGAACAGATGAATTGACCTCAGTAGGGATACAAGAATACACTCTAGGTACTGCATGTACTTTGCTCCCCTCAGCTTCAACTGACCTCTGTTCCCTCTCCATATAGGATCTCCATGCCCCTATACAGAGAGAGGCTTGACTGAGAAAAATACAGTCCTTTATCTCCCCTGCTTCCCCCACGTCCTGCTCAAAGCGCTGGTACATCAACCTCCACTATATTCAGCTACTCCCTGAAGCCCTGCTGCCATTGAACCTTCCCAAGAGACTCTCTTAGCTGTTGTGCAAGGTGCCACCTGAGCCCTCTTCCTCCTCTGGGACCGGCAGCACACGGTTATCCCTGAAACATTGCCAGACCAACTTTTCTCTCTTTTTCCGTCTTTTTTCTGCTACTGTCCCATCACTGGATACTCAAATCTGGCATATGTGCCTTTCCCTTCTGCTTCCTGTCTGTCATTCAAGTGGGTTTTCTCAAATTTATTTATAGGAGCAAAGAATATAAACAAACTCAAAAACAACACACCAGGGCAGGGCAATTAAAAAGGTAAGAAAATCAGCTGGTCTCTGCCTGGGTGGAACCAATCTGTCTAAGCTCTTCTACCCAGCTGGAGTTTCCTGACCTAAAGGAAAGGCAGAGACATAGAGCATCTCCACTGACTTTATACCTCATAGTGTTTCAATTCCTCATCATTCCCTTTCCACCAACAGGAAGAAACTATCATATCAGAAAATGAGAGACAATTGGGTCTTCCTAGGAAAAATACTACCACGAAGCTATGAGAAGCAGGGCTTCTATCTTCAGAGAGACCCAGTCAACTACTAAGACCCACTTGCTTCCAAGACTCTTGGAGTAAGATGGGATATAGATAGCTATTTTAAAATCCTAACCAGATGGGCCTCGGTGTGTTGCTTAGCAGGAGAAATCAAACCTCCCACCCTCCAGAAGACATGCTAATGAGAAAAATGGTGAATGGAATTTTCAGGGGTCTAATCAACCTGCTTTCTTCCTGGGAACATGGAGGTTTGGAGCTCTAGAGGCTTCTGCCTTGTTTCAGACTAACTCTTAGCCAATGGCTTTGCCAAGAAGACAATTATGAGTGTTTATATCTTAGTCCTTCTTCCTTATGTCTGTTTCCAAATAATGTCCTGCTGGAACTGCAAGTCAAAGAGGATTATAGATGGGTAAATTTTCTGCTTCTACCTGAGGTTCTCTCAGCCTTCTGAGTGCAAGTGCTTATTTTTAGCATCTATGTGACTATTGCTTTTAAAATCGATAATACATAAAATATTTGCCTTTGTCCTTTGTTTCAAATAAAAAAACCTGGTGTTTTTCCTTAAAGAAATGCTTCAACATCCTGCTTTAGTTGTGTGTGTATATATACATATATGGAATTTCTTTAAGTGTATAATACATATATATATATCATGTAAATATATTTGGTATATTAAAATCATATATTTTATGCATATGCAACACCCATATATGCATACATACACACTCATGTGTCCAAATTATTTACACTTTCTGTGCCTTACTTCCCTCATCTGTGAAATATGGAACTGGCTACATAGCCTCTCAAGATCTATTGAAATTTTTGAATTCTACAATGCTATCATTGTAAGGTTCATACTTGATTCCTTATATCCCTAGTCACCCAGATCCTTAGCCCTCTGGCTACCATGAATCCATATGACATCAAGCTGTGGATCAATAACAGACTGAAGAAGAGAGGCCCTATAATATACTGTAAATTCAGAATTGGAAGATCTAAACTCCCTTCTCAGTTCTGTCATTTACTACTTGTGAGCCAGTCACAACCTCTGTGGATATCAGTTTCCATATCTGTAAAATTGGATAAAGTCCATTATAGCTTTAAATCTATGATTGCGTGATCTATGATAATTTCATCACAAAAGATAACAGATGGCTAATCTGATCTGAGTATTCAGGTCGCTTTAATCAAAAGCCCATCCTGATTTACATAGATATATCCAGACCTTAATATTTTACCTCAACAAATAAGAAAAGGTCCTCATTTATACTCTTCTCTAAAGAGACCTTGAAAGTATGGGACATGATGTTGCCATCTTTATACCAATGTAGTTCATCACTTACAGAGAGTGGTCTTGGGGAAGGCGGGGAATTGAGAAGTGAGGGGGTTTGCCCAAAGTCACACATCCAGTATTGCCAGATGGGAAATTTGAAGCTAATTCTTCCAGGGTCCCAGGACAGCTTTTTATTCATAAGCTTTGCTATCAGAAGTTCCTCACTTTGCTCCACACAGGGAAGTCATAGATCTGGTTTTAAAAAAAAATAATAGCATCTATTTCTTAGGGCTTTAAAATGAACAAAGTATGGGTCCTCACAATAATCCTGTGAGTTGTGTAGTGCATGTAACATTATCTAAATTTTATAGATGAGGCAACTGAGGCTCAATGTCACATAGTTAATAGCTACATTTCCCTCAATGCCAAATACATAATAAATACTCTATAAATAATTGATTGACACACATTGGGTATCTGAAGCTGGAAGGATAGCTCTGACCACTCCATGTGACAGAGTTTTAGAATTTTAGGAGATGCAAAGACTTTGTAGCTCAATAATTTTAATGTTCTCATTTTGCAAATGACAGAATTAAGGCTCAGAGAGCTTTACAAGTTCACATAGACTTTTTAGTAGATGATCTAGGGACAGAACTTAGCTTTCTTTTCTCCTAAACTGATGAGTTTTTTCTAGTCTTAAAAGAATGGGTCATCTGAAGGCAGTCCAAGACCAATACTTCTACTGCTGCCCTTGATCCTACCCCCTTCTATCTCCTCTAGAATTCTGCCCCTTTTGTCGCTGCCCCTCATTCTCTAACTAATATCCAATCTTTCTAATGCTGCCTACAAATATGCCCATATTTGAAAATCCTTTACCTGACCCTAGCATCCCCCCAAACTATTATTTTACTAATCTCCTTACTCTCACAGTCAAACTCCTTGAAAAATCTCTCCATACTTATTGCCTCTACTTCTTTCCCTTCCTTTCCCTTCCACTCCACATTTCAACCCCTTGCAACTATTTCTGACCCTCACTCAACTTTCTCAGAGGTCACAATTTTTATCCTTCTTAAATTCTCTCATAGCTTTTGACAGTCAACCACTCCCTTATGGTTACTTTTTCCATTCTGGGTTTTCATAATACATCTCTTTCTTGATCCTCTTCCTACATATAAGACTACTACATTTCAGTCTTTTCTGGAGGATCATCATCTATGTCCCACTTCATACATGATGGTATATCCATAGGTTCTGATCTCCTTCTCTCTCTCCACACTCTTGATGATCTCCTCAGTTCCCAATGGATTGTTTCAATCTCATAATTGTGCCAATGGCTCCAAGTATGATTTGCATTATGCATCTGCCATCTCACAGGCACAAATTTGTATGCACATCTAGCCATCACCTCGTTCCTGAACTCCAGCCTCACATCTTCAACTGCCTGTTGGATATCTCCGTCTTCATATTCCATAGCCATAGGAAATTCAGCCAAACAGTTCTATAACTCATTATTCATACTGTGTAACAGCTCTTTTTCAGTTGAAAGTATTACCATCCCTCTAGTTGCTCAGGTTTACTAAGTAGGAATCATCTTTGACCCTTCTCCTACTGACAAATTCCACCACCCCATATCTAATCAATTGCCAAGTGTTATCAGTTCTACCTCCTCAACATCTTTTGTATCCAGCTCTTATCTTCACTCATATGACCATCACCTTAATTCAGACTTTCATCATCCCTTTCCTAAATTATTGTGATTCCACTTAACCCCAATTACCACTGCAAAAAAATAAAAATAAAAAAATAAATTATTGCAATTACCTTTTGATTGGTACCTCCACTTTAATTCTCTTCCCTCTCCAATTCATCCTTCACACAGCTATGAAACTGATATTCCTAAAGCACAGACCTGACTGTTACTTACTCCCCTGCTCAAGAAATCTCACTGACTTCCCATCTTTGGCTCTTAAACCTGTCACAATCTGGCTCAAGCCTAACTTTCCAGACTAATTAAAAATCATTCCCCTTCACTCTCTTTTATCTGTTTGCTTTCCCTTGTATGTGACATTTCCCTATCTACTTCTGTGTCTTTACCTAATTTGACCCCCTTCCTCATCTCCACTTCTTAGAACCCCTTAACTCAGTTTAAGGTTTAATTAAATAGTTACCTCTACAATAAGCTTTTCTTTATTGCTCCAAATTTTAGTGCTTCCTCTTTAAACAATATCATCAACAACAACTTTGTGTTTCTCTTGCATGTGTTTTGTGTTAATTTATCTCTGTTGATGTTGGTAAGCTCTTAGAGGGTAGGAACTGTTCCATCGTCTTTGGATACCCATCACTTAATACAGTGTCTGACTCAAACTAGGCAGAATTGTGTGTGTTGTCACAAGACACTCACTATAAGACTTAACTATAGAAAGACTCAGAGATGGTGTATAGTTCATAGACAAGTGTTAGGGTACTGTAGAAAAAAGGGATTTCCAGGTCTATTAAAACTCAACTCTAAGGCCACATTAGTTAGAAAGGAGATTTGGGGGACATTCAGTTTGTGCTGCTGTTGCTATAGATAGGGACCACTTTAGCTACAAAATATGAATAATGTTGAATGGAGATGATTTCTTCTGAGTTTGTTTCATGGTGAGGAGAATCTGAGCAAGAAAATCGAGAACTGGCATCAGGGACCAGAAATCTAAAGGAGCAAACCATTCATGTTCCTTGATGTCAGGGAAAGATCTTTTATTTCAAATGTGAAATGCCAAATAGTCCAGGAATGATAAAATCACCCTAGTTTTTCTTGTGAACTCCTAGAAGTCATCTTTGTTGGTATAAATGAGATCATTTAGCCTAATTAGTTCCAAGCTTAATTAGCAGTAATTATCCCAACATGGGAGTAATATCCGAGCAGGAAGTGCCGAGTCCTCGATTAGATAGATCTCTAATTGGTGTTACAATATTGTAATTAAAGCGTGTTTATACGCCTCTGCCACAGTGAGCGATTTGTTTCATGTCTGATTAAACAGGGAGACCCAGCAGCCTTTAAGGAGGCCATGACTTTAGTTCTGACTCACATAACATGTTAGCCTTGTGACAAAAAAGATCTGGAGAGGCGCCTATCTGTTCTCGGTCCTGCCTCTGTTAATAGTCAGATTTGTGCCTAAAGTTAAGAGGATGTGAATATTCTCTACCTGTCTCTTGGGCTCCAAGGAAGCAGATGTCCTTATGATTAAGGCTGAAGAGGACATTTATTTCACCTGGATGTGTGGAAAGAAACCCTTCCTGCATCTGCAGGTCAGGGAATATGAGGATAGCTGATGGTCACATAATGTTTCCAAAGTTTGGAAAATATTTTACAAACATTGACTCATTTTTCCCTCCTAAAAATCCCATGAGATAAGCATGATGGTAATGATGATGATGATGATGGTGATTCTGCAAATGGGGAAAGTGAGGTTCAGAAAGACCAAGAGACGGAAAGGAAAAGCATTGGATTTGGAGTCAAAAGGATTGGATTCAAATCTCTTTGCTATCCTTCCCTGACTGTATTACCGTGGACAAGTCACTAAGGTTTTAACTTCCCCCTAGGTAAAATGAGAGAATTGAATTAGATAGCCACCTCTGAATATAATGGTGCTTTAACTGTCTCATTTAACCTGGCTTGCAAAACTGAGAGATAACAAAGGAGGGTTTGAGCCCAAGGCTCTTCCAACTCCAAATCTGGCACTCTTTGATATCTTGCCGATTTTCATTTGCACACAACTTTAAAGAGTGACCTTCAATGGACTAAAAAGAGTTATTAGTTCTTTGTTCTAAGATCATAAGTACTAGCTAGCATTTATGTAGTATCTATGTGCAATGGACTAAACAGAGTCATTAGTTCCTTGGCCTAGGATTATAAATTCCTAGCTAGTATTTATATAGTACCTACTATGTGCAATGGACTAAACAGAGTCATTATTTCCTTGGCTTAAGGATATATATATATATGTTTGCTGAGGCAATTGGGGTTAAGTGACTTGCCCAGGGTCACACACCTAGGAAATGTTAAGTGTCTGAGACCAGATCTGAACTCAGTTCCTCCTGACTTCAGGGCTGGTGCTCTATCCACCGCACCACCTAGCTGCCCCTGATCTAAGATTATAAATATCTAACTAGCATTTATGTAGTACCTACTTTATGCCAGGCACTGTGTTAAGTACTCTACAAATATCATCTCATTCAATCTGCCCTACTATTCTGTTAGCTAGGTACTATTATTACATCCCTTTTACAGATAAGGAAACTGAGGCACTGAGCACTTAAGTGACTTGCCCAGGGCCATATAGCCATTGAACTCAGGTCTGTCTGACTCGAAGATCAGCATTTATCACATTTTGAATGATCAGGATCAAAATTTTGGAGCAAACATTTAGGAGCCCTTCTAAGTGTCTATTTTGAAGTAAAATAGATTTGCTTACAGTGGTCAGTTATATGGCCTGTGGTACAGTGGAAAGGGCTCTGCATTTAAGTCAGAAGGCCAGGATTCTAATCCTGGATTTGTCTCTTATAAGTATGTGAACTTGGACAATTCTTATCAACATCTTTGGACCTCAGATTGCTCATCTCCAAAATAATAGCAATGGACAAGATGTCCTCCAAGATCCTTTTTCAGTCCTAAATCTATGGGATCTGCAGAATTAGTTAAGAAATGTTCTATGTTAGCAACATGGAGGAAATGGGGTACCGAGAAATGAAACATTTTATGTAACTTCATTCTCTGAGAAGAGATAGCATTGAAGAGAACTCCCACCTCCAGTCAGGCAGCCATTTTGATTTGTTATCAGTCTTACTTTTGGTCAGTTTTTCTGCTGTTGCTGCCAAAAACAGAGCTTAAGGATTTGTTGCAAGAGCTCCATGAATAACAATCCCCAAGTGAGAGTGGGAATAAGAACACGGACATTGTAGATGTTCAAAATCAGGAGTCTGGGTAATCCACACATGAGTTGGTACAGTTTACTTTTTATCTTAAAACACTACTGGGATATATTGTGTAAGGAACTTTAGCCTTAATGTATTTGTTTGTCTTCAGAAAAAAATAATGTACAACATTATTGTTGCAACTTAAAAATTTCTGCCTAGAATTAAAAGCATAGTCACTTGTATTGAGGAACTTTGTTCTGAGAAGCTTGAGTGTTTTGGCTTGCAGGTAACTGATAGAGTTTATGAATTATAATAAATCATTTAGGTTTTGCATTTGGTATAAACTTACACATTGAAAAGGTAGCATAGGATGAAAGGAGTAATTCCTGGATTGGGTGTCAAGACTTGAGTTAAATTCTAGTTCTTGAATCTTGCTAGCAGAGACCCTAAATACATGATTTAAGCTCTCTAAACCTAGATTGTTCCCTGTAAAATAAAGATAGTCCTATCTTTATAGGTGAGGAAATCAGAATGGTGAAGGATCTTGAGGAGTTTATGTCTCACGAAATAACTGGGAATTTTTAATGAGGAAGAAAGAAACCTCAGGAAGAACATGGCATCTGTCTTCAAATATATGAAAGGTTTTCCATGGCGAAAGTGAATTAGACTTGTTCTTTTTTTTTTTTTAAACTGAGATGATAGGAATATGAACCATGATTTGAAGTTAGAGACACCATTTTGAGATGGATGTAAGGAAAAACTTCCTAATAATTAGAGCTATCCAAAAGTAGACTTGACTGCCTGTGGAGGAAAGTGTTTAAGCAAAAGCAGAAGTGACCCCTTATTGCTTATGGGCAGAGGAGATTCTGAGATATGAGATGTAGCTGATAGATCTCATCCAACCCCTTCATTTTGCACATAAAAAATTGCATAGGGTCCCAAGGTTAAGTGATTTTCCTAAGATCAAAGAAATAGTGAAGAAAAGAGCCAATATTAAAATCCAGTTGATCCTGGGGAAAATGTTCTGTAAATCTCGAGGTACAAGGTAAATGTGAGTTATTATTATTGCATGTAGATTCTGTTCTCAGCTGTACTTAGGAAACACTCCAGTTCACCTCATTGTTTCAAAGGATGCAGCAGCTTTCTCAAAGCAAAATTTACCAATAATTTTTTTCTAAAATGCCACATAAACTTTTAGATGGGGGTGTTCCCCAAAGGTGGGAATCATTGCTGTATTCCCCATTTGCTCACATGTAAACTTTTATCACTGTTGGCACCTGATGTAACTCAAGGAAAACTGGAGCGCACCCACAGGAGGACAGCTAGAATGGTCAAAATTGGCAATCTTTTACTTGAAAAAATGGGGGGATATGATTGCTATCTTCAGATATTATAAGGGTTCACCTTTGAAAGAAATATTCTCCATAAACTTAGAAGATTATTAGGGAGAAATTATAAGGAGGCAGATTTTGGATCAACATGAGAAGGAATTTTCTAATAAGTAGAACTGTCCTAAATTGAAATGGACTATCTCAGAAGGTGATGAATCATTGGAGGTAGAAGGTCTACTTTAGAGGGGTTTTCATTCTTCAGGTAGGCTCTGGATATCTTAGGTCACTTTCAAATTTAAGATTCTGTGATTCTATGAATTAAAAAAAAATATATTTATTAAGCACTTAATATGTTCCAAGCACTGTGTACATGATTATTTTCTTAGACAACCATCATTGAATAATCAATGAATATTTAATAGTTTGGTGACATTAAAACTTACAATGCTTTTAGCTGAAAGAGATTTTTCTTGACTTTCAAGGCAACTATTATGATCTCAATTGTGAATACCAAATCACCCTCAGTTTTCCAGACTGGCCTAGCCAGGAGACCACTGATTGAGCTTATTACAATATACATGTGTATATATATATATATATATATATATATATATATATATATATATATACACACACACACACACACATACTGTTGAGGCGAAGATCCTGGAATGAACACATTGCTTTGTCTAATACATAAAGTAAATCCTCTTTCCCTGACTAGCCAACTCTTGGTCTTCCCCAAGAGAATGAGGGCGAATATGTGGAAATCTATCATGGCCAGAAGTAAAACAATTCAATATTCTTGGTACTTTAGTAATATAATCTTCACAATTGAGAGGCAGCATTATGTTATAATGTATGGCTTGAACTATTGTTGTGAATCTCTTTGGTAGGGATTTCAGGGAGAAGAAGGTCCAAATTGAGAGTAACAAGGTGGCTCACAGATGTTACATTGAGAATTGACATGTATATGGTTTGAATGATCAGAAAACCTCTAACTAAGCTATTAAAATCATTCTGTTTGCAGTTGGACTCATGCCGGATAAATCTAGTTAGAATCATCGATGAAATATGAGTCTTATGATTACTGCTGGGCATTTCGGTCAAGGTCATCATCAGCTTACTATTTTTTAAATTTAGAATTTATTGAGCACTCCTCATGCTGGGCTCTGTCGAAAACTTAGCGCCCAGTGAGCACACTGGCCGGCTTAGGTTACTCCCCATCTCATGTTGCTCATCAGGGACCTGCCTTTAGTTCCTGTGGAGTTCACATTCAGCAGGGACTCACCCAGGCTAGAGATAGAATCTGATGCTTCTTTTATGACCGTGGAAAGGGGTCCAGGGCGTGAGCACGGTATGTTTCCTTTCTGGAATGTGCCTCCAGCAAACCCTGTGACAAATGCGGTGGTATGCTCTGAGTCCTGCTTCTGGCAGGGTCACCCGTGACTGGCTTGGACCTGATTGCTTATTTGCCTTCCTTTCTCAGGAAATGTCACTGACCTTCTCCAACCCTCAGTTTTCTCATCTGTAAAATGAGCAGGTTGTTCTCCTTTTAAATTCTAAAACTCTGTAATCCTCCCATTTTGGGCTGTTTAGGGGGTGAATTCCCTTGTGAAAGGAAGAGCACATTGCTGTCTGAAGCATAAAGCAAATCCTCTTTCTCTCTAGCCAACCCTTGGTATCCCTCAGGGAGTGAGACTGAATCTGTGGAAATCTATCATAGCTAGAGGGGACCCCCAACAAAAAACCAAATAACTTCTCTGTCCTTTATGCCTTCATGATGTCCGTAGATAGAACAAAATTCCATGAAATATACAAATGCTCGGTTGTGATATTAATAATATCTCACCTTTACATAGCATTTTACAGTTTCCTATATGTTTTCCTTATGATAATCCTGAAGTTGGTAGGACAACTGTTATTCTCCCAATTTTATGGATGAAAAAGCAGAGGCTTAGAAATAAAGTGATTTGCCATAGCTCATAATGGAAATTAAACTTGACTCATGCTTTCTATCTGTAAAGTCTGTAATGTTAAACCTATGATATTTGATATTTTGGAAGACAAGATAGAATAATATTTCAGTTTTCTTCCAGATGTTTAGAATCAAACAGACATAGTTTAATTGTAAAGACTCTCCTCTTTGAAATCTCACTCTAATTTGTGGGCTACCCAACAAATCTCCATGAGCATTTTGTCCTTCCGTCTGTTTCACAGACTTTCACACTATCCCAGTGTTCTACCTTCCCCTAAACTTTCACTAATTACTTCCAGCCCCTGCACTTTTCCTTTGAAAAATGTCCCCTTTTTCTTTCTTAATTTAACAATTCTGTCTTTCCCTCCCCCCTGACAACCCTATTGGTCAAATCCATCTAAACCAGTCTAAAGACTGATCTCCCAAAAACTTTCCCTGATTAATCTCAACCAGCATTACTTGAGTATAAATAGTTTGATCTCTGTTCACTTGATTACTTATCTTGTCTGGTTGCTCCATTTCTGGGAGGCAACAAGGTATCCTGGAAAGAGCTGCAAATTGGAAGGTGAATGAGAGACCTGGGTTTTAGGTATTCTTGTATCACTGAATAGCTAAGGCAGAGAAGCTGTTTGTGAACCAGAGCTTTGAACTTGCTCACCTATAAAATGAGAGAAGTACTAGATGATCTTTAATGTCTCTTTCTACTTGAAAATTCTGTAATTCTATGCTTGTTCACTTCTTAACCAGATTATAAGCACCTGAAAAGGTAGTGCTGATTCATGCTTCTTCTGTATAGTAGAAATATAGTACTGATCCCCAAAATGGGGTTTAGCAAATGTTTCTTACCTTTTCCCCCCCTCACAGCTTCTGGAAGAAACTACCAAATATGAGGGCCACAACGACTCCCACTGAGACACATTCTGGGAAATGCTGTTCTAGGACCAACTCATTGGTTTATGCTCAAACACCAGAGAGCAAATCACTGCATTAAGTGAGGGCCCATACCTAGCAGCTTTGGTTTTTTTAAGGAAATGTGTTTATGGTTTGTGCTGTTTTCCTCAGCAAGATCATTTCCTTGCAAATAATGAGAGCTGAGTGTGATATGGTTGAAATCCCATCACTCTGCAAAGATGGAGAACTCACGTGATGATTACTGGGGCCCATTATCCAAAACGATACTCACAGGAATGCTGTCTGGCAAATATTAACTTGTGAACCACAGCAGCATTTAGGATACTGCATAGTCTACCTACTCCCAAACCTACAACTTCTTTGGATTTTAAAAAATTTTTTCTATTCTTGGCTTTAATCCTTACATTGATTTTTCTCTCCTCTCCTCTTCCCTTCCCTTCCCTTCCCACTCCTCCCCTCTCCTTCCCTTTATTCCCTTACTCTCTTCTCCTCTCTTCTCCTCTCCTCTCCTCTCCTCTCTCCTCCTTTCTTCTCCTCTCCTCTCCTCTCTCCTTCTCTCCTCTCCTCTGCCCTTCCTTTCCCTTTCCTCTTCCTTCCTTTTTTCCTTTCCTCTCCTCTCCTCTCCCTTTCCTTTCCTTCCCTTTCCTTTCTCTTCCCTTCCCTCTGCTTCCCTCCTCTCCCCTTTTCTTCCTTTTCCCCCTTTCCCTCCTCTTCCCTTTCCTTCCCTCCCCCCTCCTTCTCTCCTCTCCCCTTTTTCTTCCCTTCCCTTCCCTTCCCTTCCCTTCCCTTCCCTTCCCTTCCCTTCCCTTCCCTTCCCTTCCCTTCCCTTCCCTTTTCCCTCCTTCCTTCTCCATCTCTTCTTATTTAGAAACAAATCAAAAAGAGAAATTCCTTCATTTATCTCCTATTGGAAAATTAGTCATTTCTAAGTATTATACAGTGACACCATTTCCTTCTCTTGATCAAGGTATCTATTTATTCTTATGCCTTATCCCCAAAACATGCAGACTGAGGCATTGGAAGGATTCTGGCAACTGAGGAAATTGATTATGTGATCAACTTGATGCCTTTTCTGTACACCAGAGGAAGTATTAAGATTTGCAGAGAAGGAAAGGATTGGAAGAGATTTCTCCACATGGCAAATGTAGCAGATGAAGGAAAGCTCAGAAACACGTGAATGTATGTAGAGAGAAGACTCAACCCAGAAGGAGGAGTTGTGGTTTCCATTAAAGCCACAAGGGAAGTGAAGGACGTTGCCACTTTCTTGCCTGTGGCTCAAAGATTCTGCTCTGGCTTCCTCTGATAGGCTATGGGCAGCTGGTCTTCCTGGAGGAATATCTTTATTGCTCTCTCTCTTCTAGAAAAGCACTAAGCGTGGTTTATCTGTGGTCTTGATGAGCTTCAATTTGCCACATTGTACACCTATGTTTCCAAATTTGTTTCCCTCTGAGAAAAGCAGAATGTTGAAACTACCCAAATAATTCTGAGCAGGAGGGAAAGTTAGGATTTCATCACAACCTCCCTGAGATTTAGTTGGGTTTCTTCATGACTTGCTGTGTTGGTCAACAATAACAGACCAACAAAAGTTAGAGATCAGGATCGGGCTTGGCCCTGGAGGGAGAGAGGAGAAGGGAGAGAATGACTGCATTCCTCCCCCTTGATGGCAGAGAGGGGACAACAGGAATGGAACGTTTCAGAGCTGGCCCTCATGCTGGTTACTTTTGCTGAAACTGCTTTTTCTTCTTCATCTCTTTTTTACTTTTTGTAACAAAGGATGATTCTCTAGATTGGGGAGCAGAGGGAGAGATACTGAAAATAGAGATGATATAAAAACAAATAATAACACATTTTTAAAGAGTTGTTACATTGGATAAACTTGTCACCCAGTGATGGTGTAAGGTAGCTTGATGATGAACTAAACTCCAGTCTTAGCTGTGCTGATCCATGTGTGTGTGTGAGAGAGATTTCTAACTTGCCAGGGCCTCCAAAGTATTTAAAGTTATCTCCAATCATGATAAAATAAAAGAGTTGATCTTTGCTAGAGGAAGAATTCTCTAAATAATACTATACCATAATTCTCCATTTTTAGAAATGTTGGCTTGTGATTTAGGCTTGTGATTTAATGATAATAAAATCTTACATTTATATTGTGTTTAATGGCAGTCATCTCACTTGAGCTTCACAACTCTGAGAAGGCAAGAAAATTATCATTATTTATTTATTTACTTACTTTTAATTGAAGAAACTCAGAGGTTAATTGGCTTATCCAGGATAACAAAGTGAGTAACAAAGCCAGGACTAGAAAAAATTTCAATTCCCAGCCCAGGCTATACTGACCAACCTACAGCAGTTCTTCCTTTACTAAGGGTTTAACTATAAATTATCCTATATGTCTTTCCACATATTTACCCATTGATTCTTCTTTTTAAAGGAATTTCATCACTCTTATTCCTATAGGAGTTTATCTGTGGGCAGAGAGTTTGTTTCAGGTTTTGTTTTTGTATTGCCTTTTTTTCCCCTGTACTGTCCCTGACCACCCTACCTACAAGTACCACTTCTGATCCTGTCTCTCTTAGTCCACTGGCCTCATTCGCCCCCTCTCGCTTATAAAAATTGCTCTGGCAACTACATGACACAAAGTTAGGACACATAAATAGCTTAATGTTCATCAGGACACACACACACACACACACACACACACACAAAGGATCAGCATTGCTAAATCTGGAGAAGTTTAGTTCATCAAGTTACCCTAAACCATCACTGGGTGACAAGTTTATCCAAGAAAAAATTGGATACCACGAGTCTTCAGAGGCAGTAGAATCTGGGTTCAAATTCTAAAAATTACACACGTGTGAACCTGGATAAGTCCCCTAACTTCTCAATGCCACAGGTAACTCCCTAAATTATAGAGTAGGTGCTGATCTGCATTGAGAAAATGCAGAGTCTACTCTAGAAGTTCCTTATACTAGTATAAGTTCTGAGTTCTAAGAACTATAAGTTCCTTATACTAGTCTCCAGTTGTCCTGATCTATATCTGGCCACTGAATCTATATGGTAACTTTGTAGAACTCTCTCTCATTTCAATCTAACTTATTTGTATTTCATGATATCAACTCCCTGATGTCATGGCCCTCTTCAGGAATGAAGGGCAACCAATAATAAAAACCTAGATCTGTTCCCAAATGCACACAAAATGAAGTATTTGGTCCTGAACTGTGCAGCTTTAACTACAGAATTAGAAGTAACTCCAAGGTTATAGAGAGGTACTGGGCAGGTGGAAGTGGGGGAAGATTTTTAAAAGAGTCTTCGGGGGTGGTTTGTGAGTCGATGATAAAGCACCTCTTTTGCATAATACGGGCACATTTCTAAACTGCTTCTCCCTTGAGGGGCTAGGAGGCTTCTGAAGTCATATTGTGCAAGCAGTCAGACAGATTCCACTAATTCATAAAGAAAGCCCAGCTCCTATATCTGCAGGATATTTAAATATCCTGTATATTTAGCCTCACACCAGATTTTAAAGACTCATATCTTGACAAATTCAGTGTAGATTCCAGGTCCCAGCCATACCTTATCTGATAGGTTTTTTGTTTTTATTTTTCCCATTTGTTGATTTCATGTGAATTTTAAATCCTGGCAATTTTCAGTTGCCTGGATCTGTTTTTCGCTGTAGATTTTTAAAGTATTTCATCTTCTGCCTTCATTTGACTGCCTTCACTGTTTGTTTGTTTGTTTTTTTAAAATGACAATTCTGCATAGATTTCAAATTCCAGCTGCATTATTTAACTATCCAGTGTGTATTCGGGGGGGGGGGGGGGGGGGGGGGGGGGGGGGGGGGGAGGGACTCATTTCTCATGACTATTAGTCATATCCCTACTGTTTGTTTGTAGCATTTTAATTTCCTTCGGCTTTAGTCTTGCCCAGGTTTGGAGTCTTGACTGTATTTAGCTATTTCTTTGTTTTGCTAAGACATATTTGCGTCTTTGGTGGATTTTGTATATTGCACATCATGGAGGATTGTTTTCTCCCCCTTCCCTCTCATTGATGCAGCTTTTTGGAGGCTTTTGCACTGTAACTAGAGGTTTTTCCTAAGGAATAAGGTGCTTGTGAATTTCAGTAGCTGTTCTTTGTCTTGATCAGTTTTATAAAAATGCAGCCTATCCCCCAAACGGGCACAGACACAGAAAGCAAGCTTTCCTTCTGAGCAGCCGAATAAAAGAGAGCAAGCTTCTTGAATTTGTAAAGTAGTTAGTGCTCAGTCATAATCACTGCAGGTGACGATGGCCTAAGCATTTGTAACTCCTGAGGTTTTCCAACCAAACAGCATCTAGGAGCATAAAAAGAGCATTTTTCCTGAAAGGGGTTCCCTGAAGAGCTGTTATATGATGCACAATCCCTAACCTTCTATTAACAGCTGACCCGAACCCTGACCTTGGTTCACCATGGAGTTATTTCATTTGCCAGGTGTGAAAATAGGATTTTTGCCATGGAAGGGAGTTATTATTTCTGAGGCTTATTCCTTTAGTGAGTTGTGATGATTGTGGTTGATTTTTAAAAAAAGAAATTAGCTATGGAACATATCATTAAACATTTATTCAGCCATGTTTGGGATGAGGGGGAGCTGTTTATTTGTATTTGATGGGCTGTCTTCCCAGATGGGTTTCAGGCATTCACCCCACAATTTGTACACTTTCCCTGGTACTGTTCTGATCTCCCTTAAGAATGTGACAAGGATATGCCTGTTGAGAAGTGGAAAGAGAAGGAGTGGAGAGAGAAGAAGCATTTATTAAATACCTACTATGGCTCAGGCATTGTGCTAAGTACTCTACAAATATTATCCCATCTTTTTACTGCCTTCCAGCTAGGTCAATTCTGGACATTTTTTACCTGGCTTATACAGATAATGGAACCCAAATTATAGTGCTATGGGTCACTCTTTTGTAGAATGGGTGTTGTGTGTTGGGGAGTTCAAAATATAATTTACAAAAGATAATTTGCAAGTATATCATCCAAACCTATGTTTTATATAGGATGGTTTTTTAGAGTTTCAGGAGAACTTTCCTTTAGTGTACCCAAGTAGAACAAAGTTAGTAGCACAGTGGCTGGTGTTCTGGCTGTGGAGATAAGAAGATCTGAGTTTAAATCCTGCCTGAAATTCTTGGCAATTAACTTTTCCATTTCTCAATTTCCTTAATTATAAAATGAGGAAATTGAACTTAATAGCTTCCCCTTTCTAAATCTATGATCCTATAAAAAATATGAAGTTTAAAACTCCAAACTGTTAAAAGAGATAAAGCCTTAGGGTCAGTGCATAGCCAAGTATATCTGATTTAAATACCTTGTTTATTATAATTTTGGGGTAGATGTCAGAATTTATTGTTTAGCATTTCTATCTTTGTTCTTTTTAAGAGCTTTATAATCATTTATATAAGCTGGAGATTAGTTGATCTTCAAGACATTCCCATGGGATGAGTGGGTGTTGAATTTTCTTATCATCTGCTTTATAGATTTTTCTTGTCCCTGGAGTGACAAGTAAATTCATTGAAAAGGCCCTTAGATATCATTTGTCATTCAGTCTACCTCCCTTATTACACAGATGAGGAAAATGAGCATCAGAAGCTCAAGTTACCTGCCCAAAGTCATATAGTTAGTGGCAGAATTGGTATTGGAGATTAAGTTCATGTAATTTTCATCATTTGTCTCTCTTTGGAATTCCTATAGCACATATTTTGAACTCTTTTATGAACTTATATTGAGTTTCTATATTATAACTAATTTTTTCATGATGCTACAGATCATATCTTATTGGTGTCTACCATAGTGCATTTTTGTTTATTGATGCGTTTTAAAAAATGTTTTTATTGATATCTTCTTCTTTTTACATCAACAATTATCCCAAGTATCCCTCCTCCTTTTGTCTCTCTCAGAGATCCCTATCATATAACAAATAAAATATTTTAAAAAGAAAAAAAAAAAAAAACACAAAAAAAAAACCCAAACCTGGAACTAGTAAAACTGAATAATAGATTGAAAAAAATCCAAGAACATGTGCAATGTGAAACAATTGTGGTCCTCTCACCTCCACGAAGGGGTAGATTGTGAATGTCCTCCCATATCTCTTCATTTGAGTACTGATTGATAGTTATGATTTTATTGCATTCACTTTTGATTTTTTCATGTGTGGTTGTTCTTTCCATTTATATCATTGTAGTTACTGTTAATATCGTCTTTCTTGGCTCTGCTAACTTCATTGTGCACCAGTTGACATAGCTCTTTCCATGACTTTCTATATTCATCACATACATAATTTTTAATAGCACAATAATATTCCATTACATTCATGTACCACAATTTATTTAGCCATTCTCCAGTTGATGGACATCTACTTTGTTTACAATTCTTTTGCTCTCACAAAAAGTGCTAATATAAATATTTTGGCATATATGAAAATTTGCTTCTTATTGATGACTGCCTTGGTGTATAAACCCAGCAATGGAATGTCTAGTTTAAAAGGTATGGACATTTTAGTCAATTTATTTCCAAAATTTCAACTTGCTTTCCAAGATGGGTATACCATTTCACAGCTCCACCAAAAATATATTAGTATATTATCATTTCACAACTCATTCAACATTGACTATTGCCATTTTTTATTCTCTTTGCAAATTTGTAGGGTAGGAGGTGAAACCTCAAGGTAGCTTTGATGTGCATTTCAATTATTTTTAGTGATTTAGAGCATTCTTTCATGTGGTTAGAAATACTTTGCCATTCTTTTGAAAACTTGTTTGTTCATATACTATGACCACTTATCTATGGGGAATGGCTATTAGTCATATATGTGTTAATTGTTTATATGTCTTGGATAATAAACTATTTTCAGAGAAATATGACATATTTTCCCACTCTTCTATTAGGTGCATTAATTTTTTTTTCAATTTCAAGTAATAAAAGTTTATCTTTTGTAATCCCCTCTATTTCTTACTTGGTTAAGAATGCATCTTCTGCCCTTAGCTATGAAAGGTATATGATCTTTATCTCTTCTGAATTTTAATAGAATAATCTTTAATATGATCATGTATATATTTAGAATGTATTAGGGGAAATGATATAAAGTATGGATCCATTGCTTTTTCAGTTTTCTCAGAAGTTTTTTTTTTTTTAATCAAATAAGTTCTTTTCCTAGGTAATTTATTTCTTCCTCTTTATCAAACACAGAGTTATTGAGTTCTATTGTTTCTAAATCTCTTTTGTCGAGTTTGATCCATTGATTTCTCTATTTTTTTTTAAATCAATACTAGGTACTTTTGATGACTGCTGCTATATAATGTGGTTTGAGATCTGGAAGTGTTATTCCTTCTTCATCTCTACTTTTTATTATTTCCCTCAAGTTAAAAAAGCATGTCCTTGGCAATCTGATTGGAATAGAATTAAAAATATAAATAAGTTTGTATAATATTGTCCTTTTTATTATATTGGCATGACCCAGCCATGAGCATTGGCTGTTCCTACACCTATTTAAGTTACTCTTTATTTCCTTAAGGAGTATTTTGTAATTAAATCTGTTGTCATTTGTGTACTTTGGTAGATTAGTCCAACATAGTTTATATAGTTTTAATTATTTGGAATGGGATTTCCCTCCCTATTATTGCTTGCTGTTTTGTTTTAATTACATAGGAATGCTATTGATTTTTGAGAATTTATTTTGTAATCTGCACTTTTTTAAAAGCTTTTTTATTTTCAAAACATTTGCATGGGTAATTTTTCAACATTGGCCTTTGCATAGCCTTGTGTTCTAAATTTTCCCCTCCTTCCCCCTTCATCTAGGTGGTAGCAATCCAACATATGTTGCATATATATATATATATATATATATATATATATATATATATATAGTTAAATCCAATATATATAAATATATTTATACAATTATCTTGCTGCAAAAGAAAAACCTGTGATGAGTGCGCTAGCACCCAGGATACTTCAGAATCAGCCGGAGTCAGGATAAGCAAAAGTCCTTAGTCTTTATTCTTAGTCTTTAGACGCAGGATTGAACAGGATGGAAGCAGAATCTCTGTAACCGCCTTCTTCCTCATCTACTGCAAAAAGTGACTCTGGATAGTCTTACTCCACCCCCTAGTCCTTCCTACAATCCTCTGTATATACCAATCATTGAGCCAGCACAGGATAGTGGGAAGGGCCATTTTCTAAGCATATACCCATAGAGTATTGTCCAATTGGTAATTAGCCCTAAGTACTTGAACTGACCTCAGCACAAAGATGCAAGTTTCAGCCCTCTACAAAAACCAGATCAAAAAGGAAAGAAAATGAATAAGAAAACAAAATGTAAGTAAACAACAACAGAAAGAGTGAGAATGCTATGTTGTGATCCACACTCAGTTCCCACAGTCCTCTCTCTGGGTGTAGATGGCTCTCTCCATCACAAGATCATTGCATTGGAATTAGCCTCAATCATCTCATTGTTGGAAAGAGCCACATCCATTGGAATTGATCATCATATAATCTTGCTATTACCATGTACAATGATCTCCTGGTTCTGCTTACTTCTCTCAGCATCAGTTCATGTAAGTCTCTCGAAGCCTCTCTGTATTCATCCTGCTGATCATTTTTTATAGAAAAATAATATTCCATAACATTAATATATCATAACTTATTCAGCCATTCTCTAACGGATTGGCATGCACTCAGTTTCCAGTTTCTTGCCTGCAAATTTGCTGTAACTATTGTTTCAGTGAATATCTTTCCTGATTCATTAGGATTTCCCAAATATATCATCATATCTTCAGCAAATAAGGAGAGTTTTGTCTCCTCTTTACCTATCTTAATGCTTTTAATTTCTTTTTTGTGTGTCATTACTGTTTGTTAGCGTTTCTAGAACTATAGATAAATAATAGTATAAATAATAATGGAGAAAAAGGAGCATTCTTGCTTCACTTTCATATTTGTTGAAAAAGGTTCTAGCATATCCCCATTACTATGATGTTTGCTTTTTGTTTTAGATATAAATGCTTTTTATGAGATTAAATATACTTTGTATGATTTTTAAAATAAAAAAAAGTGTTGTGCTTTTTCTGCATCTATTGAGATGATAATCATGTGGTTTGGGATGTTTTTGTTTTTAATATAATTATTTTGTTTGCTTTCCTAATGTCAAACCATCTTTGTTTCTCTGGTATAAATCTGATTTGGTCAAAATTAATGATTTTTTTATGAATCACTATAGTCTGACAAAATTTTGTTTAAAATGTTTTAGTCAATGATATTCACTTATAGTTTTCTTTTTGTGGTTTATCTTTCCCTACTTTAGGTATTAGGACTATATTTATCTCATAAAAGGTAATGAGCTTTTTGTTCTCAATTTTTGAAAATAATTTGTGAAGTATGAGTACTAATTATTCCTTAAAAGTTTGATAGAATTCTCTTGTGACTACATTAGGACCAGGAAGTTATTCTTTCATCTTTGGTAGTTCTTTTATAGCCAGATCTATTTCCTTTTCTGAGATTAGGTTATTTGAGATGTCTATTCTATCTGATAGTTTGGGTATTTTATATTTTTAAAGTATTTTTTCTATTTTTTTGTATTCCTAGTTTTGTTAGCTTTGAACTGCATGATCTGTTCTAATTATTTTTTTATTTGTCATTGTTTTATTCCTATTTGACATTACTTATTATTTTATTGACTTGAATTTTTTTTCTTTTAAATCACTTTTGCTAAAAGTTAATCAGTTTGGTTAGTCTTTTTAAAAATCATCTATTTCATTTATCATTTCCTTTGGTTTTTTCCAATTTACCTATTTCCCTTCTAATTTTTAATATGCTCTGTTGTGCTTACTTTTATATATTCTTATTTGTTGGCTTTCTAATTTTTTAAAATGCATATTCAGTGCATTAATATTTTTTTCTGTTTTGCTAATGTATGTTTATAAGGATATGATTTTCCCCCTGAGGACTGCTTTAGCTGCAGCCTTGAAATTTTGGTATGTTGTTTCATCATTATAATTTTCTTTTGCATAGTTATTACATATTTTTATGTGGTTCCTATTATTTTTATTGCCATATGGTCTGTCAATAACTATTAATGATTTCTGTTTTTGTACATTTATTTGAAATGTAGAAGTTCCATGCAGTGCTTTGAAAAATGTGTATGTTCTTTTGCAGTCCCATTTCAAAACTCCATACATCTTTTAAGTCTACTTCTCTAATAATTTGTTCAGTTCTATATTTTAACTTTTGTTTACTTTTGTTAGACTTATTCAAAACTGAAAGGGGGATATTGAAACCTCCTGTCATGATTGTGGTACTATTTAAATCTTCTAGATCAGAGAAGATTGGATGCTCGGGCATTTCAAGCATATAAGTTTATTACTAATATTGCTTTGTTGCCTGTGGTTCCTTTCAGCACAATGTGGTTTCCTTGTATATTCTTTTTTATTTTTGGAATATTTTCTTTTTGCTTTGTTAGATAGCATGATGGAACTCCAGCTTTTTTGGATCCACTTAAAGTATACTAAAAATTTTTTTCCATCCCCTCACTTTTATTTTGTATATGTCTTTGTTGTTTAAATTTATTTTTTATAAATAACAGATTTGGGTGTGTTTTTTCCTTATCCAATCTGTCATTCTTTATTCATTCACATTTAAAATTATGAAAATTGGGCTTATATTTTTTTTTATATTTTGTCCATCTGTCTCTAATATTGGACTTTAAAAAAAAATTATGACATTTTACCCTCTTCTTTTGTAAACTCAGGACTCTGTTCCTTCAATTACTTTACTTTAACCTTTTTTTAAAAATTGGCCCTATTTCCACTGTCTCTTTTCCCCTTACCCTTGATTCTCTCCCTTTTTGTTATTCTCTTTCCTTTTGGGGTTTTGCTTATTAGTTTCTTTCCCTCTTCTACTTTAATCCAGTTACCTAATTCTCCCATATTTCCCCCTCTCAGTCAAGTAAATTTGTCATTCCTCTCTTCCCCTTCAACTAGTCCTTTTAATTAGGTTTTTAAATATTTTGTCCCCTTTCCAAAACGAATTTCTGACTCTTTCTTCATTATCCATCCTATCTGTCTACTCTAGAACCTCATTCTCCAATTCATAACTTCTATAATTATGTGCTCTTTATTTTCTATATTCCTCATGCAATCAAAACTTCTGAGATGTCTATTGTATGTTCTCTCTTTTAAGTGGTTTCTGCTACTGCTTTACCCCATGGATTCTGTTTTCCATTATGCCTCATTCCCAGAACAATGCCAATTATTGCAGGTATCAGAAGATATTGTCTCATGATAGGTATCAGAAGATATTGTCTCATGATAGGGTCTCTCCCCTACCATATTCCTGATTATGGAGCCCATCACTAATTGATACCTTCTCTCAGTTACCCTTTTCCCCCTATTTGCTTCAAAATCTCCTCTCTGAGTCTGTGCTTTCCTAATTCTTCAGCCTCCAGTTGCCTCCAGGAGATACAACTTCCACCTCCCAAAGTAGAATAAATGCATTTTTCAAGCACCAAATTCCCTAGAGCTCACACAATCAAAGCCAGACCATCTCTCTCTTTAGCCACAGGAGCCTTCATCAATGGAGCCCACTCCCACCACCAAAATAAGGCCTGCTTCTTTCATCCTTTTTTTGTTTCTCTTCCCATCCTTCTCACTCATTCCCTTGAAAGCTCTGACTGTTTCTTAGACCACAGAAGTTACCTTCTCCTCATTGCTAGCCCTCAGTTGGACACTAGGATACCACACATTTCTATCGATCCCCTTAATCCCATCCTTCCCTTTTATATACCTTCCCATGGTGTAATAAACAAACAAACCTAAAACATTGATTTATCTGTAAAAAGGATGTTGTCAGATTCTTTCTATAATGTCCCAGAACTGCCTCTTCACTGTTACTTTATCAGATTTCTGCTTTCATAAAGAAGCCTCTTACTTGTTTTTCTGCTATTACTCTGTTGTTGCTGTCCTTCACTGCTGAATTTATAAACTTTTGCCACATTTCTGTTGCTTAGGATGTTAAAGAGACAATCTCTTCAGATCTGATTTTCTTTCTAAAAATATTTCAAATGCTTCTTTGTTATTGACTGCTCATCTTTTTTCATTTATGATCATTTTCATTTAAGCTCAAATTTAAAGGGTAACTCATTTTGGGCTGTATTCTGAGCTGCATTGCTCTTTAGAACATGTTATTTTCATTCCTTTCTATGTTTTCTGGTAGAAGTAGAATAGTCTTGTAGGATTCAAACGTCTTTTCCTTTCTTTTTGAAGGTCATTCTCCTGATCAGTTACAGATTTTGTTATCTCTGATTAGAATTGTTAAATTTAACTACTATGTTTTAGAGTTTGTAGTCTTGGGCTTTTTTCTGGAAGTAATCCATGAATTTTTTTCTTCTGTTATTTTACTTATTACATTCAGAAGTTCTGAGCAGTTCAAGAGAAAATGCTTTCATAAAGAAATCTCTTATAGCTCTGCTGTTATTCTGTTGTTGCTGTTCTTTGCTGCTAAATTTATTCATTTTTCACACATTTTTGTTTCTTAGGATGGTAAAGAGAAATAATTTCTTCAGGCCTGACTTTCTTTCTAAAAATATTTCAGATTGCTCCTTTCTTATTCCTGCATTATGATATTAAGGATTTTTTGTCCTATTCTGTTCTTCTGGGACACTTATGATCATTAGTTGTATCTATACATTCAGTTTTGAAATCTGTTTTGTGTGCTTGCATAGTGATCGTTTTTCTTTTAGTATTACTGTTTTTTGTTTCTGTTTTCTAGATTGTCCAGCTTATTATTCTCTTTTGTTTCTTTGATGAGACTTGCTATTGCGGCTTCTAATTTTTCTCTTTTGTCCCTTATATTTGCTCCTTGCTCTTAAAATTCTCATTTCTCTTTTAAACCCTTAATAGGAACAGTGTGTTAAGGTTCCATATTCTCTTCACATTGCACAAGGTTCTTCTGTCTCATCAAGGATTGTATCACTTTCCATTATTTTGCAGTATTTGTTCAAAGATACTTGAACTTATTAGCAAGCTCTAGAGTCCATAATTCTATTGTTAATGTTTTCCTATTGATTTATCTGCTAATGTTCAAGGTCTTTGAGTTTTCTTCTTCCGGAACTTTTGGTTACCTCGGCCTTTTCCCTCCTAATTTTCCCCTGATCACACATTTTCTGGCTGTTTTCTCTCTTAGTGGATTCATTGGGGGCTGAATTGCAAAGCATCTCAGTATCCTCCTTTCACTGGCTGATCAATTAATGGTTTGCTAGCTTAAGTCTCTGACCTGGTGACTTTTGGGAGGACCAATAGTCCCACCTGGATATTTAGCTTTTCCTTCTGGTCCCGTGAAGTGCTGGGTAATCTCTCCAGACATGGCTCCTATTCATTTCTCTGGACTGGTACCAGGAGTGCTGGGAGCTGCTATGAAGTTCAGAGACTCACTGCTTTGGTGCTCTAGAGCAAACATTTCTGATCGCAGTGCTTGTGCTATGGGGTTGAATGAACTCAGCATTCTTTTGCTCTTGAAAAGCTGCTACAGTACTAATTTGGAACAAATTTCATAACCCTGGAGCCAGGATATCCTTGGCACTAAAAAGAAATAGAGAGTCGAGTGTAACTGGTTGTGTTTTGTTGCCAGCCATTGGGCCTTTGGTTCTGTTAGCATAGCCCCCCTTCCTATGGCATGGGAAGTAGAGGAGGGATCCCGATCAAGTTCACACACTGATAATCAGATCATGAATTCATGCATTTCTTTCTCTCTAGGTGTTCTTTTAGACTATGGTACCAGCCAAAGTTGTCCTTTGTCACATAACTTTTGGCTTGGAGAGGTATGAGAGATCATGGGTGTCGAGGAAATATCTAGTCTACCATCTTGTTCGTATGATTGCCTTTTTTCTTTATACTACTATCATTTCCAGAGATTGCCCCCTTTTAATAGAATTCTTCTCTGTCATTACAAAAAACAATGAACAAAACTATTCACTATAAATAAAATCATTGGACATGTTATAACGTCTAACAGCATATTCATTTATTAATTCATTCAACAATCATTTATTAAGCACCTACTTTGTGCCTGGTAGGCAGGAAGAGGCAAAAGATAATCTGTAGTTTGCAGTCTAGTGGGAGAGGCAACATGCAAACAAATATATAGAAATCAAGCTATATACAGGATAAATAGGAAATAAAAAAGAGGGAAAGCACTGGGATTAAGCATATATAATATTCTTCATCTGTAATCCTGCTGTCTGGGCAGAGGAAGAAACAGTATTTTATCAGCTTTCTTCTGGAATCAAGCTTGCTCTTTCCATTTAATTTGACTCACCTGTTCTTCAGTATTGTCATATATATGCAAATATATGTATATAACTATCGTCATTGTGTACATTACTCTCCTGGTTCTACTTTCTTCACTTTGCACTACTTTATATGAGTCTTCCCAGGTTCTCTGAATTTCTCATAATAGTTCATATACCACAGTTTCTTCAGCTCCTCCCCAGTGGTGGAAGCTGGGATCAAAGGGCAGCCATGGAGCAAAGTGGGACAAGAAGCCCATACAGAGGGCCAGGAAAGGACAAAAGAATTGTCTCCTTAGTGTGGAACACTTCAAAACTCAAATACTAAAATTTCAGAAATGGTTTTGGAAGGGAGATTTGTAGAGGAGGAGCATGTCAGAACACTCAAGATTTATCATCAATTCTTTTTATGTACAATTTTCATTCTGTGCTTTATTTCTGAGATGGGACCAGGCTTCTTTTCAGTTCTCTGCATTTTTTTTTCCTTCCTGAAATCTCAAAAATCACATAGATCAAATTTCTTCTTTCATATTAAAGTGGTGAACATCAGTTGAGGGAAAATTCAAATCCAGAAGGAGTTTTCTTGCTTGTCTGGCACAGTCCATTGTTGCTTTGCCATTAATGAAGAAGGAGGGGCCCAGGTGAGGAGGTAAACTATTCCCTGGAGGCTCTCACTGCCAGCTGTTAGGCACCCCCAAACTCTCCTGGGATTAAGCAAAGCAGATGCCTCCTTTCTACTCTGAAACACAGGAGAAACATATATATTTTCTTGGGAGTCTCTGCCTACTTCCTGTTAGGTTTTTATTGTTTCATGTGTGAATATCTCATCTCTTTATTGATCTAAGGTTATCTTCTTAACTGGCTAGTAAAAAGAAAGAGTTGGACCTCAAAAATATAAGAGGAAAGATAATTTCTGAGGTCCCTTCCATTTCTAAAGATATGAGTTGAGTATTTTTTGAAGAGTAGTTTCTTTGTAAAAAAGATCAAGGTTCCATCATGATGGCCCACCAAAGGTGAGCTTTCCGTATTAGGTAATGAGTAGTCAGTCAGCAAACATTTATTAATTTCTTTCTATGTGTCAAGCACTGTGCCAAAGGCTGAGGATGCTAAGAAAAGCAAACGATGGTTCTTGTCCTCAAGGAGTTCACAATCTAATAGGGGAAATAGGGGAAAACAACTCGTAAGGCTACGTGATAAAGTCCTATAACAGTGGGAAATGTTGGCTGCACTCTAATATGCTTCTTAAATGGAGGAAATCTCCAATCAAAGGGAGAGGGGGCTCCCCAAGGAGAGGGGCTATTGAGGAGGTACAAGTTTAATTACTTCTTTTGTCATTATACTACTGCCAATTCTAATGGGGTAAAATTCAATCCAATAAATATTTATTAAACACCTACTATGCCCAAGGCTTGGTGTTCATTACTGGGGAGATGAAGAGTCCCTGCTCTCAAATTACTTACGATATTCTAAGGGAATACAACATGTAAATAAGTTCATTTGAGGGAGAAGTGAACTCTAACAGCTGGGGAAATCAAGGAAGATTTCATGGGGAAGGAGGCAGCTGAATTGAGTCTTGGAAAGAAGTAAAGATTATTAGAAATAGAAATTAGGAAAAGAAGCATATCACAGACACAGGAGAGAGCCTGTATGTAAAACTATATAGAACAACTTTAAACTTTAAACCCAGAAGAGAACATAGATGTTAAATTTGGGAAACAGATAGTGATCTGGCTTCTTTGGATTATAGAGTTCATAAAAGGGAATCATATAAAATAAAGTTGAAAAGGTGGGTAAGAACCAGAATGTAGATGGTACTAAATGGCAGACTAAAGAGTTTATATTTTCTTGCAAAGATAGTAGGAAGTCACTTAAAGCCTTTTGAATAGGGGAAGGACATGTTCATGCCCTTGGTTTTAGAAGGTTATTTTGACAGCTATGTGGAAGTTAGATTGGAAAGGGGAGAAGCCTTTCTTTAATAAGTCCTATTGTGTGCCAGGCACTACAAATATAAACAAAAAGCGAGATAGTCCTTGCCTTCAATACGCTTACATTCCTAGGAGGAATTCTTACATTCCTTACATTCTAAAGGAGGAGGACAACACACAAAATGGAGATGAGAAGATGGGGACAAAGAGTGAGGAAGAAGGAGTGGGAGAACTATAATATTTGAACAATGGTCCAGGATAATGTTGATGACATCCTAAATTAAAATGGCAATTATATGACTAGAGAGAAGGCAATAGATTGTGCAGAATTTGTGGATATAGATTTAACAAGATTTGGCAATTGTTTAGATGTGGGGAGTGAAGAAAAGGATAAAGTCAGCATTATAAACCTATGTTACCACTGGAAGGAAGATGATGTCCAAAGTATAAAAAAGGGAAATTTGAAAAAAGGGCAGATTTAATGGGAGGGAAGGACAGTTAGTTCTATTTTGGACTCAGTAAGTTTGAGATGAAGTAAGAGACAGCTAGAAAAAAAAAGATATTTTTTGGATGTTATGGAAGAGAAATTAAGGCTAGATATATAGATTCAGGAGTCAGCTGTGGAAAGATATGATCATTTTACCCACTGGAGCAGATGAGGTCAGGAAAGCAAAAAAAAAACATAATGAGAAAGGAAAAGAAAGTCCAAGAGAGACATGGGAATGTTGAGTGGTTGGAGAGCATTGCTAAAATATGTTAGACAGATGGTGACTTAGGTAGTAGAATGAGGAGAAAACAGTATTTAATGAGGTTAAAAGAAGAAGGGATTATATGAGAGAAACCAGACAAATCAATAAGCATTTTTTAAGCAAGGGTAGCTAGGTAAGCACTGGTACTGGAGTCAGGAGGAATTGAGTTCAAATCCAGTTTCAGGCACTTGATATGTGTATGATCTTATCCCCTCCTAATCTTTTCTTAGATATTACTTGTGTGATTCTGGATAGGTCGCTCAGAAAATCACTGGCTTGGAACTAAATGACTTCTAACGTTCCTTTCCATCTATGTCCAGAGAAAGGACTGTGGGAATTGGGGAGGGATCACATAGAATCTTCACTCTTTTTGTTGTTTGCTTGCATTTTGTTTTCTTTCTCTTTTTTTTCCTTTTTGATCTTTTTTCTTGTGCAGCACGATAATTATAAAAATATGTATAGAATAATTGTACATGTTTCACATATATTAGATTACTTGCCATCTACAGGAAGGGGTGAGGGGAATAGTGGGAAAATTTTGGAATACAAGGTTTTGCAAGGGTGAATGTTGAAAAATTATCCATGCATATGTTTTAAAAATAAAAAGCTTTAGTTAAAAAAAAATTCCTTCCAATGATTAATCTATGACTGTGATACAAGGAAGATAATAATAACTGATATAGATTTGAAAAGGACTCAGGGAGGAAGTGAAATCTGAAAATTGTTGAAAGAAGTTCGAAATCTTGAGAAATGGAAGGAGAAAGGACGTTCCAGACATCAAAGACCATCTGTACAAAGCAGGAGTCTCAAGCAGGAGTCTTGGAGGTGTGGTATAGACTACTACAATAGCAACAAAATACAATTTGGCTGGAACATAGAATGAGAGAGGGAGTAATATGAAATCAGGCCAAAGAGAAGTATTGGTGGCAGATTGATAAGAGTTTTAAATGACAAATGGAGGAGTTTATTTTTTAATCCTAATGGCAATAGAGAAACTGAAGATTTTTCTAATGGGGGTGACATGGTCAGATAGGAGTTTTGGAATATCAATTTTGTGGCTTTGTGGAAAATGAATTGGAAAAGGGACAACCTGAAAGCAGAGAAACTAATTTGTAGGATATTGCAAAGTTGAGATAAGAGGCAATGAGATGAATTGGGGTAGAAGCTATGTATGTAGAGAAAAGGGGATAGATAAGAAAGATGATATGGAAATAGAATCAATATTATGGCAACTGATTAACTCCGTGTAAGGAAAAGGGGAAGAGCTAAGAACGACTCCAAGGATGCAAACTTGGATAATGCTATTTACAGAAATGAGGAAGTTTGGCTGAAGGGTGGGATTTGGGAGAAAAGTCCTGCTTTAGATGTGTTGAGTTAGAGATGATGATGCAGAATTGGAACCCAGAAGAGTCATAAAAGCCAGATATGTGGATTTGAGCATCATCTGTTTAAAAATGATAGTTGAACCCCATGGGAGCAGATGAAAGAACTAAGAGTGAATGTGCAGAGAAAGGATGGAGTTTTGAGGGATGAAGAGGAGAGGTTTTAAGATGTGGATTGGGAGAGGAAAGAAAGCTCATCATAAATGATTTCTCTTTTCTCAGTCAAGTAGGAGGCTAGAAGTGCTTTCTTCCCAGTCCTATAGGAGGTGAGACCCTCTGCTAAAAGTCAAGGTGAAGGGGTAATGGAGGAAGTCCAAGGAAAGGATGTTGGGAATATCTGCCCTAGGGCATGGGACAGTCAATCAGGGAAGACTATAAAAGTTTCTTGGACACAGGAAGGGCCCAGTTGAGATTAAATAATAAAATTGCTGTGAATCCAGTTACCATGCTCCGGTAACTTTTTTTTCTTCTAGGAACCATATTTGTGATATCCCAAGAAGACAGTAGCACATAAGTATGAGCAAATATGGCCAATGGTAGCCTAGGTTTGGGGTTTAATAAGGCATGATTGGTGAGATAGCACAAAGGGGCAAGAATTTCAAGGCTAGCAAATAAAATATGGTAGAAATGGTCAATCATGGGTTCAAGATTGTGAAGAGAAGGACAGCCAAGACTAGGGATATAGACTGGGAGAACAGATAGGGATGGAGGGATTGTGGGTCATAATCAGCAAAAAAATAGATTTAGTCAGGGTGAGAAAGATTGAAGGAGAGGAGTTTGTATTAGAAAAAGACCTTTCAGAGTTCTGTCTAGATTGTAGAGAAAGAATAATTATGAGTAGTAGATCAAGGTAGTGATATATAACATATATATACTATATAACTAACTGAGGTAATGAGAAAGTACAGGTATGGAGCTTAGGAAGATGGTGAACTGGGAGGTCAGGAAGTTTGAGGGAATTTTGACACATGTTTAAGTAGAGAGAAAGATTGTGAACTAGTATAGAATTTCTTGAGATAGGAGAAAGAAGGACTGAAAGATCAATAAATAATAGTGACAAGGAATTATAATGGATGATAATTATGAATGGAAAGAAATTCGAGAAATTACTGAGGAATGGTAGCAAAGGGATAGTCTATTAGTGAAAGTGAAGAGCAATGAATATACCTGTTTTTCTTCTTGGACCAGTGCTTTGTAGGGTATGAAAAAAAGAAGTACCAAACACTTGAGAGGGAATCCAGGTTTCTGATATGCCAAGAAGACAGAAAAAGTATAAGGGAAGAGGTCTAGAATCAAAGGAAAGTCATTTCAAATGCTTCACAAAGTCTTGTTTCAATGGCCATTCATGGCATGGAGGTATACCTCCATTCTCAAAGACTATGTCATGTGTAGAAGGTTTTAGGGTCCCAGCATCCAACTGAACATTTAATCTAAGGATCGACTTTGCTAACTATGAAAAGGCATGTCACCAGTAGGCCGGCTACCTGGTGTTGGATTGTTATTTAATTCTGCCAACTCATGAAACAAAAAGAAAAAAAGTCCTTTAGTCTTTTATAGTCCCTTTTACTTCTGCAGTGAGAGTGGCAGAAGGACATGGAATAGGATAGAAGGCAGTATAGATCATATAATCCTTAGACTATTAATAAACTTTATTCTAACTATTGATATATAAATGTGAAATTTTTGTCTATTGACCAAGTGGTCAGATCGTTGAAGGAGTTGAATCATATCCATCTTGACAAGTAAATGAAACCAGAAGAAAGTTGTCACTAAATGGAAGGCTGGCTCAAATATATTCCTTGGAGATACAAAGAAAGGAATTGATGGAATGGGTTTTACTAGATATTCAGAGGCAATAAGAAATAGTAGTTCATGAGATATTTATATATTACATATTATAGTACTAATGATAAATATTTGCCAAAAAGTTCACCACTCAAATAACTGCAGCTTTTCTATCATCATCAGTTGTTAAAAATGTGATAAAGAAGTTCTATAAAGAAGTTCATAAGATCCTCTAAGTCAAATCAACATACATTTTGATGATTGTTGACTTCATTGCAAATGTGGAAAAAAGTAAAGATGTATAGAAATGTATGAGAAAGCATGGTTGAGGAAGAAGAAATGAAAAAAGGTCAGAGAGGAGTATATTACAATACTGCTTCATAATTGTATCATGAACGTTTTCTTAAAAAAAAAAATTGGCAGTACATGGCAAGCACAATTAAGAATTAAATACATAAGGTTTTAACAGACAGGAAAAATCTTGTTATTGATGTGAGAATTATCCCTGAATCAGCTGTCTGTCTACAGTAAGGCCATCAACTCATTAGAGCTAAGATCCAAATGAGTAAAAAACAAGAGAAGGAAAAATACTGAGAAAATGATGAAGTCTACAATTTGAACAACTTAACCTTAAACTATTTCAGCAACTAACAGCAATTTAAAACTGAGAAGTAGACAATAGAAAAGACATTGACGCTAAATGGAAAAATTTTATCCAAAAGCTTAACCAATGTAAATTAATCGCCACTATCTGACTTACTTGCCAAATAGACAGATAGCTAGCTACCAAAGGCAACCCCAGATTAGGATTTCAACTTGTTTAAAATTTTTACAAAGAAGGATAACAGGCAAGAATGAGCAGGATCATCTTGTAAGTGAAGAAAATCAGTAGTGTTGAAACCAGTTAAAAGGAAGCTTGACACACTATCCAAATACACAGAATCATCTAGTGGGACTTTAAGGAAGCCAGAGGGGTCAGTAAGCAAAGTAGAGAAGGGAAATTATTCCAGGCTTAAGGGACAGTCTGGAAGAATGCCAAGAGATAGAGTGAATTATTTGTGGAACATCCAGGATGACTCCTGGGTCATGAGCCTGACAGACTAGGACTAGTGCTATCCTTTGCAGTATTAGGGAAGGAATGACCATCTTGCCTCCTTATTTTTGTCTCCTGCATTTAACAGTTCCTGGTATATAATAAGCATTTTACAAATACTGTTTCATTCATCATACATTCATTTATTCCTAGTCTTGAGAACATGATAACTGAGAATCAGGTCATGATTAAATCCCTGGGTGCTGGGTTAAATTCATCCTCCATGCCCATTCTGGATCCATCCCCAGATGACAAGGGATGAGGTATTTCCAAAAAAGATCTTGCAAGTATCATGAGTATTCAGCATTTAATCTCTGATTCCCCAGAAGCAAAAGTCCCTGTAGTATCTTGGGTGAACACTGTTAAACTTTCTCTTGTTCAGACTAAATATTCCAAATTCCTTCAACTGATTTGTGGATTGAATTTAACCATCTTCAGTGGCTTCCTCTGGATATTCTGTGTCTTTTCCCAAAAGGGGTATTTAGAACTGAACTATACACGATACTCCAGATGTATGGAGCATTGTACAGCAAGACTTTTGCTTCTTCATTTCCTGTAAAGGTGCCTCTTTTAAGGTAACCTAAAATCACTTAGGTTTCCTGGCTGCTATATCCCACACTAAACTTGGATTGATCTTACAATCCACTAAAACCCCCAGATCTTTTTCAGATAAAATCCTATCAAACTATCCCTTTCCTATCTTGTACTTATGAAACTGAGTTTTGGAAATGAAGTAGAAGACTTGTCATTTATCCCTCTGTGCATTTTATCTAATGTTCCACCTTATCAAGATCCTTTCAAATCCTGATTCTGTCCTCCAATATGTCAGCCATCCTTCCCAGCTGTGTGTCATCCGTAAATTTGATAACCATGCCATTTATACCTTTATCCTAGACATTGATGTTAATGTTAATGTTAAACCCAACAGGCCAAATAGTTCATTGGTGTACTCTGTAACTAAAGGTGGAGATCACCTTCCAAATCTTTTTCTAGATATTCATTAACCATTTTGATAGATATACATGATAGAACTTTTTCTACCAGGAATCAAAGAAAAATTCAGGGGCCTTCAGTTTGCATTCTCTAATCTCTTTCCTTTTTTGAAAATCAAGGAAAACATTTGCTTTCCTCCAATCATGTTGTATATTTTTTGTTTCTATGATCTTTAACAGTTCAGCTTAGTGTCTAATATTCATTTAGACCTGGTAATTCAAACTTACCAAGGTTATCTCTTCTTTTCTGTGCTGTCAACTTCTTATTAGCAATCTGTGTTTTTTTCCATTCCAAAGAAAACAGTTGTCAGGAATGATCCTAACCTTTCTTTGAGCCTTCTCTTTTTCCCCATTGAAACTAGCAGATCAGGAAATGCTTTTAAGTAGGAGGTGATCCCCTGAGAGGAGTCCTGATTGTAGCCAAGGATTCTAATGGACAAGTCATTTAATTTCTGACTCAGTTTCCTTTTCTCTAAAATTAAGAAAATAACAGCATCTGTCTCCTTGCATTGTTGTAAGGATCAAATGAGAGAATTGTGAAGTGCTTAGCATAGTTCCTGCACAAAGTAAGTGCTGTATAAATATTATTTATTACTGCTATTCCTGCAATAGTCTAGGCTCATGAAATGAGCAGAGTCTATACCGAGGTAAGAGCAACGTCCCAAAAGGAAGCCATAGACTAGAGAGTTGCAAGAATAAACTTGACAGTAAATGACAACTGATTGAATATAAAAAGGGGGTGAGATGAAAAAGTTGAGGATGATGCAGAATCCTGATATTCTTCATGTAGTAAGAAAGAGAGGAAGAGAGGAGAAGTTACAGAAAAGATAATGGGCTGTTTTAATTTAAGATTTCTATGGGACACGCAGTTAAAGGTGTATAATAGTTAGAGATAAGAGTCTGGAGGTTAGGAGAGAGGTGGTTTAGGTAGAAAGAAAAATCATCAGCATTGAGACAATAAATGAATCCACAGGAGCTTCACTCCCCAGGGGAAATAGAATAGCTTGAGAGAAGGGCTCAGGACACAGATTTGGGGGGCACTAATTAAGGGATGAAGCCCCAGCAGAAGCGAGTGATCAAAGCAGATGGAGAAGAACCATACTAGATAAAGTACTGCCATCAAAACCTAGCAGGAAGAGAATATCTGGGAAGAGAGGGTTGGGGTCTGAAAGGAGGTTTAGAAGGATGGGGACTGAGAAGAGACCATTAGATCTGACAATTACTGAGATCACTGTAGGGCAGTTTCAGTGGGATGTCGAGCTCAAAAGCTAGATTGTGGAGGATTAAGAAGAGGAAAAGGAAAGGAAGTTGGAGGCACTAACTGTAGACAATCTTCTCAAAGAGTTCAGAGCTCTTGAGGATGGAGGCAGAGATTTTTGAGAGAGGTGAACTTGTGGGTAGGCAGTAATGGAATATTCAGTAGATAGGGAGACGTTGGAATGAGACTCTGAATACCAGATTGAAAAGTTTTTATTTTCTATTAAATGGAGCAGAGAGTCATTGAAGGTTTGAGGAAAATGACATGGTCAATCATATTTTGGCATCTGAGTTTTACTCAGATGGATTAGGAGAAAGCAGAAGAGCACTTTCTTTTTGTATCTTCCTTCCTCCTCTCCCCACCCCAAATATATTCTTGTTCCTTCAGTGACTTCATTTGATCTACTTATTAGGTAAAGAAGTGATCTGATAATTTGTCCTGAGGGGATGACTACATATGAAGGCTACCCATAGTGTCTGCATACCTACTTCTAGAGATATTTATGGTTTGAAGTACAAGATGAGAAATAATCTTGACTCAGAGGAATGAATCATTAATGGCAGAATTTCAAGACAGGCTTTTTTGATATTTAAAATTTCTTTTTGATTATGAACTTAACAATCACCAACGAAATCAACGTTTTAGCATACAAGGAACAAAAAAGAGGATTGTAAATAAATCCATAAAGATCTGTTATGTACAATTTTTTCAAAATGTCTATTAAGCTTAGAAAGGCATGGTGGTGTAGTGGATAGAAAGGTGACCTGGAAGACCTGACTACCTAAGTTTAAGTCTCATCTATGACTAAAACTAGCTGGGTAAGCGTGGGCCAATCATTTAAATTTCTTGTGCTCAAACTTCAAACACAAGACAAACATTTAATCTAATGAGATTAAAATGTAACTGAGAAATATTTAACAAAATCAATTAAAAAACAATAGATAAGTTAATACAAAGATAACATAACAAAATCAATTAAAATACAATGGATAATGTTAATACATAGATGACATGACAAAGCAAAGTACAATAATGTGAATGCATAGATAATATAACAAAATAAAATACAATAATGTTAATATATAGATAATACAAGTCAATTAAAATACAATAGATGTTAATACATAAGATAAAATAACAAAGTCAATTAAAATACAATAGATAATGTTAATAATATGGATAATAGAACAAAATAAAGTACAATAGAAATGTTAATACATATATAAAATCAATTAAAATATGATAATGTTAATAATACATGGATAATGTAACAAAATAAACTACAAAGATAATGTTAATACATAGGTAATCTAAGTACATAGATCATGTTAATATGTGGTTCTCTAAGTCAATATGTATCCCTAGGGGAGCCTAAGTACAGTTTAGTTTCGATTTGGGTTCAACACAACTGCTCTAAGCAGCTCTCAGAGACTATATAAAGCTGACTTGTAATAGGGGAAAAGTTCCCTGACCAAGGAAATCACAAGCCTTGTTCCAGTCAGACTGGATACTCAAGAGCTGGTCACACAATCGGGAGAAATGAAAGTCTGTGGCCAGAATAAACTTTTTTCTATCCCTTCTGCTAAACTTGGTCCCATCCTTTATTCAACTGAAAGAACACAAAAATTAAGATGGTTTTGATAACCTAAAGTATTTACTATATCCTTAGGCACTTTATGCAAATTAACTTATCTATTATTATCCATATTAAAATGTTTTTATTCCAATTTTGTCATTCCATGATATTTTCTATGTAGAGAAGTCCCATTGTAGAAACTCCCTCCACCACTGCCAGAGAGCAATTCATCTGTAATTTAAGTTTTAGAGAATTTTAGGGAGGCGCTCAATATTTAAGTGACTTGCCAATGTAGCCAATATTTTTAAGAGGTGATACTTGAATCTAGGTCTTCCTGACTCCCAAGCTGGTTCATTACTATGCCATACTACTGTCTATTAATTATTATGACTAAGACCTGGGTCATCATTATTGTAATCAGCAGCAGCATTAACTAGTCCAACAGCAAAAGCCTTGTGTTATAATGGGAAGAGAATTGAAATTGGAACCTTAAGCCACAGGGTCAAATCTCAGCTGGACTTCTTATGGATGACCTTAGACAAATGCCTTCTTTCTGAAATTGGGTATTCTCAATGATGGGGATTAGATGAGATGACATTTAAAGTCCCTTCCAGCTCCAAGTACCATGAACTTCAGTGAAGAAACACCCACTGAGTGCCTATTTGGTGTGCAATGCTGGAAATAGAGACAGTTTGTCCTTGCCCTTAGGAAACTTTGAAATGATTGAATATGCACAATGAAAAGAAGCATAGTAACAACTCACATTGAACCAATACTTTATGGAAGGAGTTCTCGGCCATTTTTGTGTTGTGGATTCCTTTGGAAGTCAAGTAAAATCTACAGACCCTTCCTCAGAATTATGTTTTCATCTTTTTATTTTTTAATATTTATTTGGAGGTAATCAGAGAAATCTAATGGAATCTTCAGACCCCTTATCAGAATTATGTTTTTATTTTATTTATTTATTTTTGCTGAGGCAATTAGGTTTATATGGAATTTCAATACAATTTCAAAATATTTTTAATAATTCGATTTCAATAATTCAAAATAATTTTTTAAAAAACCTTTCCCTCCCAGGCTAAAAACTTTTGCTTTACAGAATAAAATGAGTAACATATAGTAGTACATTGAGCCTCACCACAACCCTATGAGGTCAATAGTGTATTATCATTTCTGTTTGGCAGGTGATGAGTAAATAAATGACAGACAGAACTTGAACTCACATCTTTGGGCTGTGTGCCCAATACTCTTTCCATCCTGTGAAAGTGAGGCCAGTGACCTTGCACAGCCTCCAGCAGCAGGACCTCCCTGGTGTGATACTCCAACAGCAACAACCAGTATAGCTGTGGCACTAATGGCCAAAGAAGTGATATAGATAATGTTATTGGAATTGGAAGGACAAAGTGCCTGAGGGCTCTGCCCACTGGGCAAGGCGGGTATTGAGTGAGTATTGAAAAATTGTAGAATTTACAGGAAATTGAGCAAGAGGAGGGCTGTAGAGGGGAGAAAAACTGGAGAATTATGTGGTATATGAAAGCATGTTGGGAAATTAAATACCTGCATTCTGGTCTATGTAACTTCCTAGCTGGGTGATCTGGGGTAGATCATTGAATCACTTGTGTCCTTGGTTTCTTTTCTGTGAAAGAAGGGAGGTTGTACTTGAGCATATTTAAGGACTCTAAGACTCCTGAAATCCCAGGTAAGAGTATACTTGGTATATTTTATAACAAGTAAGGAGCCATGAAAGGTTTTTGAGGAAATGTGATACGTACTAAGCTGTGATTAAGAAAACCATCCATGTAGCCATGTATAGAAAGGGTTGTAGCCTAACATGGTTGAGTTCAATCAGTAATGAGACATTATTAAGCACCTATTCTGTGTAAGGTGCTACACTGAGAACAGACAGGTGTCTGGTTAACAGGTAATTACAATTACCTAACCTTAAGAGGATGATCAAGAAGATCAAGTATGTCGTAAGTGGGATAGAAAGGAAAGAAATCCAAGAACAATCAGTCTATTGAATAATTAGACACGGGAAGAAAGGGAGAAGAAACATGAGGGACAATCATCAAGTTCAAAATTCAGTGAGTAGGAGAATGTTGGAAACATTGGCAGGAATAAAATTGATTTTGAGGAAAAGATACTGAGTTTAGTCACAGCTATAGTGAAATTGGATTTATATCAAGACATCAAGATTGCAATGCACAGAGATAGTTAAAGATTCAGAACTAAAAAGCTCAGGAGAGATGCTAGGGATGGAGATGTTGATTTGGGAATTGTTTGCATGGAGATAATAAGAAAAGCCATGAGAGGAGCTGAATTCTCTTAAGAGAGAGATCATCTTGAGAAAAGAGCAGAAGACCAAGAATAGAGACTTGCACTCAGAAATGTCCATGTTTAGAAGATAGAAGGAATCTGAACTAATGAAGAAGGCAGAGGAATGGATAGAAAGGTACAAGAAATAACAGAACAATAGAGCATCATGAAATTGAAGAGCAGAAAGAAATCAAGAAGGAATAGGTAGTCAGCCATACTGAAAACTTCAAAGAAGTCCAAGAAAAGGAGAACCAAGGAAAATGGACATTCGATTTGAGATCAAATCACTAACAACCTTGGAGAGAGGAATTCCAGCAGCAGCTAAGCCAAAATATCAGGAGTTTAAAAGGGAGAGAACAATGAGGAATTGGAACTACTAAATAGAAAATGTTAGTAGTGAAATGAAGGTGAAAAATAGAATGATAATTTGAAGGCATCAGGGTTTAAGGAATGTTCTTTATGTTGGGTTTTGGGGGACTTTTTTCTTTTTAATGATATAGGAGACTGCCATATGTTTTTTGCTCAGAACGTAGTAAAGGAGTGATTGAAGATTTAAGAGAGAAGAGAATTGATGCAGCAAGATTTTGTAGCATCAGGAACATAAATGGAAGGGTTGACTTTAGCCATGGAGGTGTGGGACAGGAAGGAAGGAGAACAGAATGGTAAAGGATGGGGAAAGAGAATGGAAAATAAGGAAGCTCATCTTTGATGGTTTTTTTCTATATAGTAGAAAGCTAGGGAAGAAGGGATCTGAATTTGGAAGTCTGAAGAATATAAGAAATATTTGGAATAATCAATATGAAAATGATTAGGGAAGTCAATAATGAATAAGTATTGCCAAATAGTAATGAGGGCCCAGAATAAGTCAGCAAGAGTCAGCCTAGTCAGAATAATTTTGTGATTTTGTTCAGTAACAGCAGCTCAGAAATGGAAGCTGGGCAGTTTATTTTATGGCTGACTTAGATTTGGAGAAGTGAGAATAGCAAGTTAGGTAAAGAATATCAGGGTGAGGGAGTCTGGGGTGCTAGAGAATTTAATATTGATGCAGCTTTTAAGTTATGGTGTTTAAGTTGGGTGGAGAGTCTATTCAAGACAAAGGGAAGGGAATATATAAAACAACTGAAGATTATGATGAAGGATACAGAGAAAGCAACAGAGAAGATACAGAGCATGTATATATTTGGAAAGAAAAAAATAAAAAGCAAGAAGATAGTAAAAATAGTGACAGAAAAATAGAGTTTATCAATAATCATTTTAAGTGCATACTGTATGACAGATATTATAAAGAATAACTCAAAAGTTATTGATAAGGAAAAGTATGATAATAGGAAATGATGAGACAGTATGATATGATGTAGACCTTTCCAAAGTGTGGAATATACTCCCTGGAGGGAACATAACAGTGGTCAAAATGATTGGCTATGTTCAATTACCACTTCCACATAAATCCACTTTTTCATAACAAAAACAAAGTTTAAATCAAAATCAGAATAAAGTGAGAATCAATTATTTAATATAATACATGCAAAAGACATCACATTTGAGTCAGCATGTTTTCATTGTGGACCTGATCTGCCACTTTCAATTCAAGCTGGCTCATGACACAGAAGGGCCAAGCCATCATGCTGCTCAATGCATTTCAACATAGGGTATATAAAATTGAAAGTATCTAGTCCTTGAATGGAAGGTAAAAGTGCTTTAAACTATACTACATTATATGTCTCCTTGTTTTTACTTTGGTAAGTGCAAGATAAGTTCCCCCCCCCCAAAAAAAAAAAAACCCAACCTTGAAATTTAAAAAATGGAAATAACTCAAAAATCATTTGAATTTTTGAATAATTAAATTTGTCTTAAAATTTTAGTGTGAATTTTTAAAAACTGGTTGTCATTGCTACTTACAATTTAGAAACCACTAGTGAAATGGTGAAAAGAGCATTAGATTTAAAGTCACAGGACACTTGCTTGAGCCTGTTATCTGTGAGACCTTGGCTCTTCTAGTTTACCTTTGAGATCCTATTTCTATACCTGTATAATGAAGGGTGGGCTGCTAGGGAGTGCAGAAGATAAGAGATCTTATGTAAGGAGAGAAGGAGAAAAGAAGCAGAGCAAGAAACATGGGGATACACAGAAAGCTAAGAAGAACCAGAATGAGACTTAAGAAGTATGCAAGGGAAATAGTGAGAACACGTTACAGAATCACAGAATTTCAGAGCTTAGTTAAAACAGCTAACTGTAACTGAAGAATTCCCTTGAATTCCCCAAACAAGTAGTCACCCACAAAAACTCACTTTCTACCTCATAAGCCTGCTTAGCAGACAATTTGAATAAATAAGAAGGATCAGCATTTGAGCATTAAAAATAGCACATCAGAGTTAATGTCTTTAGAGCGCAGAGTAAGAAGCAAGGCCATGAGGTTAGCACAGGAGAAAGAAACGAGGAACGTTTGCTCTCATCGGAGCGTCTTAGTGTCACGTTACACTTTGGTTAGTGCTGTACAGAATAAGTCTTTCTGGGTGACTCCCTAGAATGTGGAAGGTGGCAGCAGGACCCACGGTTCAAGATTCCCTTCTGAGTGCCAGGGACCTCAGGTGAAGCTACAGAAGGGAAAGACATAGGGATATTGATTTCTGCCTTACAAAAGAGACAATTACCCCTAAATTTTCCCGGCAGGGATGGAGCTGTGGGGCTCCCATTGACTTTAATGGACTGGTGAGAGCTATGATAGAGAGATTTGTTTCTCCTTCATGTGCAATCTAAAGGAGAAATAATTTCCTGGCTATTTTATTACAGTGTCAGGGTAGCAGCAGCACTATAGTTAAAGCTGAGAGATGCCATTCTAGTCTAACCTCCTATTTTCAGTCATTAATGACTCTCTTGGTGGTATTCCTTTGGGATTGAAATGGTTCCTTTTGAACTAGGGGGAAGTAGATGAATTAGCATGAAACATGGTATGACCTAGTAGATAGAATGCTGGACTCAGGAGCCTCCTGGCTCTAGCTTTGGTTAAATTCATCTCTTAAATGTCCTTCCATAAGTTTATTCATGTATAAAATAGGGAAAATAGAATTTCCCATTTAGCCCCATTTAGTTATGAATGGCAAAACTATATTGCATTCTATTGGTTATGTTAAAAATGTGATGTAGGAACTAGAAAACTATTTCCTCTCAACTTTGTCACTAAGTGCCTGTGACCTAAGAAAGTCAAGTAATATAGATTCATAGAATTTTTGAGATCAGATAGTCCAGCCTCATTTTTAAAGATGAAAAAACTATGACATTGCTCACTGTGACACTACTGGTTACTAAGAATCAGAGCCAAGACTAAAACTGAGCTCTATTATTTCCAAGGCCAATGGTACTTCTTTTAATAATTAATAAAATGGGGGCAGCTATGTGGTACAGTAGATAGAGGACCAGCCCTGAAGTCAGGAAAACCTGAGTTCAAAATCTGGCCTCAGACACTTAATACTTCCTAGTTGTGTGACCCTAGGCAAGTCATGTGACCCAGTTGCCTCAGCAAAAACAATAATAAATAAAATAGAGCACCAGCCCTGAAGTCAGGAGGACCTGAGTTCAAATTCGGCCTCAGATCCTTAACACTTCCTAGCTATGTAACCCCAGGCAAATCTGCCTCAGAAAAAAAAAAATTAATAAAATTATTAAGTACGTATCATGTGCCAGGTACACAGGGTAATGATCAATAAAACCTACTCCCTGCCAAGCACTGGGGATACAAGAAGCAAAACATAGTTCCTGCCCTTGAGGAGGTTACAATCTAATGGGAGAGACAAGAAGCAAACATATTTTCAGACCAGCTATATAGAGGATAGATAGGAAATAATTAGCAGAAAGAACATATTAGAATTAAGAGAGAGAGAAAAGCTTCCTATAGAAGGTGGGCTTTTAGTTGGAACTTGACAGTATCCAGGAAAGCCGGGAGGTAGAGAACGCATGGGGGCTTGCCATGGAAAATACTTGAGCCAGGAAATGGAGGATCTAGTTTGATGAAGAGCAAAAAGGCTGCGTCACCAGCTCAAAGAGTATGTGTCGGGGAGTAAGATGTAAAAGGAGTGGGAAAGTAGATGATGAAGGGCTGGCAGTCCCCATAATAATACAAGATTTGCATTTAGTCAGGGCATTGGTAGGGAACCACTGCAGTTGATTGAGTGGCAGGGAAGGGGGTGAATTGGTCAGACCTAAGCTTTCACTGTGGGGGCCAAATGGAGAATGGACTGGGGTGGGAGAGACTTGGAAGCTGTGGCAGTAATGGAGGCCGTGAGGGCAGGGGGGGGGGTAGTGGAGAGAAGTTGCCAAGGTGAAGGTGACAGGCCTTGGAAACTAACAAGTTAGCTAGGAAGGGTAAGAGCCGGAAGGAAACTGGCTAGGAGGCAGAGGTCTGAGGGGATGGTAGCACTCCCCAGAAGGGTGCTGGGGCCGGGAAGAGTCGCTCGCCCTCCTGAGTTCCAGCTGTGTGAGCCCAGTTTGCCTCAGTTTCCGTATCTGTAAAATGAGCTGGAGAAGGAAATGGCAAACTGCTCCAGTCTCTTTGCCAAGAAACTCCCAAATAGGGCTCAGACGTGACTGAAACGACTGAACACAACATGTGCATATTAGAATATATCCGTATTTCTGCATGTATCTGTGCATATACACACGATATGTGTGTGCACATGTATTTTTTAATAATCATACGCACATTTGAGTGGGACATTGCAGAGGAAAATGGGACAGGATTTGCCTCCTAACTGGATATTGGGGAAAAGATAAATGAGGCATTAAGAGTTACCTCAAGGTTGCAAAACTGGGTGACTGGATGGTGACACCCTCAGCAGAAATAGAGACATTTGGAAAGAAATTGGGTATTGGTTTTGAGAGAGAGGAGGGAGATATTGAGTTCCTTTTTGAACATGTGAGGTTCCTAAGGGATATCTACTTTAAAATGTCTCAGAGATGGTTGCTGATGCAGGATTGGAGCTCTGGAGAAAGTCTGTGTCTGGATATACATACACATATACAGAAGAGTCATTCTGGATTTACCTGAATTAAGATGATAATTTAGCTGATAAGGTCCCTAAGTGAGAAAGGAGGGAGGAGAATGGAATATAAGCCCAAGACAGAGCAATAACACCCACCTTCTATTAAGGGGTATAGTACTGGATGTAGCAGAGAATGAGAAAGAGCAATTAGGGAAGAAGAGAACTCATGCTTACCAAATTTGTTTTTATCACAAAGCTAGGAGGGAAAGCTAATAAGGTGCATGCCAAAGTCAGTATTCAGAACAATTTCAACAAGCTAGAATCCCACCACAAAAGCCAAATCTAATAAGATGCAGTATAATAGGAATAAATGTTAAGTCTTCCACGTGAGTTAAAGAAATATCAGCTCTATAAGTAGGGGCTGAGAGGAATGTGACAACTATTTATATGAAAAAAATACCCCAGAGTTTTAGTGCAATGAAAGCTCAATCCGAGTCAACAATGTGATGTGGCAGTGCAAACCCCCTAACGTGTTCCTAGAAGCAGAGTATCCAGGACAATGGAAGTTACGACTCTTTCCTGCATCTAGAGGTTCAGGTCTGGGCTCCATGTTTGAAAAAGGAAACTGGAGCTCTTTTAGAAGAAGATAACCAAGATGGGAAAGAGTCAGAGTTTGCCTTATGAAGACTGGTTGAAGGATCCGGGCTTGGGGGGAGAGGAGAAGATAGGGCTGGGCTTGGAGTGGAAGGGACATGATAGCTGCAGACCTCAGGGGTTGGAAGGGTAGTCTTGGTGAACATAGTTTGACTAGATGTTGCAGAAATAGTTAACTGAAAGTGGAGAGAGACAAATTTTAGTTCAATAGAAAGAGAAACACTAATAATTAAGAGTATCCAAAACCAAAACAGGCAAAACTCCCACATTTAAAGGGCTTCCTGACAGCATTTGACCAGGTTTCAGCAGTGATTAGTAGCTAGTTACCAGGATTCATTAATTAAAATGGGAAGTTGTCAAACAACACTCTCACATTCCCCAATTTCCTTTCTGGTTTTTGCTTCACTGCCCAGAAATCTACTTGGCAAAATTGCTAAAGATGGCTCTGTCACTACACTGGAGGTCAAGTTTAGAGGTCTAATGATGACTTGTTAATGGGAAGAAGATTATGTTTTAGTGGTTCCTTCTACCCTGGCTTAAACTTCTAGAATCCAGATTGGGTGACTAAGTTTGTTTGTTTTTTTCCCAAGATTTGAGGAACAGGACAATTTTGGGGAAGTAGGAATGATGGTTTATAACAATCATAATCCTAATTTATATGGTGTTTTAAAACTTACAACTCACCTAATCTTATTAGAAGGTAGTCATACAGTTCTTTCAGGGGTAAAGAAGTTTCTATGGGAGTGAACTTCAGCAATACATTGTCTTCCTGGGCAAGAAAAGTCATTGCCTCTTAAATTGAGCCTATATTATCCATTCATGATTCCTATCCCTTGCTATTTATTATGAACAAAGTTGGAGGAGTAAAACTAAAGCATCTGCCCCTTAAAATAAAAGCCCCACTTATCTCCTTTTAGTTTCCTTTTGTGTGTTGTCTTCCTTCATTAGATTGTAAGGTCTTTGAAGGCAGGACTCTTCAAATTTTTTTTTTTTATTTGAAAAGTAGGTACATGGTACAATTGATAAAGCACTGGTCCTGGAGTCAGGAGGATGGGAGTTTAGATTCAGTCTCAGACACTTAACATTTCCTAGCTGTATGACCCTGGGCAAGCCACTTAACCCCAATCGCCTCAGCCAAAAAAAAAGAAAAATAGTAGTGTGCTTATCTTAGAATGTATATATAAGTCAGTCAAATTTTTCTCAATATATTTTAAATGGGTGTTTTTAAATGATTTAGTGTTTTTATATTCACCATGGTCTAGGCATTATACAGTAGAACATAGAACCCTCGAGTCTGACTGCAGGGCATAGAAGTGGGATAATCCAGAGGTGAGAAACTAATGAAAAGAGCAAGGCTGTTTAATAGAGTCCATTATCATTCAAAATGTCACATCTGTCCCATGTGCCATGCAGATAAATTAGCATTGCTATGGGAACTTTAGCCTTTAAATTTCCTGGCTTTTTCCATGCTTAAACTCCCAACGTTATTGTTCCTTTTACCACATGTTGCACATTTAATATTCATTTAAGTTTTCTTTCTGGATCAATAAATAATGCTGAACTTCTGCCTCATTTGGTTGAATAGGGCTTGATGTTAGTTACAACCAGGGAGAGCATCAAGATAATTCCTCTATCTACACATATACATGCATACCTGTTACTGTTATAATGAGTTTATCCTTGGGCATGCTGGGCAAAGGTGAGGGGTATGTTAGAACACTCCAGGCCCGCAACTGCCTGAGACCTATTTTGGCATTAGTCATTTATTATGAGTACAATTTATATACCCCTCCCTCTACTTGAAATGGCAATCCGGAATTTGTATTGCCCTGTCTTGAATGTGATTGTCTTTTCTGCAGCTGCTATTTGACAAGCTCTCCCTGGTTACAGAGGTCCTTGGCTATATTATAATTTAATTCAGTGAAAACCTTTCATTTAACTTATTTCTATTCTTGTTTACAATCAGAATATTTCCTTGGACACTCATTCATTTAATGAGTTTGTAATCACCACCCCCTTTTCCTTCCTAGTCCTTCTATAACCATAGTAATAATATGAGCCAAGAAGAATAAAATCTTGCTTTGTTAACTAGAACAGACGTGTACCATTCGTCACAGAATCAAAATGGGGAGACGTGGTCTAGAAACTTATATGACTGGTTAGTTTTAAATGGATTTCCAGAGCAGTGAATCAGTTTTATCATTTAGCACTCTTCATTTCTAAAGGATTTTTAAAAAAAAATTAGTCTGGGGATAGCTAGGTGGCAAAGTGGATAGAGCACCAGCCCTGAAATCAGGAGGATCTGAGTTCAAATCTAATCTCAGACACTTAATACTTCCTGGTTTATGACCTTGGGCAAGTCACTTAACCCCAATTGCCTCAGGGGAAAAAATTAGTCTGCAGTCATTCTTTAATATACTGCTATAAGGTGGTTTAACATGATTATTCTAATTTACATAATAGGGAAACTAATATATGGAGTTGCTAAAAAAAAATTTCCAAAGCCACAAGTGAATACAGTCAGAGAAAACAAAAGGTTTCTTTAGTTCTTTTGGTCATTAGCCTCTGTTCATCTTTATAAAGAGGATAATAAGAATTCAATTCAATTCAATAAAGTTATTAAGCACCTACTACATGCCAGGCGCTATACTAAATGCTGAGATACAAACAAGTAAAAGAAAGACAGTTTCTGCTCTCAGGGAGCTTGCAATTTAATAATTATAATAGGAATCTAATAAGAAGCATATTATAATGCTAGGCTCTTGTGTTGATGTGTGCATATATAGAGATTATACATATAGATGAATTATACAGGTTAACTATTATCTTTGAGATTGACTTTGCAATAGAAATGGCATTTTATTATTACCCTCATTTCAGACGAGAAAATTCAGCTCCATGAGTGTGACATACCCTAATGAAGCAAGAACTTGAAATCAAGTTTCCTGTAAATCTGTTTTTTCTACTGGATTTCTAGTATTCCACATTTTATTTACCCAATTTGTAGTCATTTTAGTCAGCAAATTGAATTATAAAGAATGGATAAAATAGAAAGTTTGTAGGCTTTGTAAAAGACTTTCGGTCTATTATCTCAATTGATCTCAACAACCTTGGAAAGTTAAGTGCTATTATTTCATTTTACAGATGAGGAAAGTAAGGTTGTTAGAGTATAGGTGGCTCACCTCCAGTATGGCTGTTTTAGTGACTAAGGGGGGGGGGGGTTTATGAACACAGGTCTTCCTAATTCCAAGTGTGCTATTTGTGCTGCTATCTTCCAAGCCCATCCGGCCATGTCCCAACAAGTGAGTTAGAGCCTTCCATTTTGTTTTTGTTGTTTGTCCTTCCCAAAGAGGACCGTGACATCACTAGTTTTAGAAGAGAACATGCAGTTGGCGGTTTGGATTTGGAAGACCTGGTTCCAAGCCAGGTTCTGCCCTGCACTAGGGGTTTGCCCTTGGACAAGTCATTATACCTATAGGTATACCTATACCATTATACCAGCTACTGGGTGACACTGTGTGTCAAGTGCTGGACTTGGGAATCTGGAAAGCCTGAGTTTCAGTCCGAGTGTGGGCAACCTCTCTCTGCTTCCATTTTCCTCCTCTGTAAAATGGAGCAAATAATAGCCCCTCCAGGAAAAAATGAGGTAGTATTTGTAAAGCACCTTGGGAACTGATTTATAAATGCTAGCTATTCTTACAGCCCAACTGTAAAATGAGCTTATGATTTTGCTTCCCTAAAAGGTGATGTAGGTTTCAAATGAAGAAATGAAGTTAAAATATCGGCCTAGATAAAATCAATGTAAACTCCTTGAGTGATTTTTTTAAAAGCATCTTCATAGAAGGATGAATTAGTCTTGTGTTCAGAAGGGGCTTTTGGCTCAAAGATGGGTGAAAATATCCTTAAGGGAAGACGTTAGAGAATAACAGCCCTTTCTCACTCACTGTTTCTCTCTTCCCCCTTTTCTGGTCTCTTTTTCTCCATTCTCTCTTGCCCTCCACCTATGTTTCCCACCCGTGTTTCTTTCTCTCTCCCCCCTTCTCTCTTTCTCCTTTCCTCCTGTCTCCTTCCCTGTTTCTCTCTCTCTTTCCCTGTTTCTCTCTCCCTCCCTCTCTCCCTCCCTGTCTCTTTTCTCTCTCTCTCTTTCCTGTTCTCTCTCCCTCCTCCTCCTTCCTCTTCCTCTTCCTCTTCTTCTTCCCTTTCTCTTCCTTTCTTTCTCCTCTCTCTGTTTCTCCTTTTCTGTCTCTTTTCCCTCCCTTGTCTCTTCGTTTCCCCCTTCTTCTCCTTCTTCTTCCCTTTTCTCCTCCACATCTCCCCCCGTGTCTTCCTCTCCCCTTTCCTTCTCCCTCTGTCTCTTTTGCTCTCCTCCTGTCGATGTTTCTGCCTCTCCCCTCTCTCCCCCCAATCTCTCTCACCAGTGACTCATTGTATGACTTTGAGCAACACGTTCTCTCCGTGATGCCTCCATCGTTTCTCCGTTTGGAAAAGGAAAAAAACCACCAGGAACCCCACTCTTCACAGGATCCGCCTCTGAACCTCAGAAAAGTCTCAAACCTCCAATCTAATCTTAATACCCACCTGGTACCCTGGAGGAGCACCATTAACCCTCTAATCCGCCTGCGCCACTCCCCCTCGGAGAAACTGACGACCTGCGCCGCGGGGCGAAGGCACCTAACCATTACCTGATTGAGGGCGCTCCTCGGGAGGCAGCCCGGGAGACTCCCTTTCCGAGGCAGGGCGCCAGGCATCACGAATCCAGAAGGGCTCCGGGCAACGCGAACCCAGGAGGCCGGGGAGCGCAGACCCACTCCCCTCCTCTTTCCCATAAATACATTCTCCCTCTCACCTCCCTCTCTCTCCTTCCCCTCCAGAAGCTCCCACACCACTTTCCACTTCTCAGGCCCCACGGTCAAATACAGAGAAGAAAGGTGGGGAAGGAGGAAGAAACCCCCCCACCCCACCCCCCACCCAGTGGAGCGGCTTGAGCCGGAGGTAGTGGGGGTAGACTTAGGAATCCTAAGAAAAATGTACCCCTTTAAGGAAGGAAGTAGATCACCTGATTGGGTGACGAACAGGGAGGATCCGCTGGGCAGGATTATGAAATAGAGGAATGACGGTGATGGGCGGTTCCATAGTAAAATGGTGGCGGGAGGAGGAGGGGAGTCTAGGAGGCGGGGCTATTAGAAAGGCGGGGAGCCCAAGAGGGGCGGGGTCTATCTGAAAAGGGGGGGGAGGGCGGGAACAGAGAAGGAGGGAGGAAACGGACGGGTTGGTACCATTGCATGGCTTGGGCGGGGAAAAGAGGGAAAGAAGCATTCCTTTGGAGCCAGCCCTTCTGGGCTGCAGGGCTAGTAAGGGGCGAAGGAGGCAAGGTGGAGAATCCCAAAACCTTCCTTACCTGGCAAGGAGAATGGCAGAAACAAGTCTCCCTCCCCCCCTCACCCCCCGTCTCCTTGGCGGGGCGGAAACCAGCAAGGAGGGCGCGGTGGGGAGGAGCAAGAGGGAGGGCAGGGAAAAAGGGCAGCACCACCGGGCCGAAGGGAACCCGCGGACAATGGAGTCTATGTGTGCCTGCGGAGTGGACAGCTCCACCCGGGGGCCTGCGCCCGCCCGCGCCAGGCCGACCCCAGGGCCGGAGGCGGCTCCGTCCTTTAACCCCCTTCCGCCTCCCCTTCTCCTCCTGGGTGTCGGGAAGTGAGGCCGGAGAGGGCGAGAAGAGGCCGGAAGGGAAGGTCCGCGGGTAGGAGCCGGCTGGGGGATCCAGGGGTTCAATCCGGGGTAGGGGGAGGACAGGGCCGGGGCCCGCGGCGAAACCGGCTAGGCGACCGGGCCAGGCAGCAGGCGGGGGGGCTCAGGAATGGCCGGGGGAGGCTCAGGGGCGGATCCCAGGGAGGGTCGCGTTCAGAATGAAGGGGGAGGAAAGGCCGGGCTCCGGGGCTCCCCGGTGCGTAGGGCCACCTTTCCGGGGGTCTCGGCGTGAAGGCACGAGGACCCGGTTAGGGACGAGGCGCAGGGAGCCACGCCCCAACAGTGGAGTTAGAGGGTTTGGTCGGATCCCGAAGCAACCAAGTCAGCTTGTGGGGTGAGTGGGGAGTCCCACGGGCTGGGGGGTGTCCCAGCGGGGGGCGCCAGAGCAAGCGGAGAGGCCTGGGCCATCCGCCACCCTAGTCCCTCAGGGTGAACCGGACTGCCTGAAGCTTGCGTCCAAAGCCAAGGAAAAGGCGGGGGAGCAGGGGAGCAGGGGCCCGCCTCCTCCCTCCGTGTCTGGGCTGCCCCAAGTCACTATTAAGTGTCTCTGCGGGAGCCCTACTGTGTGCCAGCCGAAGGCAGGCAGCATCCGCTCCAATGGGCCCCACCATGTGCCCAGGCTTTGTGAAGCGGGTTCCGATTGGAAACAAACGGAGAATCCGGAATGGTTTCGGGATTCTTGGGTGCTAATGCTAATAGTAATGGGGCGCGAATCAGCTTGGTGTCCTGCCCGGAGGAAGACATTGTTAGTGACTCTTGGATGAGATGGCCCCAGCAAGAAAACGTTGGTTTGCATCTTTCTTGGGCGATTGTGTGATGGTGAAAGAGGTGATAATTAGCATGTAAGAGCAGTGAAAATATGGGGGAATCATGTCTGTGCTGGTTGGTGAGTAGCCATTGTGAGCATGAGAGCGAGAACTAGTCAGAACTGAACTAAGTGCCTTTGGGAAGCTGTGAGAGAAGCAAGAGCTTAACATTTTAAATTCCATACCCTAGATAACAATTCAGAGAGGGTTCTTCATGCTTTCTTTCAAAAGGTACATGTTGCAGAATTAGTTAGAGTTACAAATGCTTTGAAGGTAATGCCTATAATTTGTCAGTGGAGGAGGTGACCTCCTGACTTAATGGGTTGACAAAGGGTGTCAGACAACGAGGATGCCTGATAATACTAATATCTAGAGAATTGAGCTTCATAGAAATAGAATCCTTGGGACACAGATTACACAGAAAACCCCAGATTGACATTATCTATGTTCTATTTTGTTAGACAATTATATTTTAATCTGATTTCTTGTTAGGGAGTGAGGGTTGCAGGTGGTGAGTTTGACCCTTTTATTCAAAGGTGATTGTCAAATGTGAATTATATTGACCTTGGATCGGTGTCTTCTCTTAACATATAGAATATATTTCCTCTTTCTTCCTAACCTTGGAGTCTAAGTTGAAAATGGTGAAAACAAGATTTCCACATAATGTAACATTTTCTTTACTGGAGGGTTTTCCCCCCTGCCTCCTGTGGAAATGGTGATTCCACTGAAATTGAATGTAAAGGCAAATTTGTTTTCCATTTGTTGGGCAGTTGCTATTTTTTAGTGCAGAAGAGTCCATAAACACTATATTACAAGCCTCTCTGTAAGTTAGAAAGCTTTGGACTTAAGATCAAGATGTCAACTCTGCATTTGACTTAACCAATAAATCACTTCATTGCCCAGTTTTCCATTTTTGAAATGGAATACCAATGTGGCGTCCCTACTTGTGTTGCAATAGTCAACAAATTAATATCTGTCTGTAAAATCTTTCAACTCCAGTTCACTTGCAATTCTTAGCATCGCCTCCTTGATGTCATGATCCTTTTCAAGAATGAAAGATAAACAACAGGTGGCCTAAACTTTTTCTTACCACTGATAATAGTAATATCATCAGTAACATTAAACACCTAGCAGTGTTAAGCATAATGATGATGATAAAATGATGATAGCTTACATTTATATAGCCCTTTACACAAATGATCTCATTTGAGTCCCTTGACACCTGAGTGAGTTAGTTAGTATTCAATTCCACAAAATTTTTTAAAGAACTAAGTCTTTTTTTTTTTTTTTTTTTTGCTAGATCTTGGGGATACAAAAACAAAAGAAATCCTTTTCCATAAATATACTCATGAGTAAATAAGGAATAACTGCAGAGTAATTTTTTGGAAAGGAATCACCTTAACAACTGAGGGAATCAAAGGAAGTGACTCTTAACTGTCCCCATTTTTCATATGAGGAAATTGAAGTTAGAAGGATTACATGAATAGCCCACAGCCAGTAAGTGTCAGATCCAAACCTAGTTCTCAATTCTTTACAACCCACCCACCTACCTTTTGGGGCAGAACAGATTCAACTTTGGAACTAACTATCATAGCAAATGGAGGCAGAGAAAGAAGTGATTTATACCATGTTCAGGGAAGAGATTTGAAAAATTGTCCTTAGGACTGTAAAGCCAAAACTTTTAATCAGCTGTGGTGCCATTGGAAGCAATATTTGGGTTTCTATTTTATTATTTATATGTCATTTTCATATTGGAGATGTGGTCCCACTACCCTTTCAGTGGCAATAGCAGGAACTGCTGTAGGTGTCAATAGAGATGCTACAAGAATGATCCAGGTTCTACTCTAAATTAGAAACAGTACCTAGTTTCCTCAAGCCTAAATTTCATTCATCACCTCTAAAATGATAATGGTAGAAGACCACACTTGTCTTACTGGCTGTGTACCCTTGATGATAGGGGATACATAAATACAATCTAATCTTGCTTATTCGTGAACTGTTTTTTAGTTTGAATTATTCAAGCACCCTTTCCTCCCTGCTGTACATGTTGCTGCTAATTAGCACCAGGGGCTCACAAGAGAAGGAAATAAGGAAGTTGGCTTTGATAAATATGTTGAGGGGGAGTTATAGCTTTCTAAAAAGGCTTTTATGTTATCTGTATATTTTCATTTTCTGTATTCTGTTTGTCCTTGGTTATCAAAAATTTTCCAAGAGAGTCTTGATAATTTGCAGTGTTGCTACCCCTTATTCCTTGGTATCTTGATTTTTGGTAGTTTCTCCTTTCTTGTTCTCCCTGACCTGACTTATGTGTCCAAGCATATTGCTTTGCCAAATACTGATTGGGTAGCCAAATTACGGGTTATCTTCTGTGCTACCAACCCAGATTAGAATTTGAAATTTTTCTTTCTTTTGTTTCCCATAGTTCCAGCCTGTTGACTTTAAAGTGTGACTAGCTGGTGTTTTTCTAATTTGATTTGCCTGGCCTCCTCGAAGGAGGACGAAATCATCCCTGGAAAGAGCTTCGGTGTTCCAATGTGGAGCAAGAAACAGGCTGAAAGCTTTTGAAGGTAAGGCACCAGAGATAGACCTTTAAATTGGGGGTTCCATGGGGGAAGTGTTGTATGTTGTTGCTTTTAATTAAATTTTTTTTCCATTATAGCTTTTGATGTAAACTAGGTTGGTTCACTCAACAGTGAACACATTGCTGGAGGCAAAGTGCCTGTAGTACACTACAAGTGGAAAATATGTCATCAGGAATAGACTTTATACCATTCATACATCCAGGATCAAAGCTTTAGATGGAGCTAGAAGGCATCTCAGTCCAACTTTATTTTACAGGGGGAGAAACTGAGATCTAGGTGGTTAAGTAACTTGCCTAAATTCACATATCTAATATGAGACAAAAGCTGGATTTGAATCCAGTCTCTGACTCACTTTTAGCATTAAAAGAATTGTAGCTTTCATGGGTTGATAGAGGGATACATAGGTTCTAGGAGGAAGAGCAGATTGAGGTTGTATAATTGCATCTAGATGTGAAGTAAATGTAGTAGTATAATTTACTTTGTAAAATGATATCCTAAACCATGATAGTTATAATTTTTTCTTTGGAACTTTACAATTTTAGCAATAATGTCTGTTTTCTCATAAAGCATTATGCAGCTTTTTCCTCTTCTTCTCCCCCTCCCCCAATGAGCACAGAACATTTATTTATCTAATTTCATCTAATACAAGGTTTTCTGTACCTATTATGCTAATTTCCTTCCCTGGTATTTTTATGTAAGTGTTGAGAGATTGGCTCCCTCAACTGGTGCTCTCAGAGAGAGGAAAGCCATTTGAGAAGTTGGCACATCAGAAGTTCAGAATGGGCTAGGAATGAAATCCTGACATCTGAATTCCTATACCATCTTCTAGACAATGTGGCTGTGCCTTTTACTGGTAGCAAAGAACTGGAAATAGTTAAACATAATGGAGTGATGATGACTGGATTATTTGAGCAGATGACCTGATGAGAGATCACTGGATGTTAACATAGAAATCATGTAAATTATGTTGATTTTCTTGGTTTTGAATTTGAAGAGATATATGAGAATTGTCCCTAGTGGATTAGCCACCTTATTGAACAGGGTGTTTGGGCAAGATCTGGTGGAATATCCTAGCTTTAGGACTCCCATGATTGGAGAGATTAGAACCTTAAAGAATTGGGTCCTAAGGGAATCTGAGGCTTAGTTCCCATTCTCATTTCCCAAATCTGCGAGATCTGGGCATGGCTCCACATGTTCCTCACCCACGCTCCCTTCAATCCTTTGCAGTCTGGCTCCCATCCCTATCATGCTACTGAAATTGTTCTCTCAAAGGTTGCCAGAGACAACCCCCTCCTCCAATAACCCAATTAAATGGCTTTCTCTCAGTCTCCATCACTTCTGACTTCTCTTCAGCATTTGATATGGGTAACTGCACCTTCTTTCATTAAACAATCCTCCGATTTCAGCAGTTGTCCTAAATGTGAAACTTCCAAATATGAAACGATGACCCTAAGCGCCAGGTTTTTATTTCCAATTGATCCACGTTCCCCCTCATTTTCAGGATTTCTACATCTGTCATACCACAATTCTTTTAGGCAGAAGCCCTTCCTTTACCCTATCATCCCACAAATTCCATTAGTTGCCAGATCCTTTAAATTCCACCATTCCAGTAGTCACATCCTCTCAATCACCACTCTAGTTTATGCCTTCCTTCTTTTTTTCCCCTAGACTTTTACAGAGACTTCGTACTGACATTTCTGCCTGCAGTCTGTAATTCGTTCTACAGATCAATCTTTCTAAACTGTGTAGGTATGATCAAGTTATTCCATCTTCAGAAATCAACAAGAGCTTCCCCATTGCTTCTTGTACAAAAGCAAAGTTCTGCATGATGGTATTGGAGGCTTTGTATGATCTGGTTACCTTTCTAGTTGTAGAAAATCTCACTTCAGGTAGCTTGTGCTCAAGCCAAACTGTACTGCTTATTGTATCCTGAATATATTCCATATCTGACAGACACTCTGGGCTCAGCTGTACTGTCCCCTGTGCCTAGAACATCCTCCCTTTCTCCTCACCCAGTTTCAGCTTATTGGAATCCTGCCTAGCTCTAGTACTGCCACCTCCATGAAATTTTGGTATTGCTGCAGACCAGAAGCAATTATCTCTTCTTCACTTGATCCCATTGCACCTTCTTCTCCTATGCACTTATCAGTTATAAAAATTATAGGATCCCAAACCCACCACTACCCAAAGTAGAAATCCCATGGGCAACATTTCTCGCCTTCCATTTGAAAATAGTCCAATGATGGATCCCATTTCTTCATCTCAGCAGGAAGCCCACTCCAGGTTTAGATATTTCTGACTCATTTCTAGAAGAACTTTTGTTGTCGTTTTGTTTTCAGTTTTACTTCCCTAAAATTTTCTCACCTGTAATTCCCACCTATTGGTTCCAGAATTGTCTTCTTGAGCCAAAAGAGCAAGTCTAGTCTCTCATACAAATTCCAAATTGGTTTATGTTCCTGTCCTATGCTTCCATAAGAGTATAGCTTCTTGAGGTAAGGAGCCTTATCATAATTCCAGTTCTCATCTTCCTTGATGTCCCTATTATTTGACATTCCTGGACATAACCTCCCAAATAGTTTTTGGCTTCATAGATAACATAAACTTCTGGTTCTTCTCTGGCTCTAAAACTGCTGCTGGCTCCATGTTTCTTCCTGATCCCCTCAGGTTGGATGTTCTCCATGATTCTGCCATTGATCACTGTTCCCTTTAGTCTTCTCATTCACTCTCATAGATTGATGTGTGCATGCAGGCCTCCATCTAACTTTCTGACTTCCTGATTTTGTTTCAGAACTCTAGATCTCCTTTCTGCCTGCCCATAATATACGTCTACTAGTCTGCTAGCACCTTCAAATTTAGTGCTTCAAAAACCAAGTTGCTTCACTTTTCCCAGCCCTTTTCTACTTTCACCCATCCCTCTCTCCCAAAGAAAAATCTATTTGTCTTTCTGATTTCACTGTTTTGTCAGAAGATCACCTGGTGATTCAAAATGCTGTAGAATAATGTCCATACTCTTCAACCTAGAATCTCAGCCCTTCCAGAATCTGTTTGTAGCTCTAACTTAAATTATTCTCTCCCCTATACTTGAAGGTATATGCAAACTATACTCCAATCAGTGAACATGGTTTGCATTTCCCTAACTCTTTGTCTTTACTAATGCTTCTTCTACCCTCATCTCTACTAGTTAGATATCCTTAAAGTCCTAGCTTAATTATGTTATCTTTAGTGAAACCTTCCCTAAAACCTCTATTGAGACAAGATTTCTTCCTTCTTCTAAATATCATAGTAAGTTATCTAGAATTCTTATTTACTTTTATTTTAGTTTATATTCTAACTAAACTGGATTTATGCACCATTAGATCTTAGCTTCTTGAGGGTAGGTACTCTGCCTCATTGACCTTTTTTTAAAATTTTTTTTTAAAGCTTCTCTAATACTAACATAGCCTTTATATATAATAAGTACTTAATAAATACGTCAACTCAAATGAGACTTGTTGCCAGCACATCAACCTGCCAGGACTTTTTTAAACAGTTCCCAGCTATTGTTGAAGAAAGGAGGAAAGATTTTAGGTAATCAGTTCCACATGTTCATTGATAAGAGAGCCATCTACACCCAGAGAGAACCATTTGAACAGTTTGTAGAACATAACATAGCATTCTCACTCTGTTATTATTTGCTTGCATTTTGTTTCGTTTCTCAGTTTTTCTTTTTCTTCCTTCTTGATCTGATTTTTCTTGTGCTGCAAGATAACTGTACAAATATGTATATATGTGTTGGATTTAACATATATTTTAACATATTTAACATGTATTGGACTATGTGCCAGCTAGGGGAGGGAGTAGGGGGCAGAGGGGAAAATTTGGAACAAAAGGTTTTGCAAGGGTCAATGCTGGAAAAATTACCCTTGCATATGTTTTGTAAATAAAAAGCCTTAATTAAAAAAAAAAAAGATTTTAAGTTCTACTTGTTCTCTATTAGCATGGATAAGTATGAGCTAAAGTTACTAGAAAGCCAGAGTTCTTGAGAGGTTTTTTTGACTAAATCAAATAAATTTAGAAGTCCTCAAAAGTCAGTCTCCAAAGTGAAATATCTCTAGAACTTTGCTCTACTGGGAGTTCCTGCTCAGTCAGAAAAGCCCATCTCCATATTTTTTTTAGAAGTTTATCCTGATTTTGTCAGTCAGATAAATTAAACTAGAATACCTGTTTTGTTTAAATCACCATACTTCCGCAGAGTATTATGCTAAGCCTTAGCCATATACCTGAGATAAAGACCCAAAGAGGACCACTTCAGTCCATCCTTACTGGACAGATTGTGGTATCTCACCATTCCTTCAGAATTTAATAAATCTTTAAGCACTTATATGCAGAAGTCTACACTGAAGAGATTTTAGTCCACTAGATATTAAAACCTAATTTGTGAGTTGTGCTAATAGGCTGTATAGGAGATTGAGTGTTTATATAAGCTTTTGTCTCTTCCCTCTGGAAAAGTTGCTGGAGGAGGCATAGATAGTTCATGGAGGTTTTTTTCTACCCATGATTAAAAGATAAACCTGAAGTTTTTAATATGACTGATTGGATAGGTAGAGATACTTTTGAACCAGAACAAAAGTGTTGCAAGAGGTTGAGTAAAGAGGGTGATAAGAGAGTGAAGGGAATAAATGTCAACTCTTGTACATAGAAGTATGAGTGTGAAAGAGGATGAGAAAGTGGCTGAAGAAAAGGTATCCAAGTGGAGAAAAAAGAAAGCACTGAGACAGAGAGGAGCTGTGTATTTAGGAGCAAGAGGGAGAAAGCAGGATTCAGTATTAACCAGGAGAAGATATCAGCTTCAGTGGGAGCATGAGAATGAGAGCAGGGAAAGAACAGGAAATTATCATTTGAAAAGTGACTGTCAGAGTCAGGATCTTGGAGATGGCAGTGAAATAGACAGCTGGTAACTGAAGTGAAGTTGAGAAATTATAAAATCAAGATGTTAGGACTATCAACAGGTATCATTGAAGGATCCCGAGTCTTAGTTTATCCTTTTAACAAGTATTCATTGAGCATCCATTATGGCGTGATAAGATTGAGTGGAAGATTGTGAACCAAGTGTTAAATGCTTTCTCCACTCCTAGTACTCAAATGCTGAAGGCTTCCCTCAGTAACTGAAAACACCCCAGAGAGGATGATGATGGGAAGGACAAGTGACAAGGGACTTGGTTAATCTACAGAGTAGATATCAACTCACTAATAATGGAGAGGGACAAATGGAGGAGCTTCCTCTTCAGTTGCTGTTCCAAAATAAATGTGATTTGTCATTCTTTAACAATGTTTATTGACCAAATGGTGCTATGAATAGTTTGAGTTTCCACTCATGGGTTTCTTTCTCATCTCTCTCTGGTAGGTATGAGCATCTTTTGAGGAAAAAAGATCTGCTCTCTCTCCAGGATGAGCACTGCTGTTTCGTGACCCCAGGGGTTTGGGTGAGTGATTTAAAAGAAGGATCACTTTTAAAGTAGAAATTATTCTTATTTTGTAACAAGTAGGACAGAAAAAAATTTGGTTGAATTTGTCAATTATTTCCAGACACTGATAGAAGGCAGTTACAGGTTTATTGTTTTAAAAAAATCATCAGCTAGCATTTATAAAACACCTACTGTGTCTAAGGTATTGTGATAAGTGCTGGGGATACAAAACAAGGTAAAAAATGAGTCCCTGCTCTCAAGGAGCTCATAGTCTTATGGGGAAAACACCAAACAAACAAGTATGTACAAAAAAGATACATTTGGGATAAATTGGGGATAATCTCAGATGGGAAATACTAAGATTAAGGAGGACTAGGAAAGGCTGACGTTTGAATAAAACCAAGGAATTTAGAAGGCAGAGACAAGAAGGAAGAGCATTCTGGGGACAGCCAGGAATTCCATGCCTGGAATCAAAACGTGGGATATTTTAGGAAAGAAACAGCAAAGAGGCTAGTGTCACTGAGAAGTAAAAGAAGGGGAATAAGGTATAAGAAGACTGGAACAGTAGTAAGGTCAGGTTAAGAAGGATTTTAAAAGCCAAATAGGATTTTATCTTTGATCTACAGACAGTAAGGAGCCATTGGATATGGTGGAATGGGGACAGATGAGGGGATATGGTTAGAATGCCCTTAGGAAGCTTTAGTAAGAAGCTTTAGTAACAGGTGAATGGAAGATGGACTGGAATGGGGAAGAGGCCTGAGGCAGGCAGACCCATTAGCAGATGATTGCTGTGTCCTTGGATGAGGTGATGAGGACTTGCCCCAGGATGGAGCGACCCTGTCAGAGGAGAGAAGGGAGCATTTATAAGAGACGCTCTGAAAGTAGATGAGAACCAGGAGAGAGCTGTGTAATTAAGACCAGACAAAGGCTGCAGGAAAAATCAAGAAGGATGAATATTCCCAAAAGGCCAATGGAATTGACAGATTATTAGTAAATTATTAGTAACTTGGGAGGAAGCAATTTTGATTGAATAAGAAGGTCAGAAAGCAGACCACAAAGAATTAAGAAGAGGAGAGGAAAGACATGGAAGCACCTGTTGTGCACAGGCATTTGTTCCCAAGGAGTTTAGGCATAAAAGTGGGACCATAGCTATTGGGGATGGACAGGGCAGATGAAGGCTTTTTTGAGAGTGTTTATGGGCACTAAGGGAACATCCAAGGAAGGGTCAGAGATTAGTGAAAGAGGAGGTGTGATGGAGGGCAGTCTGCTAGGAGGCATCTGACAGCTGCAGCTTCACTTATTGCCTGGGGGATTATCTTTGTCGTTTAAAGGGGTTAAAACATAGTTGGAAATTTTAATATACTTTACACATTTGTGGTAGAACTAGAAAAATAGCAGAACTTTATATGATTACCACCAATGAGTATAGGACATTGTAGCATAAGGAATAAAGAGCTGGCCTCCAATCCTACAAGACCTGATTTCAAGTCTTGCCTCTGACATGCTAAGTCTATGATCCTGGCTGCGTCCTGCCTCCAAGATTGTAAGTTGAAGAAAAATTAGAGATCAGCATTACTAAAAGGAGTTCACTTCCCAGGAGTTCTCTATATCAGTGAAATTACAGGTTCGGAACAAAATCCTTAACGCATTTTATAACCTGTTCTTTTCTGCTCTAGTTCTTTTCAAACAACATCTCAATAACCACATTAAGGAAATTCCTTCTTGGTTCTAGCCATCTCACTGAGACAGATATTTGCCAGTAAACAGATGAGTACTTGGGCATCAGCCTGTACACATTTTTCAGATTCAAGATTCTTCAGGATATACGAGGCCTGGGGAATCACATTGTTGTCCCCTTTAAATGGACTCGTTAGGGAACTTGTAAATATAAAATCCACTTATTTGAGCTAGATCTAGGATGTCTTTTGTTCACTGTTGACTTAAGATGAATGCATAAGAAACTAGAAATTATTCTCAAATTTTATCTTTCTGTGGTCTTGAAGAAAATATTTCACCATGTTGGGCTTGGATCTCTGTTTTTAAATTTTAAACGTAGGTTAGCAGATGAATTTCATTCCCTTTTTTAAAAAATAAATTATTGGACTAATCATTGAGAAGAATGTCATAGATATATATATATCTTTGGATTACATTAAGACATTTGACAGAGCATTTCATGATTTCCTTGTAAAGAAGACAGATGGTAGTATAGTTCTTAGCTGGTCCAGTTGACCCAAGGAATAAATAATTAATGGATTGATGTCAATCTTGAGGGAAGTTTCTAGTGGAATACTCCAGGGATCTGTCTTAACCTCAATTACATTCAATATTTTTATCCCTGACTTAGAGGAAGGCATAGGAGTACTTGCCCAATATTCAGATTATCTAAAACTGAGATGGAAAACATATATTTAATGGGAGAATTGGGATCAAAAACTTTTCTACAGGTTAGATTGAAAAGCTAGCTCTAAAACTATGAAATATAATTGGGATAAATCTAAAGTACTACTCTGGAATCAGTAAACTAAACATAGAAAAGTACACATATAAGTATTGGGAGGGCATAACTTCAACAGGTTGAAAACATTTAGGCTTTGTAGTGAACTGCAAGATCAGTAGGAGTCAACAGTGTGATATGGCAGCCAAATAGTTGTAATAATAATATAGTAATAATAATAGTCCTTTAGTAGTAACATGACATGTAAAATATGTATATACTTAACCTACAAACCTAATATTTACTGAAAATACCATATTTTTTAAGGTACATTAAAAAGCTTGAGCCCCTCCATGAAGAGAACAATGAGGATTGTAAGATTGGAAAGTATGCTTGATGTGAAATGACTGAAAGAACGAGGGAAGGCAGGAATGTGACAGACATCTCATCCTGTTTCATTAGAATCTTAGGATTTAGTACTGAAGGGACCTTAGACATTATTGAGTCTAAATTTTTTCTGTTACAGATGAGAAACTAAGGCCCAGAGAGATGAAGTGTCTTTTATGTTAAAGTCATCCAAGTAGACTGAGATTTGAATCCCATTCCTCAGATGCAAAATGCAGTGTACTTTCTACTCCATCTAGCCAAAAGAATGAAGAACAGAAAAGAGAAGTAAAAAGCTAGGAAAAAGGGTTGATAATGGGGCTCAGCCAAAGTTGGAAGTGATAGAAGGTATTCTTGTTATCCAGCAGGTCAGATTGGGTAACCTGGAAGATTCCTTATACCTCCCAGATTCTGAGATATCTTGGTAGGAAGAGTAATGTCTTCCCATCACCCATTTTGTCACCTGAGGCAACATTAGTCATTTAACCACTTCTTGCTGAATTTGTCCCTCTGTCTATACCTGCCACTAGGGACATCAAGAAGGCATGTTTGAAAAATAAGCAGCATAACATGAAATTACTTTGGAAATCAAGCACCTACCCAGTATTAGTGTCAATTAATAGTGACAATTGGAAAATTTGGATAGATTAATGTGATTTTTGTAAAATACTTTTTTAAGTTCTTTCAAAAAAAAAATGTGGCCCAGATACCAAATATTTTTGGTATGTTGGAGATAACTTTCCTCTTCATGGAGCATCTGCTATGTTTCTAACATTGTTTAAGCACAGTAGTAAATAGAAAAGAAACATGATTCTTATCCTTAAGGAGCTCACAGTCTCATCAGGGAGGCAAAGTAGAAATCCATGGCATAGAAACTTATCAGAAGGAAATACACACACACACACACACACACATATGCTTAGGTGCATTGTAGGAGATCCAAAGGAGAGAAGAGCCAACATCTCCTGTATGCCCTAGCAGTCACAAGTCTTGGCATCTTGAGGTCAGGGACATCCTATTCTTGTATCCCCCACTACCTAGCACATAAACCCAGAAATCCTCTGCTCTTACACACAGAAGGCACTTAATAAATGTTTTATCATTGTTGAACACTATGCAGGGTTGGGTAGAGCAAGCCTAAGTATTTTCATTGTCCCTGGGTTTCAGAAGTAGTGGCTTTCCCATCATTAATCAATACTTTTTCTTGACCATTCTTTTCAATGGATTGGTTGTCAATGGATTGTTTGGCCACTTCTTTATCCAACATTCCTGTTAGTGTCAAAATAACTGAAATTGGTAATTAGGAAGTTCTCTTGTGACCTTAATATTACAGAGAAGGAAATGGAGGCCCAGGGAGAAAGACTGTGATATATTCCAAAATTTAGAGACAGAGCTAGGATTGAAAGTCAGATTATTTGAGTCCATGTCTCCTGTTCTTTCTACCGCTTTACCTTTGAAGTTTAAACTTATAGAAGTGGTGGTAATGGGAGGAAAATGAAAATAAAAATTAAATATAATCAAGGCCAAAATATATTCAGTATCCTATGGTTTCTGAGGCAAAACCCATAATTAATTTATTAGCCTAATTCCTTCACCTGTCTCCAGAATGCTTCTAAAATTTGTCCTGAGACAGAAAGAGAAAAACTGGAGGATTTTTATCGACAGATGTTGCATATCCCTTATTTTTGTAAATCCTATGTGAAATAAGAAGGGGTCGAGTAGGGTTGTGATTTTCTGAATGGAGAAATAAATAAAAATAAACATCTAAGTGACTTAAAGCCACACAAAAAGTTATTGTTGACTTAGATTGGAACACATTCTCCCGTTTCCAATCCTGTTTTGTAGTAGAACGAGCTCAGACAGGCTGTAGCCCTCGCTGTTTCTGGCTACTGCTCCCGTATCTGGTGTCTGGAGGTGGTCACCTCCACTGATATTTGCTCAGACATGAAGAAGAGGGAGAGCTTGGACCTGTGATTGTGAAGAAGCTCAGTGGACCCACCCTGGGGCTTGGTCATGGCTCGACAGCTGGATCTTGGCTTTCTAAACAAGATGACTGGACTTGCCTGGCTGCACCAAGAATACACTTGTTGCACTCCCTGATACTGTTTTGACCTTTATATTTTGAATTAGCCTTGCAGATAAGTTCAGGAAATGTTTCAGCCTTCTGAAATGTTCTTCTATCTACAAAAATTATAGATCTGTTTGCTCATCCATGCAGTATTGTATTCCCTCCTCTCCTTTGGATAAGACAGTATACACCCTATACTTAACATTCCATCTAAGACACAAATTCCCATTAAAATTTAATGATGGTTACAGAAATTAGAAGTATAACTCACTCAATTTTGTATTGATCCAACTTTTTTTTTTTTATAAGCCTCAACTGGTTTTCATTTTATTTTTTTCCCCAATTTCTGGGACTGATTTTGTGGGCATGGGTTAAAAAGCATGGTAACTTGAAATGAGGGAATTAATTGGAGCTAAGTTTATTCTTTTTTTTGTTTGTTTTTTTTTTGTTTTTGTTTTTGTTTTTGTTTTTTTTTTTTGTGAAGGCATAGTAAATTACCAAAGGTAAAGCATCCAGCCTGCCCCTTGAAAGGAATTAAGGTGGTCACTGTGGGTTTGTAGTTTTAGTCGAGTGTGGAGCCCAGTGCTGATCAAGACCTTGTTTTGGGAAAAGACTGACCTAAAAATATTGAATAAGTCTAGGGCACAAAAGCAGAAAAACTTCAGAGAGGTGGATGGCCTTCTGTAGTCACCTCTCTACAGGTAGAGAGGGATAAGGGCTTTCTTTTGGCAGACAGTGCCCCAGACGCTTAGGTCTGTGGGGTCTCTTTTTTCTGCTCCTCTTGCTTAAGGAAGAGCTTCTTGTGTTTGACCTTGTGCTGCCTTATCTCGTCTGAGGGTGTTTTGTGTCTCTGGGTGGCTTTCTCCACAGTGGGCCCTGGAGATGCGAGATCTTTCCTTGGCAGCAGGAAGCACACACCTAGAGAATGCTGGAGCTGCAGGGGGAGAGGGCCCACTACCACAGCGGAGAAAAGCAAAAAGGAAAAAGGCCTAGGGACAGACAGCGCTGAGGGGCCCCCCGCAGCCGTGACTGCCGCCCCCCGAGAAGAGTGTGGCGAGCCAGTCCCCATTTGTGACTTCAAGCTCAGGATTCCAATCAATGCATTCCAGTAACCCTAAAGTGAGGAACTCTCCATCAGGAAACACACAGAGGTAAGGGGAAGATGCTGACTGGGAGATGGGTTGGGGCCAAGCTAGAAAGAGGGAGAGGTCCAGAGCTCAAGGGCGGCCTTTTTCACCTGCTTGTGTCTCCCGGGCCCTCTTCCTCCTGCCTATTTCTCTCAGCCTTCCTTTCAACAGTCTCCCCTGTGAGCCGGCAGCAGCCCCTTCTCTCCTGTAGCATGTCTGGGAGGGATTAGCCACCCAGGGCGATTCCCCCACCTGCCTTTGATCCGCATGCAGCCTTTCTCTTGGCAGCCAAACTGTGTCCTCAGGCTGGGCATGGCCAGCGTGGTGATCTTGGTCATGCCCTGTTTGTTTACTTTGAGTCAGTCCTGGTGTGAGACACTTCTGTATGTACATAGAAACAGTTGTCCTTTATTGACAGAAGCTCTAGAGATGGGGCCTCCAGGGAGCCAGCGGGACATACTGCTGCTTCCTCACCATTCCTAGCACCGAGCTGGGCTGGGAGAGGGGAGAAAGAGGCTGATGGGAAACACATGAAAAATTGCTTGTCCTTCCCAGTGTCTATTTTGTCTTCCTGCTCTGTGCTGACAAGCTGCATTAGAAATTTGACCTCCTTCTGTTCTGTTTGTTTCAGTAGCCCCAAATCTAAGCAGGAGGTGATGGTCCGTCCCCCCACAGTGATGTCCCCATCTGGAAACCCCCAGCTGGATTCCAAATTCTCCAATCCGGGTAAACAGGGGGGCTCAGCCAGCCAGTCCCAGCCATCCCCCTGTGACTCCAAGAGTGGGGGCCATCCCCCCAAAGCACTCCCTGGCCCAGGTGGGAGCATGGGGCTGAAGAACGGGGCTGGAAATGGTGCCAAGGGAAAGGGGAGAAGGGAGAGAAGTATTTCAGCGGACTCGTTTGATCAGAGGGACGCTGGGACGCCAAATGATGACTCTGAAATCAAAGGTATGTGGGCCAGAACGTCCAGAGTCCTAGGGAAGCGGGGAAGCCCCGAGGGGAGGCCCTGCCGCCAGCCGACAGCGCCAACTAGCCTCCCCCAGTGGGGGCTGAATCTTGCAGAGAATAAATAGATGCTCCTCATCCCTGGTGATAGAAGAGTTCTTCCAGGTTTTCTGAACAGTGAGCGACCTGAAGGGTTGTGTTTGTTCTGGAATTGTCTAGGGGGGCTGCAAGTGGGCCCAAAACGAGTGAGCTTTCCTGGAGCTCCCCTCCCTACGGTGTTCTCCGTGGGTTTCTTAGCACCCCTTCCCTTGGTATGACCGCACAAAAAAAGCCAGTTCTTCCAATTTGTGGATGCACATAGCCCATGTTGGAGTTGCTCCTCTGATGCACCCACCTCTTCACCGGCAGATTAATCTTCCGGGCCTCATGTTTTGTGCCCTCTGGTTGCCGCTTTGCCAGACTCGTCAGCACAAGAGGAAGCCTTAATGGCCCTGGCATGAGTCCGGGCTCGTCACAGCCAATTCTTGAGTGGCGGGAATGAACACCTATGTGTGGCAGAGGGTTAGCGGGCAAGTCAGGGCCAGCTGGGGAGGCCGTGCCTCTCGCCCCCGAGCCTGCCAGCCCCGTTCTTCCTGGGGCTTGACCAGCTAAAGGAGGGACTAGCCACGATGGGCAGCTCTGGTAAAGTCAGACCCCCTCCCTGGGTGTCATAATGAGCAATTTAACCATATGGAAGATTTCCTAAGAGTGAAATCGGTTTGCCTTAGCATGACATTTCTGGAGATGCTCAGAGATGGTTTGGGCCACAAAGCACCAATAAAATTGGAGAGTGGGGAAAGGAGGAAGAGTGTTTCTTTTCCGCTCTTTCCCCTTCCTGTTTCTTCCTGAAACATTCACGCAAATCTTCTTTCCTTCAGAGTGTAATTCTGCGGATCACATAAAGCCCCAGGAGTCCCAGCATCCTGCACACTCCATGACACCTGCGAATGCTTCAGCCCCGAGGTCTTCTACCCCCTCCCATGGCCAGGCGGCTGCGCCAGAGCCGGCTGCGACTCAGAAGACACCATCCAAAGTGGTCTATGTATTCTCTACCGAAATGGCCAATAAGTGAGTGGGGGCTGCCTGCGCCCAGCCCTGGCTTGGGATTCTTGGGCTCCCTTGGCCTCGCGCCCATGCTGGACCACACCCTCAGGGTGGGCCTTACTCACGGTGGGCCAGGCCAGGGGGAGCAGGGAAGGGGGAGAATCTTCCCCGGGTCAGATAGCAGCCCTTCCTCCCAGCATCCCAGGTGTTCCCTTCCCTACCCCTTTTTCCTGCGCCTCCCACCTCCCCCACCCCTCCCCCTGGGAATGGGAAGAAAAGATTTGAAGCCTCCTTCTTCCCACGGGCCGGGAGATCCACCCGAAGCCTGACACCCTGTCTTTACAGGGCCGCCGAGGCAGTGCTGAAGGGCCAGGTGGAAACCATCGTCTCCTTCCACATCCAGAACATCTCCAATAGCAAGACCGAGAGAAGCACCGGGCCTCTGGTATGGACATTGGGGGGCGCAGGGCACAGGGGAGCTCTTGGGAAGAGTGGAGAGGAGAGGGGTGCCGGCTCTGCCCCAGGCTGGGCACCTAGGGTTGGCTCCTGACCGCCCCCAGGCCTTGGGCAAGGCCCTTCCTCTCTCCAGCTCTGGGATGTCTGATTTCTCTCTCCAAAGTCAAGGTCCTCTACCTGGTTCTGCCAGGGGTGTTGTGGTGCTCATCGGGCGCGGATGCTTACTTCTTCCACCAGATGGCGTGGTAGATAGAGTGTTGGACCTCAGTAGACCTGGGTTCAAATTCAGACTAGCTGTCCCTGAGCAAGTCATTGAATCTGTTTGACTCATCTGTAAAATAGATTTAATAAGGGTACTTACCTTCCAGGGTTGTTGTGAGGAAAAGTGAGATAATATTTGTTAAAAATGCTTAGCCCAGTGCCTGGGACATTATAGGTGCTACAGTTGATATTGGGGAACAAAGCGTTGTTCCGTGGCATCTGTTTTCCTCTGTAAGAAACATGCCCAGGTCAGTCTCAAGTCACATGTTGAGTGTAGAACAAGACTCCAAGTCTCATGTTAATTGAAGGATCAGGAAAAAAGCCACAACTAAAAACTGTATCCCCTCATCCTCATTATCATTGTCTTCCCACATATGTAGAGTGCTCGAAGGTTTGCAAAGTATCTTCAAAACAGTCCTGTAAAGCAGGTGCTGTAAGGAAACTGAGGCTGAAAGAAATCAAGTTTCCCAGAGCCACATATCTATCTAGTAAGTGTCTGTGGCAGAATTTGAACTCGGGTCTTCCTGAAATCAAGTATGGTATTTTATCTACTGTATTAACCAGGGGCCTCACTGACTTCTGAGCAGTCTTAAGACTCCCTGGGTGGTGCTTAATGTGATTTCATTTTTTAAAAGTACTTATTGGACACTTTTTTAAGTTCTTCAAACCTTCCAAAATTGTTCTTTGTCTATCCCTAGGTACACTGACTGGGAACTTGTCACTAATTGGGATCAGTGAGCATTTATTAAGCATCTCCTATTGTTCCAGGCACTGTGCTAAGCGCTGTGTATACAAAGACAAAAAATGAAAGCCCCCAAGGAGCTTATATTCTCTCAGCTAGTGTAGTAGCAAGAATACTAGTCTTCTGAAAGGATCGAGGTCTAGGTATCAGATCTCTTTGCTTACTGATTAAAAAGTCTTGTCTTGAATACTATGGGGGAGAGGAGGAGGTTGCGGCATGTATCAGATCAAAGAAGTCTCTATACAAGGCATCATGCTGGGTGCTTTCGAGAGTGTCCTTGCCCCAAGGAATCTGCAATCTAGTTGAAGAGACAGGACATTGGAAAAGATCCGTGATCAAAAATTGAGGTGGCCATTTCAAGGAGAGTCCTCAGAGCAAGCGATACCAGAACTAATATTTTTGCTAATCATTGACTCTGTTGGCCATTGTTCATAAGGCAAACCTAAACCGGGTCATCTCTTCTAGCCTTAGAAAAGGAATAACGTCACATGTATACCAATTTAAGTAAAAGATAATCTGTCTTGCATAGTCTCAAGAGTTGGAAGGGACCTAAAGCCGGCTAGTCTGGTCCAGAATTCCTTCAATTCTATCCCCAAAAAGTGGTTATCTAGATTCTTGTTGAAGATCGCTGATGATGGGGCACTCACTGCTTCCTGGGGCCGCCCATTCAGATCACTTTCAGGAGAAGATCCAAGCCCAACCTCTAAGGGTTACAAAGTTTTCCCTTCTATAAAACCTTCATCTACCTTTCAGTAGCTTCTGCCCTTTGCTCTACCCTGGATCTCTGGTGCCAAGCAGAAAATAGCACTTCCAGAGAGCTGCCTGCAAACATTTAAAAGCTGTTTGTTATGTTATCCCTAAGTCTTCTTTTAAAGTATTAAAGAGTATTAAAGACTCTCCAGTCCCGTCAGCGAACTCTCATACAACATAATTTTGAGGACCTTCATCAGCCTTGTTGCCATCCTCTACATGCTGACCAGTTCCTTAATTTCTTTCCTATAATTTGTCATCTGAAATTAATCACAAATTAATGTGAAACATATGATCTGATTAAGACAAACTTCAATAGGACTCTTAGCTTTCTAATTCTAGACTCTGTGCTTCTCTTAATATGGTCTGAGATTGCATTTGCTATTTCAAGTGACACCAATCACACTCCTGCCTCAGTAAACTTACCCAGATCTTTTTCAAATACAATTTAATCTAGCCACACTTTCCCCTTAAACGTGGAACCTTATATTTATGTCCATTCAATTTTACTGTATTAGATTCATCCGGTGTTCCTACTTAGAAATCTTTTTTTGTATCCTGATCCTACCCTCTAGAACACAGACCGAAGTGAAACATTCAAAGATGTATAAATATATGCCTGATCCATGTGTGTGTGTGTGTGTGTGTGTGTGTGTGTCTAAATTAAAGAAACAATTCACATACAAAAATCTAATCATTGATGCACAAATGTTTACAACAAATATCCAAGAAAATGAGATCGGGAGATGAGCAAAAAGAATATTTAGCTAAATTGATTGGAAATAAAGCTAGCAGATAGGTAGTGGCTGGGAGAATGAACATCCATCTGCAGTGATCAGAGGCTGCTAGTGAACATTCTGAAATCTCCATACCCATGAGCTCTTTTTAACTTTCTTAGTGCTTAGACTAATAACACACCCCAAACCACATCCCTTTAAAGAAAAACAGGATATTCCATTCATTTCTGTAGATTGCAGGGTTCCTTACCTTTGTACAGGACTTAAAGCAGCATAGGTATTTAATAAGTGATAGTGAGGCAGCAGGCCAGGGTGTAAGAGCTGATCTGCGACTGCGCATTAGAAAGAACAGATCAAGAGAGGCCACGAGCGAGGTGACTGCAGATTTCTCCAGAGCAGCTTCCTGCTGACAGATTAGCTTACTACAGTTAATGTGAAAATTCTTATCAGATAGGGAATCAGTGATCACAAACTGAAAACAGAAACCAGGAGATAGAAGGCCCCCTGGAAACTCAAGGAGGAACACTTGGTCGTCAGCAACAGAGGAGAACTTGAAGCTGAGCCAGCCGCCTCACCTGCTGCCCTCTGCTTGGAGCGCTGCACTCTCAGCAAAGCCTGTGTTCTCTTTCTGTTAGATTTTTGATTGACTTTTGATTGACGGGTGGAGGTCTAAACACCTAGTTGTAACTTTGAGAGAAACGAAGGTGTTAGGATCAGCCTCCCACATCTTAGGAAACTAATCCTTCCTTGAGTCGGAAACACAGTCGTGGGAAATAAGGACATGTGATATCAAGCCTATTCCTCGAAATAGATACTCGAATGTATTTGCTCCGGCAGAACTTTAGACATCCTCCAATCTAGGAGCATGCTGGTGAAGCTTTTGAAGCCTCTTCCTAAGTGCGGGGAAAGGAATGCCATTGCCTTTGATGGGGAAGGCTAAAGAAAGTCTTAAAGTCCCGTTGGATTGTGTGAGTTAAGTAATTGTGTGGCCTGTGTTAGCCAGCTCCTGGGAGTGGCTGCAACCCATGTAATTTTGTGGAGCCCCCAGCAGAGCTTATTCTTGTAATTGCCTTGTTATTCAATTGACTGATGATCTGTCCACCTTCCTTTCTCCTCAGAACACACAGATCTCTACCCTTCGGAATGATCCCAAATCACTACCACAGCAGCCTCCGGCTTCAGCCAATCAGGACCAGAATTCTTCCCAGAATACCAAACTACAACTGACTCCACCCATTCCGGCACCAGCACCCAAGTCCACCGCTCCTCCCTGTCCTCTGGATCAGGACAGTCCTGGAGTGGAAAACAAACTGATTCCTTCTGTGGGGAGCCCGGCCAATTCCACACCACTGCCTGCAGAAGGTTCTGGGCCAAACTCTACCCCCAACAACCGAGCACTCACTCCTGTGTCCCAGGGGAGTAGTAGCTCTACCACGGATCCCAAAGGTCCCCTCCCTCCCCCTGTCTCCAGTGGAGAGCCACCCACCCTGGGGGAGAACCCCGATGGGCTGTCCCAGGAGCAGCTGGAGCATCGGGAGCGCTCACTGCAGACACTCCGAGACATCCAGCGCATGCTCTTCCCCGACGAGAAGGAGTTCTCAGGGGCTCAGAGTGGGGGCCCCCAGCAGGGCTCAGGTGTGCTCGATGGCCCGCAGAAAAAGCCAGAGGGGCCCATACAGGCCATGATGGCCCAGTCCCAAAGCCTCGGCAAAGGGCCTGGGCCCAGGACCGACGTGGGCGCTCCCTTTGGCCCTCAGGGACACAGAGAGGTGCCCTTTTCACCTGAGGAGATGGTCCCACCCCCCATGAACTCACAGCCAGGGCCCATGGGCCCTGATCACCTGGACCACATGACCCCCGAACAGATGGCGTGGCTGAAACTGCAACAGGAGTTTTATGAGGAGAAGAGGAGGAAGCAGGAGCAGGTGGCTGTGCAGCAGTGCTCCCTGCAGGACATGATGGTCCATCAGCACGGGCCCCGAGGAGTGGTCCGGGGCCCTCCCCCACCCTACCAGATGGCCTCTGGTGAAGGCTGGGGGCCTGCCGGGCCGGAGCCTTTTGCCGATGGGATAAATATGCCCCATTCCCTGCCCCCACGGGGCGTGGCTCCTCCCCCCAACATGCCAGGCAGTCAGATGCGGCTTCCGGGATTTGCAGGAATGATTAACTCTGAGATGGAAGGGCCAAATGTCCCTAACCCTGCTGCCAGACCGGGCCTCTCTGGAGTTAGTTGGCCAGATGACGTGCCAAAAATTCCGGATGGCCGAAATTTCCCTCCAGGCCAGGGGGTCTTCAGCGGCCCTGGCCGAGGGGAGCGCTTCCCGAACCCTCCCAATTTGTCTGACGAGATGTTCCCACAGCAGCTAGCAGAGAAGCAGTTGGGCCTGCCCCCTGGGATGAGCATTGAAGGCATCAGGCCCAGCATCGAAATGAACAGGATGATCCCGGGATCTCAGCGACACATGGAGCCTGGGAATAATCCCCTTTTCCCTCGTATACCGGTGGAGGGGCCCCTCAGCCCTTCCCGGGCCGACTTCCCAAAAGGAATGCCGCCCCAGCTTGGCCCCAGCCGGGAACTGGAGTTTGGGATGGTCCCCGGTGGCATGAAGGGGGAGGTCAATCTGAACGTCAACATGGGCTCTAACCCGCAGATGCTACCTCAGAAGATGAGGGAGGCCGGGGTGGGTCCCGAGGAGATGATGAAGCTGCGGCCCGGCACCTCCGAGATGCTCCCCTCCCAACAAAAGATGGTGCCCCTGCCCTTTGGCGACCACCCCCAGCAGGAGTACGGCATGGGCCCCAGGCCTTTCCTCCCCATGTCTCAGGGTCCGGGCGGCAACAGTGGGCTTCGCAATCTTAGAGACCCAGTTGGGCCCGACCAAAGGACTAACAGCCGGCTCAGCCACATGCCACCACTACCTCTCAACCCGTCCAGTAACCCTGCCAGCCTCAACACCGCTCCCCCCGTTCAGCGCAGTCTGGGACGTAAGCCCTTGGATATTTCTGTCGCCGCCAGCCAGGTGCATTCTCCAGGCATTAATCCTCTGAAGTCTCCCACCATGCGCCAGGTCCAGTCCCCCATGCTGGGCTCACCCTCGGGGAACCTCAAGTCACCCCAGACTCCATCCCAGCTGGCGGGCATGCTGGCAGGTCCAGCTGCTGCTGCTTCCATTAAGTCCCCTCCTGTCTTGGGGTCTGCTGCTGCTTCACCTGTTCACCTCAAGTCTCCATCACTTCCTGCCCCTTCACCTGGATGGACCTCGTCTCCAAAACCTCCACTACAGAGTCCTGGGATCCCTCCCAACCACAAAACGTCTCTCACCATGGCTTCCCCAGCCATGATGGGAAATGTAGAGTCAGGTCAGTATGCTCCCCGACTGTAAGTAAATGGAGAGAAGACTCAGAGCTTTGTCAACACCATCTTGAGTAGCCAGGCCAAATCCAAAGGAAGCTTTGTGCTGGAACTAAGGCACTTTGGGTGTTAGGGGGCAGGCTCCAGAATTCTCGTGCATATCTGAGTGTATATAATCAGTATTCCTCCCTTTCCTTTTAAAGACTAGTTTGTCTACTGCCACAGGTGAAGCAGAGGATGGTCTTGCAGAGTCCTTCTCTTTGGAGCATATGTACTACCAGGGACAGGAGAGGAGAGGGACAATGTGTCTTAGTTCACAAAATAATTTATATGCATCAGGAAAACCACATGGAGGTGAACTGGGTTCTGTTTAAGATGATACCCTTTTATGCCTAAATGATAAATTGGCTGTGGATAAACGGGGCATCTTTAAAACTCTAGTGACTTACTTGAAGGTATTGCCTTTACACTAAAAAGTTGACAGTGAAGGGAAACAAGAGCCCAGCCTAGACTCCATGCAGATCAAAGAACAGCTCTTCATACAGGTTGCCTTTAACTTCTTAGTGGACTGCTAGCTTCATTTGTAACATTAGATTTACTTAGTTTTGTAAATGGGACCAGAGCTGGTTAGAGGAAAAGGATAATTATAATGTACTCATTGGAGCCATGGTATCTCCACCTGAGAGAGATCAGAGTCAAAACAATATCACATCTTGCCAACGAGCTGAAGTCTTGTCTCTTGGCAGTGGGTAGCATCCAACAAAGATGCAGCCCTTGCCATTCTATAATCTTTTTGATTTCAGGAATTAGGGAAGGGGGCATGGGAAAAAATTAGTGGTTAGGATAAAGCTTCAGCCTAAACTCTCTTTATTCCAGCAAAACAAGGCACATTCTAAACTTTTTAAATAGGGGGCCAGTTCACTGTCCCTCAGACTGTTGGAGGGCCAGACTATAGTAAAACAAAAAACTTCATATCCCTGGGTGAGGGGGATAAAAGTCCTCAGCTGCTGCATCTGGTCCGCAGGCCGTAGTTTGAGGACCCCTGTTCTAAACTGATAGAAAGGGAAAAATGCCCATTTGTTTCTGAATATTTTAAGGGAGTAGTTTTCCATACATTACTCTTCAGACTAAGCTTTGACTAACATGTCTAGCATTTAATACCTTGTGTATTTATCTTCCCATTTGATTCATGCTCCACACACCCCCCCTCCCCCAATTCCCCTTTTCTTCTTCCTTTCCTTTATGTGCCCAGGATTCTTAGTTGGAAATCTAGTTCATTCTTGATCTTCATACTTTATGTATCCTAGAAACAAGTATCCTTTTTTCCCCCCCAGGAAGGATTTAATTTTTGATCTTTCTATATTGTTTTCTCTTCTCATAGGTGGTCCACCACCTCCTACTGCTGGCCAGTCTGCTTCTGTGAATATTCCTGGAAGTCTTCCCTCTAGTACCCCTTACACAATGCCTCCAGAACCAACCCTTTCCCAGAATCCTCTCTCCATCATGATGTCTCGAATGTCCAAGTTTGCAATGCCCAGTTCTACCCCACTTTACCATGATGCCATCAAGACTGTGGCCAGTTCGGATGACGATTCCCCTCCAGCTCGCTCTCCCAACTTGCCATCAATGAATAACATGCCAGGTAAGGAATCAGGGAGAAAAGCTATGTGATCACAACTTAAGAAGAGGTTTCTTGTACTATCTTCTTGGTAACTGGGTTATGGGAAAGTGAGAAATTAATAGGCATGAGTCATTTCTCTAAACAGCATAGTGGAAGATATTGAAGTATATCCTCAGAGTGGTCTCCCTTAACTGGCATCAAATAAGAATTAAAATGTCTTGACTGAAGGAAGATGCCATTTCTTCGCTAATTCAGACTGTGAAAAGAGTAGCTCTTAGCAGTCCCAGGGTGCACTTAGATTAATTTCTTGGTCTACTGGGGGATTTGCCTTGAGTAGGAAACATGTGAAACAGTTTCTTCAGACACCCAGTGGTCCACATTAAGTTAAGTAATATTTCCTTTGATTTCAGGCAGTGGATATCCTTTATTGAACAGAGGAAATGAGAGCTCTTACCTGTGATCTGAAAATCCCACTATAGGTGTTGTATAGTCAGGTTTTCTTCTTGTTACCATATTTGGATAGGCATTTTTAAAAAATCACTGAAATCATCTGAAAAACAACCAAAAACCAATCTGCATTCCCGTTCTCTTACACCTTCATTCTAAAAATGAATGAAACTATTAGGAGAGGAAATGTATGAGGTTGTGTTGGGTAAGACTTTGTTGTTAAGAATAGGAAAACCAAGACTGCGGCTAAACATCCAGCTCCATTCCATTCGTTAGTCGTGACATTTATTTAGAGATCAGCATAAACAGGTTAGGTGAGACCTGCTATATGGACATAACAAACTTCACCACTGTGACTGACTTTATCTCAAGGGCACCCTCAGTAGAAAAAAACAAAATTAATTCATAGAAAAACTTCAGTGGAAGTGTTTGTATGCATTTATCTATTTGTGGAGAGGAGATTGAATCCCCCAAATTGCTAATATTAGTACTTTCCTACCAAAAAAAATTGATTGCTTATAAAGTCCCAGCCTCAGGGTGATAACACACAAATTCTAAATGTGTGCATTGTAAATAATAAGATTGTGTTTAATCATTACCCTTTTGGTTTCTTTTGGTCATTTGATATGGCCCTTTGCCTCCATATTTAACCCATTCCAGGGATATTACTTTCTCTTCTGTCTTTAAAACTCTCTAGTCCAAAAAATTCTGTAATCCTTGGTTTAAGTACATTGAGAGTGGAAAAAGTCAGATTTTTATGTATTTTTTTCTGAATTCCTGTACTAATTTATGATGTATAACATACAATTTAGCCTGATTTTCAGCCCTCTATTCCTTGACCACAATTTCTCAGTTGGTAAGTTTTTTTCCTCCCATTGCTGCAACTACCACCTCTATACAGATGACATTTTTATACACACACAGATACATGTGTGTGTACACATGTGTGCGTTCGTGTGGGGGAGGGGTGTGTGCATCTCCCCCTAACTTCTCTCCCAGTGGCCAGCCTTTACAACTCCTGGATATCCTGGCAGCGCTTTAGCCCACCCTCAGTTTGAACCTGCCCCTCCTCCCTCCAACTGCTTTGTTTTTTGTCCAGTGTCTCATGCATCCAACCTTGGAGTCACAAGGTTTCTTCTTCACTTCTTACAGTCCCTTACTGAGTCCGCTTTTCTGGTGCTTTTGTTCCCATTCTCACCACCAGCCTGGACTGCTGGAGCAGCCTCTTCACTGGCCTCCCCATCTCTGATTCATCTTGCATTCGGCTGCCCAAGGAAGGCTCCACATCACAGCTGCCCAAGGAAGGCTCCACATCACAGCTGCCCGTGGCCTTCCCTGGTCTGGATCCAGGGCCTGGCGCGGTCTGGCAGCCGTCTGCCTTTCCTTTCCTTTGGGCTCGCTCTTACTGGGTGACTTCCTCTGGTCCCTAGAGGGGGACACGAGGGCTTTAAGAGCGGCGTGTAGGTAGCTCAGCACTCAGAGATGAACAGTCAGCTGGATTGTTCCCCCAGGCTCAGTCTGACCACAGACTCATCTGTCCCCTTTCTTTCTCTCCTAGGAATGGGCATTAACCCCCAGAATCCTCGAATTTCAGGCCCAAATCCAGGGGTTCCGATGCCAACCCTTAGCCCGATGGGAATGACCCAGCCACTCTCTCACTCCAACCAGATGCCCTCTCCGAATGCTATGGGACCCAGTATACCTCCTCACGGGGTGCCCGTGGGGCCCGGTCTGATGTCACACAATCCGATGATGGGGCACGGGTCCCAGGAGCCTCCCATGGTACCTCAAGGACGAATGGGGTTCCCCCAGGGGTTCCCTCCAGTACAGTCTCCTCCACAGCAGGTGCCATTTCCCCACAATGGCCCCAGTGGGAGTCAAGGCAACTTTCCTGGAGGCATGGGCTTCCCTGGAGAAGGACCCCTGGGCCGTCCCAGCAACCTGCCCCAAAGTTCCACCGATCCCGCACTTTGTAAGCCCGGAGGCCCCGGGGGTCCTGACTCTTTTACCGTCCTGGGAAACAACATGCCTTCGGTCTTCACAGATCCGGACCTGCAGGAGGTGATCCGGCCGGGGGCCACGGGAATCCCGGAGTTCGACCTCTCCCGCATCATCCCCTCCGAGAAGCCCAGCCAGACGCTGCAGTATTTCCCTCGAGGGGAAGTCCCCGGCCGGAAACAGCCCCAGGGGCCGGGGCCTGGCTTCTCCCACATGCAGGGGATGATGGGAGACCAGGCCCCAAGGATGGGACTCGCGTTACCTGGCATGGGCGGTCCGGGTCCCGTGGGCTCCGCAGACATCCCCCTTGGCACCGCCCCCTCCATGCCGGGACACAACCCCATGAGGCCGCCCGCCTTTCTGCAGCAAGGCATGATGGGCCCTCACCATCGGATGATGTCACCAGCACAATCTGCAATGCCCGGCCAGCCCACCCTGATGAGCAACCCGGCGGCTGCCGTTGGCATGATCCCTGGCAAGGATCGGGCCCCCGCTGGGCTCTACACCCACCCGGGGCCCGTGGGCTCTCCGGGCATGATGATGTCCATGCAGGGCATGATGGGACCCCAACAGAACATCATGATCCCCCCCCAGATGAGGCCTCGGGGCATGGCTGCAGATGTGGGCATGGGTGGATTTAGCCAAGGACCCGGAAACCCAGGAAACATGATGTTTTAAGCTGCTAAGACTGGATGTGCTGATCCTTGTCAAGATGAGATTCCAGGTCCTGAGAGCTCTGTGAGGGAGCTCCGGGAAGTATGGTTGGTCACGCAATAGGAGAACAGAGACCCGAGGGCTGCTTTGGGGGAAAAAAACAAAAACAAAAAAAAAAAAAACTCGAATGTATGAATTTACCTGAAAACAAATTATTCATTTAATCAACAGGTGTGTTTTTTTTAAGATTTATTTTTTAAAAATTATTTTTGTGGACTTGGGTATCCCATGATGGCGCCTCCTTTTGAGACTCGGTAGCTGTACTTTGAGAATTGCCATTTGTCATGAGTTGCACCGTTCTCTGTATGTTTACGTCCTCCGGACTGGCTTCTCCCAGGACTCTTGTTTTTTGTTGTTGTTGTTTGTTTTATTTGGGGTTTTATTTTTTTTGTGTACTGTACTATATTGTAAAAGGGAATTTAGCAGAGACTTTAGTCTTTGGGGTGAGAGGAGAATGGGAATGAATGCCGGGCTGTTTACTTTGGGTGGAGATCCCATCGGCAGACTTTTGGACTGTTTTCTTTCAACTCCATTGTATAGAAAAACCAAACTACGACCTCAGAGCAGAGTATTAATGAAAAGCACAAAAAAGGAACTAAGTTCAGCAGGGGGTGGGCGGGGGGAGGGGCTTTCTTTTAAAGTAATAAAGTTTAGGACATTTCTTTTTCTTTTCAGCTCGGGTGCTCATCAGCACCTTCTGCCTCTTCCCTACACACGGTCATGGTCATGGTCTTCTTCCTTCCTTGCCCACCCTCTGTAAATGGATGCCCTTCTCATTGTCTTCTGCCTTCCTGCACTCCTTTTCTCTTTGGCAGCTGCAATACTTGGTGTTATTTTGGGGGGGAAATAATCTAGCAGAGCCTTACCTTTTCCTCCGTGCCTAGAATTCTCTTGGTGTCAGGAGGGAAAGACTATCTTTGGGATGCTCTGGTATTTTACAGTCTTCTTTATTTTCTTCTCTGCCTCTCTCTTTCCCATCTTTCCATCTCCCTTCTCCCCCCAGGATTTTTTCTGTTCTTTGATTAGGAATCCCCCAAGTGATTTTTATTAACATGGGAGTGGAACAGATGCTAAAAGCTATCCAGGATTTTTATTTGTGTGTGGGGTTTTGTTTTGTTTTGTTTTTTGGGTTTTATTATTTTTTTTTAATTTGTGGTTCCTTCCCTTTCCTCTATTCCCCTCCCAAGCGTAAAACGTTCTGTGTAACCTCCATTAAATTTGGTACAAAACCACTCGCCAGGGCTGTGGTGTCAGAAAAATAAAATATATTGTTTCTTACAAAACTGAACTGTCTTTCTTTCTCACCCATTTCGATCACTCTGTGCCTCAGCACTGAGGCCTCTGGGTTGCTATATGGAGCTTCAGTTCCAGGAAATGTCTTCTCCAATGAAATGTTCCAGGAGCAGAGGAGTCATCTTGACTCATCCTCCCAGATTAGGACCTCAGAGACCCAGCACCTGTCACTGCATCATTGTGTTAACAAGGAAACCGAAGTCTGGAAAGGAAGAGAAATTTGTCCCGTGTCCTGCCACCGGGACCCAGCCTGGAGGAGAAACTCGGGCTCCTGAACCCTTCCGGGTGTGTGCCCACATTATGGCGTCACCCAAAGGGCCTATTCCAAGACAGACTACATGGGTACCAGGGATCTTTTGAATAGATTGTGAAATTTATATTGTTATTTTAAAAATAAATTATCCAGGATTATTTCCATAGTACATAAGTGTAGGCCAAAGTTGTGCCTGGTTTCTGTTTTTTTCTCCCTCTACTAGCACCATAGGGTACAGTGAATCCTTGGTCTCTCTCCTACCCACCTTCACTCACCTCTGCCAACCTATTCTCCCCATAGCAAGTAAAATGTCCTTATCCATCTGCTCACTTTTTCCTTTGGCCATTACTTTGGTCACCACGTGCAGCCCTAACTCCCTGGTTATCCTGTCTGGTTAGGTCTGTTTGGTGTACCTTTGTACAAGTTATAAATCTGTCTGCTGCTTGGATAGAGAAGTGGTTTCAGGTGCTCCTGCCAATAGAGATGGAAACCTGTTGACTTCTTTTGTTCCTATTTTAATCTAGTCCAGGCCCTGTAAATTCTCAGGTGTCCATAAAACGTATTTGGGATTGTCCTGTAGCTCTGGTCAGAATGAATGAATGACAAAAAATCTATTAATTGTGGGAGCAGAAAAATAGAAGCAGTTTTAAAAATGTTTTTAGACAATCTAATGGACTATGTAAACATTAATCATTAGTACTTGTCTAGTGACCAATGAATGTTCCTAACTGCTAGAGAAATTGAATCATATAATATTGATATTGTAAATGAAAGGACAAAGGCAAAAACTAAATGGAAGTTTACTAGTCTGCCTTAGAGAAGAAAAATAAAGGAGGTGGTGGAATGGGTTTTATTTTTATACTCGAAGGCAACAAGAAACTTCATTTAATGGGATGCTTGGTTATCTTATATTACAGTACTAATGAGCATTTGTTACAAGGATCACTATGAAAATAATTACAGCTTTCTTGCAAACATCTGTTGCAGCGAATAAAGAGGAATTTAAATTATGTTTAAAATTTAATAAGGTCCTTTAAGTTACCTATGCTTTAATACTTTTTGCAATCATTGTCAGAATGGACATAGGGAATAGTGAAAAATATGTTGAGAAACGATACTCAAAAGTAAATTAAGTCTAAAGGTTTGTGCCCTACAGAGAAACCTCACCCCAATACAATGAGATCACAGAGAAGATATTAGATCATCTAGTCCAACCCATAATTGAACAAAAAACTCCTCAACAATATACCTAATAGGTTTGCTTAAAGACCTATAGGGACGTCCTCAGTCTACTATGTCCTGAGAGCAGCCTATTTGAGATGATATTCCCTACTTCCCACATGAATATTTTCTTCAAGAAGAGCTCTGAGAGGCACTTAACGTGGCAAACATCGTAGCAAAAAGCATCCAAATAATGAGATAGACAGACAAGAAACGACTGGTTACTTGATAGGGGAGCCATTTATTTCTAAATCAATTTGTCTACTATCAGACCATCAACTTGATAAAGCAAAGGCCAAAATCATTAACAAGTCAGGAAGATAAATGTGAGATGTACAATTTTAAGAGTTCCTACTTGATCACTTTCCACAAGTTATTAACAATGAATAATAGAGATTTGACAAAAAAAAAATTCACTAACTCAATTGTATAGTCACCAATTAGATTAGATTAGAGAGAGAAAAATGGGACCCAGGCCATCCTAATGACCAAGAGGAGAAGGATGTTCCATAAAGAAAGCTGAGAAGGAGGAGTTGGGGAAGAGAAACAAGAAAAAAACAGCATCCTGCAACTTAAAATGTTTGGTTCAGGTACTAAACTCCTTGATAAAGGAAAGAGAATGTAACAATTGATACAATCATTGTAGAAACCAATTATTGAACTACCTACCCTTTGAACTAGCAATACCAGTACTAGGTCTATACCCCAAAAAATCAAAGGAAAGGAACTATATGTAGAAAATATTTATTCTGACTGAGAAGAGATGGGGCGAAATGGGACATATATTTTGTGAAAGTCCAATGCAGAAATGTGTTTTGTTTGACTTCATATTTTTATAAGGATTTTGTTTGTCTTTTTTTTTTTTTCCAAAAAGGCGGGGGGAAGAAAAAGATTCATTTTGTTATTCCAATTTTTTTTTTAAAGATGGAGCAAAATCACCGGGAAAAAAGTAGATGACTATAATGAAGAATTAGGCTGGGTGATGAAGAAGAGGGACTTAAATACAAAGAAAGAGATAATTGGGATGTAAAGGGAGTAAAGGGATGATCTGAAACTGAGAGTAAAGAGTGCTCACTTCTCCTCCTGACCCCATTGTGTTTGTAGGCAAAAAAGGAGTGCCCACTACTTGAAAGGATAGCTAGGGATGTGATAGCTTTTGGGAAAAGCTCAGAGAATGGAAGGAGTGTGAAATCAAAGAATCTAGGATTGAGTGAGTTTGTTCACAATACAGTGGGAATTCTGGAACAGGAGAACAGAGAGTAATATAAATTTTCAAAGTACAGAGTTAAGATAGAAAAGCAAAAAAAAAAAAAAGTACAGGAGAGAGAAGGAAAGAGTTTCACCTCAACAGGCAATGACTTTGAAACACACGGATAAGGGGAATGAAGCCCAGGGACTTGGCTGCTGTAAATTAGAGAAAGTCCAATTGTTAGGGAGCCCCTACACTAAAGGGTAACATGTTGGCTGAGCATCGGGTCAATGTGAGTCCTGAGTTCCAGCTCTTTTAGAGTTCAGTGACTAAGGAGGAATAAGGTGGGGATAACTCCTGGGAGCTGGACTGAGCTCACATTCTGAACCCCTTCCAGAGTCCGATCCCTTGAGATAACCAATAAACCTCCCATGTGTTCCATTGGTACTTCGTCTATCCCAAGAGGTAATCATAATAGCAACAAGCATCATAGCTAACGTTTATATATGGTCCTACTGTGTGCTAGAAACAATGCTCAGTGCTTTGCAAATATCTCATTAGATCCTCACAACAATCCTGGGAGATAAATTCTATTGTTGTCCTTATGTGACAGATAAGGAAACAGGCAAATAGAATATTATTCTGAGCATTATTTATGTTTATTTCTGTGAGGGCATCTTCACAGGCATTTTTGATAGGTGGGTCCCTGCATACATATTCATCAGTGGATTTAGGAATCTAAGCTGGAGGAGGCAGGTGAAAAATTTGTAAAAATGTATATGCACAAGCAGGTACATTAGTTCAATGCTCCCATAGCTCAATACCAAACTGAGCTATTGGAAACAATTCAGTCCCAAAAAGGATTACTTTAGATACTCGAAGACTAAGTAAAGGTAGTCTTTATGGGAAGTTTTTTTGTGCTTTTAAAAAAATTTATTTAATCAGCTTTGCGTAAGAGTGTAGCTATTCTCCTTTACCCTTCTTCCCCCACCCTGATAGCTTCGATGATTTTTTAATCTTAGCAATACTTAAGGATTGGGTAGCAAATTCTTGATCTACATAGACTGAGATTGGTGAAAATTGGTGCTTCCATGTACGAAAGAATTAACTCTTTAAAGATCTAATAGAGATTCCTCTTCACTCTCTCTCATTCTCTCTCTCTCTCTCTCTCTCTCTCTCTCTCTCTATATATATATATATATATATATATATATATAGCAAGTTGGCAAGTTCACTTTAAAGTGCTTTGGGATTTGAGAAACCCTTTGTCATCAAAAATTTAAAGATTTGTATTTCAAGTTTAATAATGTCCATTTTGTGGTTCCAAAGGTGGAACTTGCAAAAAGTAGCAGTTACTCACTGAAAATAGATAGTGAGAGACAGCATTTGCAATAAGAGACGATTGGGTAGAGAACCTCCCCCTCCACCAGATCCATGGAATCCATCACCCCCTGGGGAGAGACCCCTTACTTAGGTGGTGTTTCTGATTTGGAGGCCCCCTGCTGATCTAGTCCCAGAAATGCAGTCAGCTTTGGTTAAATCTTCAAAACAAATATTCCACCATGTGAGAACTTAATTGAAGGAGCAGGAGCAATCCTACACAAAATTGTGCCTATCTATTTCCCCTATTTTCATATGACAATAATAGTGAATAACATGATATATTTAATTTTTGAGTTTTACAAAAAAAAACATGATTTAGTGAAAAATTGTACCCATGAATGACCCACAGGTCACTTCAAATATACAATGAATTGTTTGGACTAAGTCCCTCTGAGAAATAACATTATAACATTTTGAAATTAGGTTGGATTTCAGGTAGAGGTCATAAGATCTTGGGGTCATAGATCTTAAATGGGAAGGGACCCCAAAGATCATAAAGTTAAACCCCTTCATTTAACAAATAAGGAAACAAGTCTAAGGGATGTTAAGGTATTTACTTAATGTCACACCTGTAATAAGCATCACTGGTGGGATGGCAACCAGATCCCTTGATTTCAAAATTACTCTGTTCAAAAGAATTAAAATCACAACTTACACTAAATGTAAAATAAAAGATTTATCATTATTTTAAAAGAAAACAGTTATTAAAATCTTTGAAAAGAAGGAAAGAAATAAGCATTTATTAAGTGTCACTATGTCTCTAAGCCCTATTTTACGATTATTTCGTTTGAACCTCACTACAATCCTGAAAATGAAGTATCATTCAGGGAAATTGATGACTTGGATTAAAGCTTATAATCATTTAGATAATCTAAATATGCTGTAGATTAATATGATTCAATGATGACACAATTACCTTCCTGTCCCTATAGACATGGAAGAAAGCTCGGGGACAAGATAGAAAATTTCATTTGTTTTTGTAGAATCCCAAGAATGTCAGAGTTAGAATGGACCTTCTGTCAAGAGCATTCCTAATTTTACCCACAACAAATACATACATATACAAAAATACAGTGGATAACCTCAGTAGGGTCCTCTCGGTTACTTGCAGATTTTATTCTTCTTTGTTAATTTTCTATCTCATACTCCAGTGATTCTTCCAAATCTTGACCTCTTTCACAGATTCCCAAACAGATCCCTTCTAAACACAAAACACAGGCATAATTCTAAGCCTCCTGGCTTCAGGGATTGTAAAGATTGCTATCATCAATAGGAAGCCAGCTCCATCAACCCCTCACCTTAAAGACTTTTCTGCATTATCTCTCCATCTTGTTAGTAATAAAAATATCCCTATTTTTAATAAGCCTAATTTAATAACTTTAAATAAGTTTCTGATCCTGTTTGTTCTAGAATCCTTCATAATCTTGTTCCATCTATCTTCCTCCTTGTCATTTAAAGCTCTTTTATAACCTAGTCTCTTTTACTTTTCCACAGATATCTTAAATTCAAAATGTTCAGAACTGGATTCATAATCTTTCATCCCAAGACCTCCTCTCTTCTACACGTCCCTGTTGATGTTAAGAATACCATCATCCTCTCAGTCACCTAGGCTTGAAACAGTTTTAATAGGTTAGATAGAGCATTGGGCCAGATCTAATAAGATGACATGTGTGTAGTTCTATACTTGATTTCAAAAAAGTTAATTTTACAATTAGAATATGGGGAGACATTGTTAAATAGCAGTTTGTCCACAAAGACCCTAGGGGATATAGTGAACTAAAAGTTCAATAGGAATTAACTGGAAACCAATTATTGAATTATCAGATAGGAATTATTATGGAAGACAAAACCTGAGGCTATATCGAGAGAAGGCCAATGACCAGGACTAGGCAGATAATAGACAAACCTAACCACGTTTGGATTATCGTGTTTGATTATGGGTATCACAGCAGCAAATCAGAGAGTAAATCAGCTTGTGAAGAGGTTCAATCACAGGTCAAGCCATGATAACTGGAAGGAACCAAGGACCTTTAACCTAGAAAAATATAGTTTTATGAGGGATATGATAGTTATCTTTAAGTCTACAAAGGCCTTTCATGTGGAAAAGTCAATTAGACTTGTTCTTCCAGGGCCCAGAGGGCAAGAAGTAAAAGCAATGGATACAAGTTGGGCAGATGGAAATTGGGGAGTGATGCAAGAAGAGCTTCCCAACCAATAGGAGCTGTCCATAAGTGGATTGAGCAGCAATAGGAAATCAAACATCTCTCCTAATTGGAGATCTTTTAGCAAGGGCCAGGTGGCCACAAAGCCAGCATCAAGCTCAAGTCCTGTTTAGACTGCCATAGCCTCTTAGAATCCTAAGCTTCCTTCAAGGCTCAGTCTTTCAGAAATTTAATCCAAACTTTAAGTACAAATTTCCTTCCCAACATCCTTAGCAAGTGATCGTCCAGCCTCTGCTTGAATATTTTCAGTATTAGGAAACTCACTATCTCACAATACAACCCATTTGGACAACTTTAATTGTTAGGAAGTTTTGCCTTAGTTCAGAAACCTGCCTTTCTGTAACTTACTTCCACCTCTTATTTCCAGCTCTACCTTTTGGGGTCATGTAGAAAAAATCTAAGCCAGCTTTGATATGACAGCTTTTCAGACATTTGAAAAGACTCGTCTTGTCTCCTACTGGTCTTTGTTTCTCCAGGCTAAATATCCTATTCTAATGAGTGAGCCTTCAGGGCCCTTCATCATTCTAGTCACCCAGTGGGTGGTAGGATCATTTTCTCCAAGATCTACTAGGAGCATATGGCAACAATTTCCCCAAAACTCTAAAAAAATAACTAGTGGTCTCGTGAAATAACATTGAAGCTTTAAAAGAAAAAATTTACACATATATGTATGTATGTATGTATATATATACAAATATATACAGGTGTATGTATATATGTGTACAGGTATATACATGTATGTATATATAAGCATGCACACACACACACACACACACACATATATATATATATATATATCTAACTATATACACACATATTTGTAGAGTTTTGGTAAGAGGGATGAAAGGAAAATGAATAGAAAAAACTAAGTTCTTTATACTCATTTTACAGAAGAAGTCTAAAATAATGGTAAAATATTACTTCTAGACCATCCCCATTCACTCGTTTATTCATTCAACAAACTGCTCAACCAGTATTTATTAAGGTCCTACTGTATGTTAGGCACTAGGGAAACAAACCAAACTCCAAGGAGCTGACATTGTCATGAGGGATACAACCTATGATCCTGCTGATGTCAATGAATAGCAGCAGGAATCTAATCGAAGTTTAATATAAATATTACAGATCCACTTTTATTACCTTATTATCTCCAGATACCTTTCCAATGTTCCTGGAAATTCTACCTATTTTTTGGTTCCTCAATAGCCTGCCCTAATGCCACGTCTCTAGTATTATTTCCTCTTGCTGCTCAGTAAGATTTCCCACTCATGGTTGTTCTGTCTAAAGATTTTGCATCTTCCACCACTGTCCTCCTCCTCCAGAAGGCCCTTCCTCTCCTCCTGGGCAGTCCCTTTCACTCACTGGGTCTGAAATCGAATTTCCAATTATCCTTTAAAAATCCCTAGCAGTGATTCTCTGCTCGCTGCTCCCAGAAGTAGGTGGGGCCAATTCCCAGCACCCCAGCTGTAGGAGGACCCACAACTGCTATGTTCGGCCAGGTTGTGCAAAGTCCATGTGGTTACGGGGAATCGTGGCTCCCGGCTGTTTAGTTTGCTCTCTACTCTGCAAAGGGTCTCCCAGGCTTTTTCTCCTTGACAGTCACTGAGCTGTAAAAAATGTATTTTCACATCTGAAATCTGTCAGCATTTTAGGACCTTTCAACACAAACAGAGTGATAAAAATTCAGTCTCCTCATGGCTTACTTGCCTTGATAGTTACTGTACTTTGGATAGGCAGGGCCTTGATGATAATTAGTCTTTAATTAGTCATGGTAAAACTCTTCTACAATATTGGAGTGCAGAGTAACAGTAAATAGGCTGTTTCCTCTTCCTACCATATTGTTATCCCATCTCTATCCACAAACCACTGTGAATTCTAGTTATAGCTCTGACATCTACTGACTAGTGCACATTTTGTATTATAAAATATAATAGATATAAACTGCTGGAAGGGTGGAATTTTTCCTTTTTGTCTTTTTATTTCAATAGTACACATTTAATATGTGCCCTTTGAAAGGAAAACTTCTACATGTTCCTAGACCATAAAGTGGAGCAACATGGAATTTTCCTTGGCCAGATTACCATGTTCTATTGGTCAACCAGGGATGAACTTCACATTCTGCCTCTCACTTCTTCCTGGACTTTGTTATTCTTTTCATTTTGGGTCTCCTCCAAATATCAGTACTATCTATTCTTTTCAATTCCTGGTCATCTATCTTATCCTACCTCATACTATGATTCTACCTCTTGTCTCTTGTTTAGCTCCAGAGTATTATAGCTGAAAATTCTATTTATTCTTTTCCCACTATGGGAAAGTCATTATTATAGAACCTGATCAGCCACATTCAGGTTTAAGTCTTAAAGCTGGCTGTACCCAGGTTTTTCCACCTGAACTGTTGCCTAACTTCATTAAGGGTAGCCCATGTTCCAGAACCCAAAGCGGTTAACCCTGTGTGGTTTAATCCTGTTGTGAGATTAGGATGATAATATTTGCGGAGAACTTTGTGAACATTAAAATGCCAAATAAATGTTGACTATTATCAATAATAATTGATGTGAACTCTGACCAGTCTATCCTGTTTCCATTGTCAGGGATGATGTGACCCCCTAACCATCGTCAAACTTATCACACACAAAGGGAGGCCAAATTCCTGGGGTCTTCTTTATTTTGTCAGCGTAACTAAGACTTGAACACTCACCAAATCAGAAAGAATCCTGCAGATAAAGGACCCATCCCACCCTGAGCAAGCATATCGGAGATATTATTGCCCTACAAATAACTTTTGTTACCAAAAGACCTTCATTATCCAGTATTAACGTACCCCCTCACTTCTTGATGCCCTATCACACAGTTGTTGACATGGATGTCATGTACATGGGAGTTTGTTCTTCACTAGGACCCTCCCTAACTCTTCCCTAACTCTCTAGAACTTGTCCTTACTTCCCTTCTTCCTCTTCCCTCTGACCTTTAAATGGCATTCCTGCACTCAGAGCCTACTGCTAAATCAATTTGATCAGGTCATTTTGTCCTTCTTATGACAATAAAAGGGACTCCTTGTGCCTGTGATAATGCCTTTTGTGAGTTTTTCACATTCCGACCCACTCTCCCAGAACCTGGTGCTTCATCCATAATTAAATTTGTTCCATTGTACTTGCTCATGGAATGCTACAGTATTTCTATATTGTGCTAAGGTATAGTGATATACTATTATTATCTTCATGGTTACTGTTATTTAAATGTGTTATTTTTATTAAAGACCCATCTGATTACAGATTTAACGATGGTTGACAGTTACAAAAAAACTAAAAGAACTTTAACATATCTCTTTGGATCTTCTCTGTAAGAGAAATAGTATAATTCTCTCCATTCTCTCCACCCATTTTCCATGCTCCATTTTGTAGATGAGAAAAGTAAGAAGAAGAGAATAGTGCTTTGCATATAAGTTAATACTGAAGGAATAATGGTTTTGTCAACATGAGGAACTACCTGAATTGTAATTCTTTCCACTGACCTGTCTGTGACTTACTAACATATAAGCCCCAGGAAGAGGTTCAATGACTTGCTGACAGTCCTACAGCTAGTAAGAGCATGAGAAGTGAGATTTGAACTCTGGTCTTCCTTACTCCCTAGCTTTATACCTTACACAAAGTATGTGCTTAATAAATACTTATTGAATTACAAACAGAGAAGTTGATAATAACATTTACATTGTGCTTTAAGGTTTGCAAAGATATTATCTCATTTTAACCTCACAAAAACACTACAAGGTAGTTAATTATTATTATCCCCATTTTACCGTTGTAGAAAGTAAAATAGATCAAAACGAAGTAGTTTGCCTAGGCTTACACAATTAGTGAATATTTGAGGCACAAATGAAATTCAGATCTTCCTGACTCCAGATCCAGTAGTCTATCAACTATAGCACTTAATTACATCTAAAGCTAAAGAAGACTGCCATTAATCAGTCAATATATATTTATTAATCTCCTACAATTTGCCCGGTATTGCATCAGGTGTTGGGGCACACATCAGGATGTGGGAGACAGGAGTGAAAAATTTTCTTTCTTCAGAGATCTTATATTCCACTGAAGGAGACAATACATACATTACTAAATATATACACAACAAATTCAAGGTGATTAATATCAGAGAAAGATACTAACAGTTGGCATGGTCAGGAAAAGCATCCTGTAGAAAGTCTCCTGTAAGTAAGATTGGGAAGGAAATGAGGGATTCTGGAAGGATGAAATTAGGTGGAAGTGCTTGCTGGATAGTGGGAGAGCCAATATGGAGCAGGTGGCAAGGGTAGGGATCAGAGCTACATATTTTGCTTAGAAACCCAATTTTCCCCACACTAAACTGCCTAAGAATTAAAGGACAAATGGGTGGTAAGAATCCCAATCTCACCTGCTGGCCTTTCTCACTAATTTGGTCGGTGACTGCCCAGAAAAGAATAAACTCTTGGGAGCTAGATTTTCTGGAATGATGGTAGAAACACTATCGGTGTTCCTGTCCATCAGGGGCCCTCTGTTTGTGCCCAAATGTGGATTTTGAGCCACCCCAGGCCGCACAGCATGCCTGATTTACATTTGAATCATTCCCCTCAGACTTGTTAGGTTCAAAGAGAAGTTGTCCAACCTTTCATTTTTCCCCTTTTGCTGTAAAGTCCCTTTCATTTGGGATCATGAATCTTAGGACTGTGGTGTGAGAAGGGATCTTATTCAATTGTGTCCAACTCCTTGTGATCCCAAGTGGGATTTTCTTGGCAGAAATACTGGAGTGGTCTGCCATTTCCTCCCCCAACTCTTTTGACAAATGAGAAAACTGAGGTAAGCAGGGTTAAGTGATTTGCCCAGTATCACACAGCTAATAAGTGTCTAAGGCCAGATCTGGCACTCTAGCCAATGAATCATCTAGCTGCCTCTAGAAGAGATCTTAGGGATCGTCTATTCTAGCTAGAGAGCTAGATGGAAAATTTTTCCCAATGGAAAAATTCTCCCTGATATTTCAGACATCACGTGACCTTGTCACAAACACTTTCAGTGTTTGCAGTGTTCCATTCCCATAGTCCTCCACCTCTCAAAGCAACCCATTCCATCTTTGGATAGTTCAAATTATTAAGAAATTCTTCCTTACAATCAGCATAAACTTGCCTCTTTACAATGTTCATCCATTGCTTTTAATTCTTCCTTCTGAGATCAAGCAAAACTCTTCTATGATAGATACTCATCATGTCCCTGGTAAATCTTGTTTTTCAGACTAAACATCACCATTTCCTTCAGCTAATCCTGTTTCAATATGAACTCTACACCTCTCTCTGTAACTCTCTCTTACCCACTGCTGACCTTCTTACCTGTATTCCTAGCCTTCCCCAGCCTTCCCTTCTCTCATCCTTTACCACTTGTTTGTCTAAACACCTGGTTCCAGCCAGCCTGGTCTTTCTCGTTCCCTCAAAACATGCCTTTCATATTCCTGCCTCTATTCACATTCCTCCAACTTCAATCAAAAGCCCTCTTCACCTTCTCTTTGGCTTTCAAGTCTCATCTTAGACCTCCCTCCCTCCAGGAAGCCATTTCCAACACATCCTCTTTTCCCATCATTGTCTTCTCCTTCCTCTCCACTCCTCCTAGCATTTACTGCTAATTTTATTTTATGAAATACTCGGATACTATTAGTCATCTCTTTATGCCGGATTATATTTCATTTCCCAAATTAAAAATATAAGGCTTGGGTAATATACATGATGATAATAGTGATAAAGGCTCACATTTAAATACTGTTCTATGAGCTATGACTTTGTTTAGCTCTATGGGCAGTATTTACCAAAGAATAGAATGGTACTAAATGTGAGGTTGAGATATCAATAATCATCTCAAATAGGGGTTCTTAATCATTTTGGGATTATGAATTCCACTGAGAAGAAGTTTATTCCTTTCCAAAACAATGTTTTTAAAGACACAAAACCAAAATGCATAGAAAACCAATTTTATTAAAATACAATTATCAAAAAAATTTTAAAAAGCAAATTCATGGACCCCAATATTAAGAATGTCCTGATATGGGGCATTTGCTTTGGAAGGTAAGTATTAAAGAATAGGGCTGAATTTCAGAAGGAGTTGAGGCAGGCATCAGTAGCTGTGCCTTGAGAACAGCAATGGTTAGTGTCAGTATCTGCATCAGGAATGGAAGATAGTCTAGACCCACCAAGGGTCTAGGTCCACCAAGGACAGGCAGCTAGCTATAGGACAGCAACCCTTGGAGTCTAGCCAAGACTTAAAGGGAATTTCATGGATTCTACAAAGGGAAAAGAGAATTTTAATAATCAGGAATTACTATTGTGCTTTCTATTTTTCAATTTATTTATTTATTATTAATTTATTGTATTTTCAACTCATGGAACAAACCAAGCATTTCCATCACACAGTACAATAAAAAAGGTGATTGCACACAAACTGCAAATTCATCATGGACAACTTGCTATTTCCTTTAAATATACAAAAGTTAAAATGTACATTTCTTTTTTTTCTTTTCTCTTCTTCCCTCCTTCCAGATGGCTACCTTTAGATACAAATAGGTATAAAATCACAGTCCTCTCTATGCTTGAGCCAATTCTCCCCATAGATCCTCTGTGGAAGAGGAGAGTATGTCCCAAACTTTGGGAGGGATCTTTTTTGCATTAATTGTTCTTATTATATTATCTCAGTGAATATGACCCTTCTAAAAGCTAATTCTGGCTGATTATTACATAATCAATGGAAGGAGCCAACATTTGAGGGTCCATGAGCAGCAGTGCTAGAAAAGCCCAGGTTACCCCTTTAATATTGAGGAGAACATTAGGCAACCATTTCCACGGCTTCAGTCCTCCTATGTGACTGAGAGTTAGGAGAGTGAATCCAGAGGAGTTCTTATCTTCAGAAAAAAAGCAATTATTTTAAAAGTAGATGGACAAAAGCAGAACAGAGAAACAGCAAAAAAAGAATTTTTTTTAAAAGAACTCAAAGCATCAGCTCTAGATCTATGAGCTCTATCACCATTAATGCTTCTATCCAGTATCCTCATTTTCACCACTTCCCCATCCCACTTAGCAGATCAGACACACTTAGTCCAAGAAACCTTGAAGGCTTTGGATTCAGTCAGCTTGTTGGATGTCCCGAAGCGCTCCACGTCAGTGACTCAGCCTGAACGCCCTCCATCCACCATCACCCTCATAATAGAGAGGAGACATTAATTATACCCAGTCATAAGCAAAAGAGATGATGGGGTGGTTGAAGTGGGCAGAGGACGTGGGCACAAAATAGAGCTGCAGGCCAAAAGGGAAAGGGTGTCTGTGCCTCAAAGAAAAGGACCTGGAAACTCAACAGGCACCAGCACTCATTGCCCACAGAAAACTCTGGGCAGAGAGCCAGGCCAGCTCCATGAGGAAGTGGAGGATATACAGCCTTGCATGGTTCTATGCAGCCTTGGGTGAGGGAGGAAGAAGCAAAGTGGGGAGGAGGAAAAGCAGAGGTAAGTTATTGACAAAATGAATCAAAAATTCATGAAAGAAAACCTGAATAAAAATCTGGCTCATATGCAGATAAACTAATAGAATAATAGAGACAGCAGGAAAGATGACTAAAACCTCAAAGAAAAGCCAGAACATCATAAATAAGCATTATATTAAGAAGGAAAATGAATCAAAATTCCCTGCTGAAAAAGAATACTGCAGACTCTCAAGAGATCATGAAACAACAACAAAAAACTCTGAGTGATTCAAATGAGAAATAAAATGGTTAAAAGAAGATCTGGCAAATGAAATTAGGCCAGAAATTGGAGCTCTCTGGGCACAATTGAAAAACACACACACACACACACACACACACACACACACACACACACACACAAATAGTATTTTTTTTTAAGTGAACAAATAGCAGGGAAGTTCTCCCTCCAAAAAGGGAGATGTTCTGATAGAAAAATAGATTCAGCACATAGAAATGCTCAAATGGAAGAAAAATTGGCAGAATTAAAACAAAAGGCAATAAAGTCAAAAGGATATATGCAATTCAAAGTATTTGATTTTAAAGATGAATACACTGCTGATGGAATTGTGAACTGGTTCAAGTCATTCTAAGAAACAATTTGGAATAATAATTTTATATAACTAGAATGTTCAATTTTTTAGACTTAAAGCTGTGAGTTGTCCTTCCACATGTAATCCCCACAAATGGGTTCTTCTTGCATGATCTCTGTGCATCTCACTCTCCAAAATGATGCTGTATTGGTTTGTGAAAGAGTGCACTCTATACTTATGAAGGAAATATTCTATTGCAAATCTGCTTTCTATCCTATTAAATGTCTTTTCTTTAAGACATTAGATTGCAAGCTCCTTGAGGGTAGGGACCTTTTTTGCTTTGCTTCTTTTTGAATCATCATTGCTTAACATGCCTGCCCCATAGTAGATGTCTAATCAACACTTATTAATATTTTAAGCTAATGGTGTTCCCTGATCAGTTAGAGAGAAAGCAAATACATCAGTGGGGGCTTGTGAGCTATTTTTTTTTTAAATAAACTTATAGAGTCATTTGAAACTGAGATAACTATTCCAGGGATCACTACATATGCTAGATAGTAACAAATAGTGTATTAATAATAATAATAACAAAAACAAAAACAATAATGTAAAATAGGCATCTTTAGTATCCCCTCCCCCCAACTTTTCTTCAAAGGAGACTTTAATTTCTTCCAGATGGGGAAGCAAGAGATTAGAGACTAAAGATTTGATATTCTGGTCTCCTCAGAAGGGGACCAGGCTACAATTGTAACTATCTGTTCCCTTAAATATTGTTAATCTAGGGGAAATGACAGTATCAGATTAAACTCTTGATGACTATTCAAAATTCAAAGTTTTGAAGATTATTTTCTCACCAAACATCCATTCTACTTGGACACACATAGAAAATAGCAAAAAAAAAAAAAAAAAAAAAAAAAAAAAAAAAAAAAAAAACAAAAAAAAAAAAAAAAAAAAAAAAAAAAAAAAAAAAAAAAAAAAAAAAAAAAAAAAAGCCCCAAAACAAAAACCAAAAAACAAACAAATCCTGATTTATCCAAATTGATAGCAAAATAAAAATCAGAGAATGTATGGATGAGAATATATGGGCAATATTGATGGAAGGGCTTATCCCATGGGGAGCAAGATATTTTGGCTCAATCAAGATAGAATCTTAGATCTCACCAAAGGGGAAAATTCCCCAATGTCTCTCCAGTATAGAAAACTTAGGTTTAGGACATGATGGAGATTTCAGCTGCTTTCAAATCAGCCTTTTCCTAGTCTTTCTCCCTTTTCTGAGCCGAAGAGATGTTGACACTACACATCTCTCTCTCTCTCTCTCTCTCTCTCTCTCTCTCTCTCTCTCTCTCTCTCTCTCCATCCCCGTGTCTCTCTCCATCTCTCTCTTCCTGTCTCCCTCTCCCTTCCTTATTCTCCCTCCCTCTTTTCCTTCTCCCTCTCCCTTTTCCCCCTTTCTCTCTCTCTCTCTCTCTCTCTCTCTCTCTCTTTTTCTCTGTGTCTCAATATCTCTTGGTCCCTCCCTTTTTCCTTATCTCCTTCCCTTTCTGTCTTCCTTCCTTCCTCTTCCTTTCTCTCCCTCCTTCCCTTCTTCTGTCCCTCAAAACCTAAAAGGAACCTGCTTCTCTCTCCTTTTTCATTCTCCAACTTGTCCTTCGTGCAGATGTGGGGCATTGTTCTTTATCAATGAGGAAAGAATCATACACAATTGCTTTTTTAAGCTAGGGCTACTATAGTGACTCTAAAATCCTGGATAATGAGCTTTGAAGTTAATACTGATTACTTTAGTATGCTAGCTACAGTGACAAAATTCCTATGAATTTGTCAATTATAAATTAAGCATTAAAAGAAACCTATTCACACCTCTAAGAAAACAATATTGAATAAGAAAACAATTGGATAAGAAGCAAAAAAGATGTGCCAAAAATTCCCAGCAGTATGAAAAGCAATTTAATATCTATTTGGCAATTATTGAACAAGCTGCCCCAAAGCACTATAATATTTAGACTCTCCCTATTGAGCTTCTTTAATAGAATGATCCCATATTACAATGGTTCCCCATACTACAAAGACAACTCCACTAATAAACTGTACTCGAACCAGGCCATTATTATAGAGCTAACTCTAGACACAACAGTATCTGGGACACAACATTTCTATACAAAAACTTAAGAACCGTGTTTCTAATAGCTGTCTCCATACCAAATGCTCACAATTTCTAAACCACATGGAATAAAATGTTCTCAAAATACTAAACTTAGTCAAGGAGATCAAAATCATGTGGGATAAGGATGAGATGCATACCATTTCCTATTGTCCTGAAGGCTTTGGAGTTACCAGATGCTTTTCCTGAACCTACAGAGCATGAGTATGTGTCCTAATGTATTTAACGACAAAGTGTTTTTTTTAAATCCACCTGCAAAAGTATATAGGACATTGATTTTAAAAAATAGCAAGAGTAATGAGACAGGTTTTACCTGAATTCACCAAAATTAAAAAAAAAGATGAAGTGAACATTGGGGTGTGGGGGAGGAAATTCCATCTTTATTTTCATTCATCTTTGGTTTTCTTTGTAATCTTGGGTTTTTGTTTTATCATTTAAGAACATTATTCTGAGAAGGGGTTTGTAAGCTTCCACCAGGCTGCCAAAGGGAGTCTATGATATAAAAAAGTTGAGAACCCCTGCTCTAAGACATGGATCACAGTCGGGACTGCTTGAGTTCCCCAGATATTTCCTACATGTCTCCTTTCAACTAGAAGGTAAAATCCTCAGGAGCAAGGAGCATAGCTCCTATTTTTGTATCTTCACTGTGCCTAACACATATTAGGCATTTAATGAGTGTTTAAATTTAGAGCTAGAGGAAACCTCAGAGATCGGCCACTCTAATCTCCATTTCAAGAAATAGACATCCAAAGGAGCAAAATGAATTGGTCAGTTAGAGGAAGAGCAGAGTGAGATCTCAGCTTGGCTTGGTTCGTTTCCCCAGAATTATACTGCTTCCCCACTAGGACAGTACTAGAACAAGAAATAAGTTGTTTAAAATTTACAGGCAATAGACTTAAATCCAGATCTGGGTCTTTGTGTGCTCCTCTTTCCGTCTCTCCACAAAGTATGGGTGAGCTGAGTCCACCTGGTTCCTTATTTCTATTCATTTCAGTCACTCAAAGCTCCAGGGACTGCTCTTTCTTCACAGAAGCCCTGCTGGTTTGACCCCATCAAGTTATACTTACCCAAGTGTTATACAACCCTCCCTTTAATTACACACTCAATCAGTTCCTCCCAAGCTCAGCAATTTGTAGTTCCCAGCTCCCCCTGGGCTTCTCTGTTAGAGGGAGGCTCCAAGTCTTTGCCACGGCCACAGAAGCCCTTGCTGGGATTTTCAGGCTATATTGCATAGGCTCGCTGCTATTTCATACTCTATTTCCTTCCAAATGAATCCTCTGATGAATCTTGTCCTATGGCAGTGATTCACTGCAGGCTGATTTCACACATTATTCCCTTACCTTTAAGACCTCACATCTCTCTTGAAACTAGACTGATCTAACTAAGAGTAGTCCAAGTTTTCTTCCAATATAAAGTGTTACCAAAACAAGTTATTCATTTGTTCATTCACTCAATAAGCTACTACTTCAATGTGATAAATTGCTGAACACCTGTTATTCTTGTCAAGAAGCCCTGGAATCTTAATAGCCAGGACCAGATCCAAATAGCTGAAGAAGGGGGCATGAAGCAAAACAAAAATAAAAATCTGTAAATCCAAAAGCCAGAAATAATCAGCTAATTTAATCACAGAATGCTAGAGCTAGAGCGGCAGTGAGGTGGTGTAGTGAGGCAGCGAGGTGGCGTGGTGGATAGAGAACCAGGTCTAAAGTCAGGAGGGCCTTGAGTTTAAATCCAGATTCAGATACTTATTGGATGTGTGATCCTGAGCAAGTCACTTCATCCTGTTTGTCTTAGTTTCTATAGCTGTAAATGGAAATGGCAGACCATTCTAATATCTTTGCCAAGAATAGCTCAAATGGGATCATGAGGAGTCAGACATGATTGACCAAGGAAAGTGAGGAAAGAAGTAAGGAAGGAAGAGAGAAGAGAAGGAAAAGAGGAGCGATGGAAGGGAAGAAGAAAGGAAAGAAAGAAGGAAAGAAGAATGAAAGGAAGGCAGGAAAGAAGGAAGGTGGAAAGAAGAAGAGAAGGAAGGTGGAAAGGAGAGAAGGAAGGGGGAAGGAAGGAGGAAGGGAAAGAAAGGAAAGGGGGGAGGAAGGAAGGAAAAGAAGGGAAAGGAAGGGAGGAAGGAGGAAGGGAGGAAGGAAGGAAGGAAGGAAGGAAGGAAGGAAGGAAGGAAGGAAGGAAGGAAGGAAGGAAGGAAGCAAAGAAGGAAGAAACTTTCTCTTGGAGGAGACAATGTGCACATACATAAAACATAAATAAATATAAGCACTAATATAATGTGGTTAGAGAGGGAATGTACTAGAAGTCTGCAGCAGGAGAATTAGGAACAGAGAACCTGGACCCTTGTTTCAGTGTCTGGCAGTGATATTTAAACATAATTACAGAAATCCATACTGAATGGTATCTTTGTAGCATCTCTGTGCTACTCTTTCAATTTGTATTTACCCACAGGTTGGGTCCTAAGAACAATACCTAGCATTGATATAGTGCTTTATATTTTCAAAGCACTTTATTAATATCTCATTTTCTTCTCATAACAAGAACAGTAATAGCTACAGTGCTTACCGTGGGGCACTTTATAATGATTTCATTTAATCTTCACAACAACTCTGGGAGGTAGGTGCTATTTTCTCTATTTTACAGAAAACTGAGGTAGATGAAAGGATTTTTCCAGTCACACAGCTAATAAATATCTGGAGCGCTTAGCCAAATTTGAACTTGAGTTCTCCTGACTCAACAGAGGAAAGGCACTATCATTAAGGGGTATCGGGGAAAACTTCTTGTAGAAATTAAAGCTTTAGCTGGCACTTGAAAGAAACCAGGGAAGCCAAGAGGTGAGTATGGGAAGAAGAAGGGAGAGTATCCTAGGCAGGGGGACTGCTGGGGAAAATGGCCAGGGTAAGAAAATGGAGTGTCTTGTATGAGGAACAGTAAGGAGACAATGGAACTAGATTGTGAGGTACTTCGGGGCTGGAGGATGTAAGGTATAAGAAGACTGGAGAGATGAAAAGATCCCGATTGCGAAGGACTTGGAATGTCAGAGAATTGTATTTGATCCTAGAGATGACAGGGAGCCATTGCAATTTCTTGAGGAGGGGATGACATGGTCATATTTGTATTTTAGGAAGCTTCATCTGAGAGCTGAGTGGGGATTGGACTGAGAGAGGGAAGAGACTTGAAGCAGGGAGACCAACCAGCAAGCTTTTCAAGTAGTCGGGGAAGGCGGGGATAAGGACCTGCATTGAGGTGGTGACAGAGTCCCAGAGAGATGTAACAAAGGTAAATTCTATAGGTCTGGGCAATAGATTGGAGATGGGGGATGAGAGAGTGAGGCTGTGGGCGAAGGGGCGGGTTATAGTGCTCTTGACAGTAACGGGGAAGCTTAGAAGGTGGGGGGCTTTAGAAGGAAAGATAGAGTTCAATTGTGGTTGTATTGAACTGAACATCTATGTGGGTCACCTATGTACAGGGCTGCCACTTTATTGTGAGGTTTACAATAATAATAGCTAATGGCAAATATTTATATAGCACTTATGTGCTAGACACTATGCTAAGTGCTTTCCAATGACCGTTTACAAGACTTCATGTTGTACCATGCTGCCTCTTGATGTGGCAACTTGTCAGGGTCTTTTCTGAAATGTGGTATCCAGAAGTGAACCCAATACTCCCAAAGCCTTCTATCTATTCCATAAGGCTTTTAATGATCCCAATCCTTGCCAATGCTTCCCCTACTCCTTAATTTCTGATATATATATTTCGTGTCTTCCTTTCTATACACATAGTTTCCCTTAGCTAGATGGGGAAACTCTTGAAGAACGGGGATGGATTTAACTTTCAACTCTGCATCCTTATTCTCTAGCTTGGAATCCACTCACATATCAGGTGCTTATTGGTTGATTGATCAGATATTAGACTGATGATAGTAATCCTGTTTCCACTAAGTAGATGGTTCTTAACCTGATGTCTTATGAACTTTTAAAAAAGTATATATTTTGAGGGGCAACTAGGTGGCACAATGGACAAAGCATAGCACTGAATTCAAATCCAGCTGCAGAAATTAGCTGTGTGACCCTGAGCAAGTCACTTAACCCCGATATTCTCTTTTTAAAATATTTTGATAATTATATTTTAATGTCATTGAATTTTCTTTGTAATTCTCAGTTTTATTTTACATATTTATTTTTCTATAAAAAAGGTTTATAGGTTTTGCCAGATTGCTAGAGGGGTTCAGGACCAAAAAAATGAGGACCCCTACTCTAAGTGTTCTCAGGTTGAGCATAAGCATGTCTGTTAGATACTTCATAGGTGAGATATTATTTGAGGTAGACCTTGGAAGGTAGAGATAGTTTCCACAGGCAGAAATGAAAGCGACAATGGAGGAAGTAGTATTATAAGCACTGAGTCTCATATGAGCCAATGCAGGGAGATAGTGGTGGATGTGCTTGGAAGATGGGGAATAATCCAATTTGGACGGAAAATAGGATTCAAAAAAGGAAGAGCCATAGAGCTGATCTCATTGGGTGGCACAGCAGCCTCCGATGTTTAAAGAGGTCTCCAGAATATGGGAAATGCAAGAAGTACAGCAGGAGGAAGAGACAGGAGCATGATCACCAACTTTTCTTTGATGTTTTTGGACCTAATTACAGAATATTAGCACTAGTAGCAACCTTAGAGATCAGCTTCCAGTCCAGTGATTCTCAAGTGTTAGCTAAGGACCCTTAGACCTCAGGAGACCCTTCATGAAGTCCTCAAGATCAAAACTATTTTCATAATAATACTAATGTGTTATTTGCCTATTAAAATGCTCCTCCCTTTTCCAACTACACATCTGTGTGAAGCCAGATTTTCTTCATATGCTTCAACCAAAACAACATATCATAGCAGATTGAATGCAGAAGCAGATATGAGAATTCAACTGTCTTCTATTGAGCTGGGTGTTAAAGACATTTGCAAAAACATGTCAGACAATGCTGCTCTTCTCGCTGAATTTTTTTTTTATTTTGGAAAAAAATGTAGTCATTTTCCTCCCCATAAAATATGGCATTTTAACATGTGCAATTGTTATTTTATTATTTTTATTTAAAATTAATTAAAATTATTTTAAATTAAAAATATTTTAAATTGTATCAGTTTTAATTAACCTATATTAATATGTATAGATATGACCCGCATAAACAAAATATCTTTGGAGTTCTCAAAAATTTTAAAGAATATAAAGGAGTTCTGAGAGCAAAAAGTTTGAGAATTGCTGATCTAGTCCCAATTCCCACCCCCTCATTTTTTTTTAATAGATAGGGAAATTGAGATCCAGAGAAATAATTTGCCCAAAGTCACAAGAGTTTTGAACCAGGATTCAAATCCAAGCCTTCTTCCAAACTCGTTGTTCTTTTGTGCTTCTTTTAGTTGCTGCACAAAAAATACACACCACAGGGGTGAAAAAAACCTATTCCCACCTTCCTCCTTTCTCTATAAACAAACAAATAAACGAATAAATAAACTTACCAGCTTCTCCTGAGGAGCTCTCTCAGCATCTTTTTCTGCAAGTTATGGTCTCAGAGTTCCCTGGACTAGCACCCAGGGTGGAATCGACAGGCCCAGTGGTCCAGGTGCAAAAGCGTCTGCACTAAGCCTTTCTAATTCCCAGGCCCATCCTCCATCCTCCTACCCCACGGCTTCTCCTTGAATGATCCTGCCTTGTTTTAGAAGTTTGGTTTTATAAGGAAACATGTACAATGAGCCACTTAACATTCGTTCTCCTTCCTTTCCTTCAGCATCTATTTTCTAAACAGATAAACATCCCAGCTTAATCCCTTCGCCACTCATTCCTAATTCCTCATCTGAGAAGGACTTTCTAGCTTTCCTTCCCTCCCTTCCCAAGAACTATCGGAAAGTTAGCAGATGGTTTTCTGGAAGCTTCATTATAAGGTTTTGAATGAAAATGGTCTTGGCACCTCCACCAAGATCCCACTGGGTTCTTCCTTAGCCATTTCGGTTCTTGCCCTTCCTTGGACACATCCCAAATGCCAGCTGTGTGTTGTTGTTAATTGTTAATAGGGAACCCTAGCCCCCCAATTATATATTTTGTATTTGAGAGACAATGTGAGGTAGTAAATAGGGTCCTCAGAACCAGGAAAGCCAAGTTCAAATCCAGCCTCTGACCATTTGGGAAAACCACCTTACTTCTGCAGGCACTGGACCATTTGTTCTCAAAGTATAGTCTGGAGAATCCTGGGAGTCTCTGATATCCAAAATTTGTTTTCATTTCTAATTTGATAAATGTCTATAAAATTATATAGAATGTCTATTATATATATATATGTAGTTATAAAAAATAATCCACATAAACAAAAACTTTTTGGATAGATCCTCAATTTTTTGTTTTGTTTTGTGGGGGCATCGGAGTTAAGTGACTTACCCAGGATCACACGGAATGTTAAGTGTCTGGGGCCAAATTTGAACTCAGTTCCTCCTGACTTCAGGGCTGTTACTCTATTCACTGCACCATCTAGCTGCCCCAATAATTTTAGTAGTATTAAGAGACTGAGAACAAAAGTTTGAGAATCGCTGCTCTAGACAATTCTCTAAGACCATAAATTGCTAAAAAGAAAAGTACCAATCCACATTGGTAGAGGAAGTTTCCTCATCTGAGTAGATCAGCATATACCAGTGAAATCACAATTCAATCAATCAATTGATTGATCAATAAACATTTATTAAGCACCTATTGTGTTCTGGGCATTTTACTAAGCATTGGATCTAGTCCCTCTTTTTATTTTGTATTTAAGAGGGGGCAATTTCAGTTTAGTATATAGGGGCCAATCTTGGAATCACCAAAACTTGAATTCAAATCCTACCTCTGAGAAATACTAGCGATATAATTATGAGCAAGTGACTTAACTTGTTGCTGCTCCAGACAACTGGCTAAGATTCTAAGTTACCAATGTGCATCAATGGAGTGCATCAGTGTGCCTCTGTAAGAGGAGCTCCCTCTGCTGATAAAATCACAGGTCCATAGTGTATATATGATATGGTATACAATGTATTAATAAAGTGTCTCAGTGGAGGGCATTTCTGTAAGGAGTTCCCTACACTGAAAATCACAAGTCCATAGTTTAGATATTATGTGGTATAATACACAATATAGTAATAATAAAATACTATAATACAATCTATATAAATAACATACATCATATGTGTAAAAATTACATTATAAAACTCCAACCTCTTAAGGCTAGAACCCTCAGCAGAGTGCTAGTGAATACCCCCTGCATCTGGGAACCCAGTTATTCAATGGAAGAAGAAATGGAGGAGTAATCCCAGGGGGGTGTTGTGTACATGTGAATCCTATGTACTTTCCCAATAGAATATAAGATTCTTGAGGTTAGAATCCCATCATCCTTTTTTGGGGGTGGAAGAGAGAAGGAAGTGTCACTGTCAGTCAAAATGCATTTATTAAACCCTTACTATGGCCCAGGTTCTGTGTTACAGGCCAGAAAACACAAAAAATAAATAAAATCCACATGCTCAAGAATTGTACATTCTAATGAAGAACATATTAAGTAGGTACGTACGAGATATATACAGATTATATGAAGGTAAAGTGAAAGAAGGCAGAGGAGCCCCAGACAAATCTCCTGAAGAAGGTGATATCTGAATTGTCTTCTAGGAAGTCAGGGGAATGAAAAATGGAGGTGAACAGACAGTATTCTACACACAGGAGTACATATTTGAGAAAATGAAAGTAGATCAGCATTGCTGGATTAGAGAACGCAAGAAGGGGAGGAAGGTCCAAAGAGGCTGCAAAAGGAGGAAATCCATATGAAGATCCTTTATGAAGGAGCTTTAAACTTCAATTAAAGTGGTTTAAATTGGATCCTAGAGGTAATAGGAGTCACGTTGGTTCCCTGAGATGATGATATGGTTATCCCTGTGCTTTACATTGTCTCAGAGGCTGGATTGAATGGGGAGAGAGAGAAGGCAGGGAGAGCAGGAGGAAGGATGTTGCTGTAGTTCAGGGAGAGGCAAGGAGAGCCAGAAATGGGGTGATGGCTGAGGGGAGAGAAGGGGATTTTGCGACATGACGGACTGGATATGTGGAGGGAGGACCTGGTGATGACATCTCAGCTGTGCGTCCAACATCCCAGGGACCCAAAGTTAGCATCTGATGAGTGCTTGGGGATGTGTGCACGCGGGAGGTGGTCCTCCCTGCTTGGGCACCTGCCAGTGAAGGCTTGTGGAATTTTAGGATTTAGAGCCGGGGGGACCTCAGAAATCACTGACCCAACCTATCACAGAGATGAGGAGATCCAGGAGCACTAAGTGGGAGAGCCCAGACCTGCAGACGGCTCCTTGAAGCCTTTGCCACTGGTAATCAAGTAAGTGTCCCCTCCACTCTTGGTACTTATTGTGCCATGAAAGAAGACCTCGGCTCCCAGAGGTTGGCGGGTCCAGGGTAGGTTTAGAGCCATGGGACCTGCTCGCTGAAGGCTGGAAGCTCCACATGGGATTAGGTTGTTGGGGGCCCAGCTTTCTTCCAAGTACAAGAGGGCTGTGGCGTGCCCCGCCTTGGAGGTCCACTCCCAAGGAAGGCAGTCACAGCTCCGTGGTACGCTGGCGTAGTTACCAGAGTCTGGGTCCCACCTGCACAAGGTCCCCATCCTCCGAGCCCTGCCCAGGAGACACGCTCCCTCATCCCTGCACAAGACCTGCCTGACCCCCTCACACATGCACAAAGCCCTGAATGTTTATGCCAACAGGTGTTTATTTAAAAATGGGCCTCCCGGGGGATCACTGGTCCTGCCCAACGCCTACATCTGCCGGCTGGGAGCACAGGGTGCTGTATTCTTGCGGGCTCACAGTGTAAGTTGACAGTATGTTCAAAAACTCTTCCAGGGGACAGAGCTCTGCTGAGCACCCTTTCACCACTTGTGCCTGTAGAGAAAAAAGAACCGGGGCAGAGTGCCGAGAGCCCTGGGACAGCTGCAGGGCCTGGGGGTGCGAGGAGCCATGGCGGCTCCAACGTTCTCAGGCACCCCCCTGACGTCCAGGCTCAGGGCTGGCCTGGGCTCAGTGGCCTTCCCCTTGTCCACTCCTCAGGACCAGCCAAGGGTCCCATTATTGGTGACCCTCTGTGGGCCAGGGCTGAGAGGGGGCCCGGAGTCACAGGAGAAGGCTTGGGAACAGGAGGCCAGAGAGGCTGGGAGAGCGGTGTGAAGTCATACAAGCCAAGGGGACAAAAGGGGGCACCCTCGGGATCTCAGACTCCAGATTCTGCCCCCAGTCGCCTCCTCCCTTCCAAGCTTTCCCTTCCAAGCTGAATTCAGGAGCCTGGCTGCACAGACCGACAGACTCCTCGAGCCGCCCAAAGGGCTTACCTCACCATTGTAAGTAAGTCGCACGAACCAATCCTTGGACTCCTGGTGCTGGTAGAGTTCCAGGATCAGGTTTGCAGCATAGGGGGGCCACTTATGGTCAAAAATCCCCAGTGTTATTAGGAGGGGCATGAGGGTCACGTCATGGGTGGCGTAGAGGTAAAGCTTTCTGGAAGAGTTTTTGAAGAAACATCTCTGATATTTTTAAAAAAATTTTTATTGAAGCATTTTTGAAATATATGCAAGGATAATTTTTCACCACTGAACCTTGCAAAACCTTGTGTTCCAATTTCACCCCTTTCCCCCACCATCTCTGATGTTCTTTACCCATGGACCCTTCAGAACTCCCTTAGAAGGACTTCTGGTCCAGACCCAGGGAATCCAATGGAAGCAGGAGCCAGGGGATTGCCCCTAATAAGGAGGCAGGCTGCAAGCTCTGGCCCATTTTAGAGGGACCAAAGGCTGTGTGCTCTGCATGCTGGGCCCCTCTTCCGCCCTCTGCTCCCAAACTTCCTTCCTCTTGCTCTGCCGGCCCCTCTGCCCCCACCCTTAGTCTGGGGTCCCAGTGTGCTTCGGATTTACGAGATACCTGATGTTTCCAGGTGGAGTAGAAGGGTTCGCTGCTTCTAGCAGGTTGTTCTGTAAGACGTAGAGCATGGGACCGACTGACATCTGAAGTCCTTCCCTAGGAGGAGGCAAGTTCATAAAATCTATGTGCCTACGTGCTTAATGCTGTGTGTACCTGCCTGGGAAATACATGAGTATTTATGGGAGCAGCAAATGCTTTCAATACCCTTATACCCTAAAAGTCAGACGGCCCAGAGAGAGCCTGCAGTGATTTCAGTGATGGGAAGGACAGCGGACGCTTCTCCCCCTGCACCGAGAAGTGCCCGTTCCAGGCCTACAAACAAGGCTGACGAGCAGAGCTGGGGGAGAGGAGGCTGCCCAGGGCAGGAGGGCCTGGGCCCAGACTGTGAGAAACGGTCAAGAGGAAGGAGGCTCATTAAGGAATGATTTATCACAAGCTCAACAAAGGGTTTCGGGCAGGGGAGGGAGATGCAGGAGGAATATGCTACACAGGCCACCTGGCTGGGGACGCTACACCGGACATTTAACAAACCATCCAAAAAATCATTTAAAAAAAAACACCAGCCTCTGGGCAAGCACAAAGCGTGGTGACGAGCGGCACACCTGAGTTCCCCAGAAGGCTCTGGCAACAACCAAATGTGGATCACGCCAAAACCAAATCTTCTAGGAGCCTTGGAAATGAAATCCAGATGTGCTGAAGGGACGTGGAGCAAAGGCAGGATCGCAGGGAGAGGGAGGACCTCCGAGCTGGCCCTTGAGCACATCAAGGGCCACAGGCGGGCAAAGGAGGGAGGGAGAGGAGGAGGGCCCAAGCTCCAGGGGCAAAGGCGTGTGAGCCAAGCGCAGAGCCCGAGCAGGCAAGAGGAAAGCTTGTGAAGTAGCCAGGTCTGGGAGAGCACAAGAGGACCCGCTGCTCCCCAAGAGGAGGAAATGCATTTGATTGCTATTATTTTTATGCAACAGACCATGGTGCTTCTTAAAACCTTAAATCTTATGCTTCTCTCCCCATTGATCTCTCACACAGCAGCTCCCACCGCTTTCCTGATGACCCACAACCTGAGACTCTTTATGGGGGAGACAAGTCCATATTTTCACTGTCAGGAGTGGGCCACTTGCTAACAAGGCCGGCATACAGGATGACAGGGGGCAATGGGCTAAATCTAATCAGGATAAATTTAAAATCTTATGCTTGGGTTAAAAAAATCAAGCGCACTTTGGATGAAGGTGACAGTAAGACAGCGGCTCACAGGAGGGGATCGGAGGCTTTCAGCGTGCTACAGGCTCACTCCAACAGCAACAGGTCATGGCCACCAAAAGCTAATGAAACACCGGGTCGCATGGTCAGACAATGTCTGCAGAACTAGGGGAGAGACCCGAAGCCCCCAGGGACTCCATATCTTGGATCCTGGTCGGCCCCATGGTCCGTGTGAAGGACGCCGAGAATACCAAGAAAAAGGGGATGAGGAGGGACCTCGCAGCCCCTCGCCTCCAGGGGCCGGCTGAGCCCAGAGAACACAAGACTTGGCAGGTACAATAAAGCTGCTCATGATAAAGGCTCTGACAGAGAGAAGGCATAAGGATTCCTGTTCTGCTCAGCACAGTGACAGCAGGACCAGGACAGCGGACAGAAGCCACAGGAACAGACAGAAGCAACAGCACAAGGGGAAGAAGTCCTAAAGGAGCACCGTTCCCAAGTGGTCCAGGCTGCTTCTGTTGGGAGTGAGTTCCCCAACTGCAGAGTCTCAGACAGCCCGAGGCTCCCCAATCCCCATCATGGAGACCCTGGGGGGGGGGGGGGTTGTCACAAGAACCTCTGTCTTTCAAAACTTCAGACTAAGAAAAGTTGCTGGGCAGCGGAAGCTCATGGACCAGGCTCCCCATGACGCCTGGCATTTGCGGCCCACCCGCAAGCTTACCAGGCCTCCCAGAAGCCCGTGTGAGCCAGCCAGCCCATCACCAGCATGGAGCAGCTGCGGCTTCTCTGCCAGCATGAGTGCCAGCCGGCAGGGGGGTGGGCCTGGTGGGTCAGGAGGTGCCCCCCGCCCCCGTCTCAGGATGCTCAGGTATGGATGCCTCACCTGTCTGTGCTCCCCAGGATAAAGAGGGCCATGTCAACAGCTCTCCGCTCAATCATCTGGGTGAACTTCTTTAGCGTGGGGGAACTGGGGAGCCCGTGAACCTGAAAGGGCCGTGAATGCGTTAGGAAAGGGCATTTCCTGGGTCTCCAGGCAGGACCCACCCAATAATGCCCAGGTCCTTCACCTGACCTCCCTCCTCGCCCACTGCCATCTCAGGCAGACCAAACGTGCACCTGGGCTGGCTTAGCTCTGCTGCCCTCCCTTGAAATGCCTCCCCCTCCCCTGCCAGGTTTCACTTGCAGTTTTCTGGATAATAAGATTATAGACACTTAGAGCGGTAAGGAACCTCAGAGGCCGTTATCTGACCCACGATCTCTTACAGCAGAGGAGCCCGAGTCCTAAGGAGGGCTGAGTGAGCTCCCCGAAGCTCAAGAGGAATTACATGTCAGAGACAGGATCTGAATCTCGGCTGGTCCAGCCAGCTCCTTCCACTGCAGTCACTGTATCCCCCAATTCTGAGTTCCTCCAAATCAATAAATATTTATATGCTAGACACTGTGCTCAGCACTAAAGGACACCCTGAAGACTTTCTGGTCCATCTGTTTATATTTATTTATAGAAGGAGGGGGCTGAGGCACAGAAAGGCAAAGTGCCAGGCCAGAAATCACTCAGCATGTCCAGGACCAAACCGAAATCTCCCAGGTCCTAGCCAAGGGAGGCTCCCCCAGCATCCAGAACACCAGTCCCCCCGAATGGGCAGGAGCCTTCCTGGACGCCCCAGCCGAGCCCTGGTCTCAGGCTGTCTCGGCAGTCACAGGGCCCATGCTCCTTTTTCTAGGACACTGTGTTAGGCAGAGCCAAGAGTAGGACTCGGGCCCCCCGTCCCCATGGAGCTCGCCTTTCAGGGAATGCACAGAGCTAGCCTGTATTCTAGTTAAGGGGATGAGAGAGGCGAGGAACAAGGGGGAATCTGAGGGGGAAGCCTGCTCAGGGACTGGGGAGGGAAGCAGTGGGGAGGGCCCAGAATCCGCTCCTGCCTCTGGAAGAACAGGAAGGAGCAGCTCTGGGACCAGCCATACGAGCTGGGCAGCTAACACGGAAAAGCTCCCGTGGCCCCTCATGACTTCTCCAGGACATTAAGGCAAAACAGAGAGGAGCATCTTGCTCGGGATCCTGGGGCCAGAGCCTGAGGCTGGATTTGAACTCGGTTCTTTCTGACTCCAGACTCTCTCTCTGCCCACCGAACACTTGCTGCCCCACACAGCAGAGCCAGCTTCCAGGACATGAATCTCGGTGTTTTGTTTGCCTGGCTCAGGCCCCGCTTTGTTTCAGCTCTGAAATGTCCCTCCACGGCCTTCCTGTGCTCGGGGACCCTCCTGTGCTCTGGATGGCTCCCCCTCCATGGGAGGAATTCCTTCAGGGTGGGGGGTACCAAAAACAAAAGGAAAGCCTGAAAGGGAGGGCCCAGATCCCCACAGGCCTCCAAACTGGCTTTTGTTCCCATTATACCCACTACAGCCCAGGAAGGACTGGCTGGTTCCTGCCCCATCTCCACGGACACTCGGGGACCAAAGCCCTTGTCCTGACCACAGAGGGTGGGCTGCTGCGGGCAATCCTGACTTTTCAGGGTGATACTTGTAAGCTTCCCGAGGGCAGACCACTTCATCTCTCCTTACACCCCAAGGGCCTGCCGTGTCTGACACATAGTAAACACTGCGCCGGGCTTCACTTTATCTTCAAAAGGGAGATCAGCCCAGATTTCTATAGTTTCCACAACAAAAGCCAGGCATGGCTTTTGTGCTCTAGCCTTTCTCCTTACCCCCAAACTAGGGCCAAAGGTGCACTGGCTAGCTCCCTCAGAGGGAGGGGGAAAACTGGGGGCCCCATTCTAAAAGGGGGTGCAGAGCACTGAGAGTATGACCAGAAAAAATCCAGAGGGTTGGGCTCTCAAAGCCAACGGGAGACGGCTGAAGAATTTTCGGAAAACTAGAATCAAACAGTGCCTTGTAAAGCAGCGAGCTGCTGAGGGTCCTGCAAGGGGACGAGGATGGACCAGCCCTTCCAGGGGGACGGCTCCCAGCGGGAAGCCTGCACTCACCTTCTCCGCCAGTGCGTTGTCTAGCAGAATGAAGAAGTCCACTTCTTGGTGCTGATCCAGGCCCATCTCTTCCTGTACCAGCTTCAAATCATCCGAGATCCCAGGCTGCAGAGAGGCCATCAATCTCCTGATCCTGCGGAGGAAAGGAGGGAGCCATCGCACCTTCTCCCGTGTTAGCCATGGAGGGGAGGGGTGAGCCAGTCCCTACGAGGCCCCGTCCCCTGCACAGCACAGGGCGGGAGTGGAAGCTAAGCTGCTATTACTAGAGCAAACAGGTGAGAATGGGCAAAAAGTACCTGGAATGGAGTGAGAAAAACCCGGTCTTAATTCTGGCCCTGCTCTCTGACCATCTCTGGCCCCTCAGTGCCCTGCTTTGCAACATGGAATGGTGCCAAGGGTCCAGGGCAGAGCTAAGGGCCATCTCTAGCTTTAGGTGGGACCCTCAGAACAACACGGGCCAGCAGCCAGGAGCCAGGCCGGGCTCACATCACCCACTTTTCAGGCTTCCACTCTATGAACCAGAGATCAAAACTCCTCCCCGTGTCAGAGTTTTTCCCAGAAGAAACAAGAGGAGGCAGGGAAAAATTTTAAAGTAAATCCACACAAAGCAAACAGCCTTATGTTTGGGCAGCACTGGCCAATCCTTAAGGAGCCTTCACATACAGAATCTCCCAGGGTCTCCAACAAGATGCTTTGACGTGAATGAGAAAAGGTGCTGACGAGGGGAGCAGGGCTTCGAGGACAGCAGCTTCTGGGAGGCTCCGCGTTGGCAAGGTCAGAAGCTGGCTCTCGCCTGCGGTGGCTCCCGCCTTACTGCGCTCCGGACAGCCAGGCCAAGTCCGTAAGGAGTTCCCAAGGAGGGGAGTCTGGTGCGTGGCAAAGAATAATGGATCCAGAGGCAGAGAAGTGCGGGGTAAAGGGAGGGTTCCAACACTCAGGGATTGGAGCAAAGGTCTGGGCTCCGGAGAGCTCTTGGTTCCAGTCCCCCCTCAGACGCTGAGCCGCAGCATAACCCTGGGCAAGCCCCCACTAAGCCTGTGGAATGGGCACACTAGGGTCGCCCCAAAGTCTCTGCTACATCTATGATCCCACGGCTGAGTGTCTGGGTGATCTGGGGCGCCTTCCAGAACCCCAGTTTTCTCATTCAATACTCACTTTGGTAGATGGTAACCACGAGCTGGGTATCAGAGCACGCACAGGGGACAGAAAAGGGAAAAACATCCCCGGGCTCAGATAGAAGAGACACAAAATGGGGCTGTGTGGCAGGTGCCCAGAGCCCCGGACGTGGGCTGTGATCCTGACTAAGCTCTGGGGCTCAGTTTCCCACAACCCCCCCAGACTCCTTCCAACGCCGGGTCCGTGAGCCCATGACCCTATGACTTAAGCCATTATCACTGTACACTTCCTATGGGATTCAGCCTTGTAAACAATTTCCATGATGTTGAAAGCGCCATCAGAGCAAACCGCTTCCTCCTATGATGGGAATAAAGTAGCCTGAGGTCATGCTCCACGCTTCCATCCCCTCCGGCTTGCTTCTGGTCAGCGACACTGCAGCCTCCCTCTTCAGGCCCTCATCTCTCCTTGACCACAGGTGGCTTAGTGCTGTCACATGGTCTCGAAAGGTTTCGAAGTTCTTAAGTCCGAATTCTAGTACCCCGGGCAAGACTCAGTTTCCTCATTATAGAATGGGAACATTGCCCAGATAGAACATACAATGAGACAGCTCTAATTGCTGCAATATGTTCTGTGTGTATCCTATCTCCCATGTCAACTATCTCACAGAGTTGAGAAAAACTCTTTGTAAATCTCAAGAGCACCAGAGAAATGAGTTACTGTCATTAAACTGTTTCAATAGCCTTTGAGGGGAGAGAGCGGGCCTGGGTTCAAGTCGGACCTCTGAGGGCCGGGAGTCCAGGCAGCTCCCAAAGACCATGGATTACACTGGTAGGAGGAGCATCCTTACCCAGGAGGGCTCTGTACTCACGAAGCCAGAGGTCAGGCTCCATGTCTACCAGTTTTCCAGCTAGTTTTCCTGCCCCATCTTAATCCTTCTCTCCACATCTCTCACTGCTGGAGAAATCTTCCTAGCGTGATTCTAGGATCTCCTCTAAAATCTCAATGCCCCCCAAATAGAGGAGACCCCCTGACCCTCCTGACATTCGAAGTCTCTCTCCCAGCGCTCCCCTTAACGTTCTCCACACAGCCCCTCTGCTCTGTGCCCTTGCTCATTACTAGGACTCGGCCCACACTGGCTCCCTCTCTTCTGTCCTTCCCTTCCATGCTGCTTCTTCCAGGAAGCCTCTCCTGATCCTCCACAGGCAAATTCAATCACATTTGACAAATATTTATTCAAGTGATCTCTGTGACAGAGTCTTCAGTGCCTGGCGCCCGGATTCTCCTTTGTCCTTCCTCTAAGGGCACCTGGGCCTTTCCCTAAGGCTCCAGCTCTGGAGCGTGAGACCCTCACGGACACGGTCTGTGCCCTGTTATCTCTGCATCACCAGGCCCTGCACTGAGTGAGCCTTCCGCGTGCTGTCGGGTTCCAATCCAGCCTCTAACACCGTCTGTGGCCAATACTGGCCAAGCCACTTCATCTCCCAGGTTGACAGTTCTATAATCCCATGATCCTTCCCCATCGTCTGGCAAGAGAAACTTCTCAGTTCTCATACAGCTGTTTTAAAAGCTCTCCAGACCTCTATTCCCCATCAGGTGTGCAACGGTCTCTTTAAAACTTACTGTGGTAAAGTCTTTCACGTAGTACAAACCTACGAGGTTTTCTACTGCTCCTGATCAGCAAGTTAGCCCTTGTCTACTTCAGGCATGAGAAAGCCAACCATATTTTTATATAATTATGTATACAATCATACAGGTATACGTATTTGATTTCTACATCTCTATATAAGTATATGATAATATACACAATTCTTACATATTGAATATGTATAAATAAATACAAAAACTATACAAATACACATATATACATACACATCTACAGGTATAGTTATTTGATACACACCTATTGTATTACATACCTATATGCCATATACATATACATTTATACCTAAAATATGTACAAATAAAAATAACCTATGTGTTATATACATATACATCTCTAAAATATGTACAAATACAACTATACACATCCAGACATATCTACACATATGTATGTGCATGTTATCTGTACACACATACGTATATACCTTTTGACAGAAAATGAACTCTTTAAAGACATTTTCATTCTCATTCTCATCTCTGGATCTGTAGTACGTAGCCCGTTACACAATCCCCAACACATGGCAAACATTTAATAAACACTTGTTAATTGATTAATCAACACCAAGAGCCGGGGGAAGGCTGGAGGAAAACATCATCCTTTGAGGAGGGGACATTTCAGAAGGAGCAGAAACCCAGGGTGGGGAGGAGGGGGGCCGTTACCTGACCATCTGTCTCAGGGAGTGGCAGTTTTGGTAGTTGGGATACAGGATTTCAGAGTTCGCTTCATCAGTGAGGATGGTGACCGGTCCTAGAGGAACAGGTAGGAGAAGACTTCAGCATCGTGTCTTCCTTTCTTGCCCAGGGACAACAAGCATCCTCATCCATTTGGCAATCTGTGAGCCTTTTCCTCCCAGGAGGTCCAGGCAGGGGGTGACTCCCAGACCAGAAAGGATTGCCTGAATCCCCATCCCACGCATGCAGGACCTAACAAGAGAAAGCGACCCACAACTGCCCAATACATCTCACCCACTCTGGGCCACATGTGGAATTAGAAAGGACTAGCCCCGCTACAGCAGAATGAACTGTGGGCTTGGGGCCCAAGGGGGTTCTTCTACACACCAGACTTTGGGCTACCACAGGGCTCCTCATGTATAAAATGGCCCTGACACAGGTTACTATTCATTCCATGCCCCTTACCAGCTCTTCCCAGTCTGAGGGCATCAACCACAGACTCCCCCCGACTCTGCAGCAGCATCACCTGCCCTGCCCTCTGCAAAGCCAGACCCACGGACAACATCATGACTCACTCACCGCAAGCAAACAAAGTCTACCAAGCCCATGAACCCAAGAGGCAGAAGGCCCATCAGATCCCTAGCCAAACTAGGGGAATGGAAGCTGTGACTCATTCAAAGATGGTAACTCTTGGCACAAGAATATCGCACATTTTGGACAGCAGATAGTGTCCAGTCAAAGAGTGTTCGGGTCACACTGCCAATGACCAAAGGCTATACCCTACCTCCTTCCAGTCTCTGTGCAGGGGGAAGCCAGGGAGATGTAGAGAAAGGGAGAGACTGCCATAATACCCAAGCACAAGTCTCCCTAAATGGCAGAGGAAGGGACCCCAGGGCAACAAAGTTAAGCCACAGAAAGGAAGCCCTTTGGAACGGATGAGAAAGCTGGGACACAAACAGAAAAGCAGGACGGTCCTGGCTGAAATCACTATATTGACATTTTGTCTCTTGTGCTCGTAACTCAGTCGATAACCAAGACTTTTGGGAGCTTCTTGGCATTTATCACACAATAAAACCAACCCAGCAATAAAAGAAAGAGCACTATCTGCCCACCATGGAACCGGGTGCTCAGACTCGAGGAGATCTCTGGTCAGAACAGAACCTCCCAGGCCTACCTCTGTTTCTAGCACTTCTGAGAAGAGTCTACTTATGCATTAAAGCCTCAATTAAGTACCAAGCTATACTCTAGAAGCAGCTCTCTGTGAAGACATGTGCTTCCAAAAAGAAGAATGGTAGAGAGGAAGAAGTGCTGGCTTTGGAGACACTTGTCCTGTGATTTTGGGCAAGTCACAAACTCCAGCCTGTTCCTCGATCTCCTTAACTGCAAAACGAGGGTGGATTTATATTCTTAGCACAATGTCTGGCATAGAAATGCTTTATCATTCAGTCCATGGCAACTGTTATATACGAGCCTTCTTTCTCAAGGGGCTCACCCACTGGGGGCTTCAATATTCACTTAATTTTAACAATATATGTTTACTAATAATAGCAGTTGCCACTTAGATCATGCTTTACATACAATGATGAACGCTATTATCTCCCTTATTAGAATGTAAGCTTCTTGTGCAAATGGATTGTTCATCCTTTTCATCTATATCCTGCTATGAAGTAGATATTTAATAAATGCCTGTCCACAGACTGAATAAGAATCCTTGCTATAATGCCATCCCCAGTCCTTAAGGAGTCTTGAGTCAGCTCATTCCACTCTTGGACAGTTCAAATTCTTAGAAGCCCAACTCTGCCTTTCTCCAGCTTATGCCTTAGCTTAGTTCTGTGCTCCAGGGCCAAGGACAGGTCTGATTTTCCCTTTCTGTGTCAGCCCCTCCAGTTTCCGAGGGTCCCTGAAAAGTCAGGAACACATCCAGAAGACGGTCATTAAGATGGCAAGCAGACCAGTGCCACGTGAGGATCAAGTGAGATAAAGGGAGATGTTCAGCCAAAAGAAGACCTCAGGAGACACAATTAGCCTTCTTCAGTTATATAAAGGGCTGTCACATAATGAAGTGTTTAGACTTGCCTTGCTTGACCCAAGAAGACAGAGGCAGACACAGGTCTCAGCCCCACAGAGAAGAAACCATATTAACAAGTAGCACTGCCTTGGGGGGGCATGAATTCCCCATCCCCAAGTCTCTGGACACTTGTCTGACATGTTATTGGGACGATTCCTGGTCCAGTTTGTTCCCTTAAGGGACCCCTGGAACCTGTCCAGTGCTGAGATTCTATGACGAGCAGCTGCGGAGGATTTACTTCCTACCTATACTGAATCAGAATCTTGGACACAGAGATCAAAGGTTCTATGCCTTCCACCATATTTCACCCGCATTTAAACTTCATTTCATTCACTTAAACAACACTCCATGAACTGTCTCCTGAGCTTTCTTCTACAGGCCCAGCCAGCCCCAAGGCAGCCACTGCAGCCCGATGGGCCATCCCTGCCCACTACAGGCTGTCTGGGAAGCTCTGAGAGCTGCCAAAGAATCCAAGGAGGGAAACCACGGCCAGCATCCTGGAGGGTGCCAGTGTTCCCTTGGCTCCATGCATGGAGAGAGGGGAGAACATGAAGGTAAAGCTGAGGGCTCTAATAGCTTGAGAAGCAGGATGTTCAGCAGTTAAGAGGCTTGGACTCTAACCTTCTTTCTGGCCTTGGAAAAGTCCTGCGAGCAAACACCGAGAAGACTCCAGATTCCGAAATATATTAGTAGAGCGAACACTGAGGAGGAAAAAAAAGCCTCTCAGGAGGGTGAAGCTGGGAAGATCCACTTATTTCTTGCCAGGCTGACTGAAGACTTGTTTTCAAGGGGCCATCTTCCCCATCATGGAACCTGTCCCATACAGCCACCAGACATGTCCTCCCCATAAGCTATTCTAGAGCAATCAGGGAATGCACACATAGGGTGAGCATCGAGGGTCCTACCACAAAGGGAAGAGGCCAGATGGGGTCTCACAAGCTTAAGACCTTTAGAAAGGCACAACTTTGCAAGGGACTCACGTGACCTCCAAAGGCTTGAAGGTCGGGGAGAGGAAGGGGACGTCTTCTACGTATTTCCTTCTCAGCTGCTCTCCCAGAGCAAACATTTGCTGCATTCCCACGTTGGTCAGCTGTCCTGCAAACACGCCACCCTGGTGCAGAGGAGGGATGGGGGAAAAGAGAAGGGTAGAAAGAGAAGGCAGAAGGGCAAGGCTAGGATCAGCACTAAGAGGCTGGGAGCTTCTCAGGCCAGCTCTCCCAGGGCTAGGAAACGTGGCTCACCTTCAGGATGGTCTGCTGGTATTGCCTGTCATAGACAGAGAAGGGTCTTGGTCCACCATCCAGATTAGTGACTTTGTAATCAAACAGAGTTTTGTCAGGGATCTCCAGGAGGGTGGGATTCCACTCTACCTGTCATAATATTGAAAACCACAATGCTATGAAAAGGACTGTTTATAAGTACGGCATTTACACCTTCCAATTAACTCCAAGCACTCAACAGGGACTGTCTGTGACTGCAACTTTTCAGTGCTGAGATTCTTCCTCGGACGGAGGAGATAAAGGACATTTGAGATAGAGAAAGAAAGCACTGGGGACTTAGTCCAGTCCTCCTGACTATAAGCTATTCTTCACTGACAGCAAGGCACTTTAAGGGAAAGAGAGCAGCCGACATTTCCAGGAAAGTAAAAACTCCAGCCAACACCTCAACAGCACCACCCCTGAGACCTAGATGGAGAGAGCCAGGACCCCGAAGCCAAGAGATTTGAAAATAGCAATTTCCTGAGGTTCTGTTTTCAGGCTGGGCCAGAGTTGTCCAGGGGAACAGGCACTGTCCAATGGCTCGATGTTAGAAATGGATGTGACTTTATCAGCAGAAATGACACTAAAGGACTCGTGATGGAAAATGCTGACCACATCCAGAGAAAGAATTATAGGGTTTGAATGCAGATCCAAGCATACAATTTTCACTTTTTTCCCCCTTTCTCGTGGTTTTTCCCTTTTGTTCTGAGACTTCTTTTATAAAATGACTAATGTGGAAATGTGTTTAACATGACTGCACATGTATAACCTAGAATGGATCACTTGCCAACTTAGGGAAGAGTCGAGGAAAAGAGAAAAATTTAGAGCTCAAAAATCTTATAAAGATGAATGGTGAAAACCATCTTTATATGTAACTGTAAAGTAAATACTATTGAGTAAAAAACAAATATATTTTTAAAAGTTTTTTTTTTTTTTTTAAAAGAAATGATATAAAAAAATGCATCATTCTGTTGCCATTGTATCCTAAGGACCCTGAGGTCTTTCCATCAAACTTGCTGCTAAAATCTCTTAGATTTATTTACTACTTATGAGCATGAGAACTCCTATTGCATTTTTGTTTGTAACTCTGGTAGTTAGCACAGTGCTTTTGCATAGAACAAGCCCTTAAATGTCTTCTTTTCCCCTTCCACCCTTTTCATTCATTCATTCATAAATAAATAGCTGGGCATGTTTCAGTAAGTCACTTCATTCTTGTGTGACTCAGTTTTATCATCTGAGGTCTTTTACAGCTCTAAACCTATGAATCTATGAATTATAAAATGAAACTACCAAGGAGTCAGACAAGCATTTTTGCTTACCTCCAAATTCCCACTGGGAAATGACTTTCTGAGAATTTCCCATTAACAAGCTCAAGTTGATTAAAAAAAAAAAAAAAAAAAAAAATATGTACAGCACAAAGACTGGATTTGAATTTGAATCTCTGCTATGCTCCTTGTTGTGCTCTGGGGCTTAATTTCTCACCCTTAGTAGTAACTCTGAGCTCCCTTCCAACTCCAAATCTAAGCTCCAAGGACACCTCCCTCCCCCCAGTCAAGTTTATTGAACAAGTAGTTTCTATTTGTTACTCCCAATTATTCATCACGGAGACCTTCTTTAGTCTTCCACACTCTGGTTCCTGCCCATCTTCTCTTAAAGGTGAACAATGACCACTCTTCCAAGAAAAATCCAATAGCTCTACTCTTCCCCCATCTTCCTTTCTCATACTTTTTAAGCTCTTAGAATCCTTCAGCTCAATGTGTTACCTCTCTTTTCCCTTGATCACTGAGATAGGACCCCATCCTATTTCTCTTCTGTTTCTGACCAAATCTTTTCCTTTTTTATCAATTCTTTCTTCCCCAATCCTCAAAGAAGACCAACAGTGTTTGAACTTATCTCACATTCCCTCTGCTCCTTGGAGAATGCATCTGCTTTTACACCTTTAACAACCACCTCCATGCAAACAGTCCCCCAAAGTTATATCTCCAGAACTGTCCTCTAACAACAGTTTTCTTGACTCATTCATTTAAAATAGCCACGTTTAAATGGCACAATGCTAAGCACTTTGGGAGATATAAGCAAGGAATAAGAAGTGACTTTTGCAGTTGTGGAATTCACAACAGAGCAACCTACCTTCTGATGGAAAGGTAGTTAAAAACTCAAGACACAGAATGGGACATTTACTTTTTTACACATAAGTCACTCCTGGACTATGCATATTTGTTCCAAGGATTTTATTTTTGCTTTTTTTTTTTTTTTTTTTTTTTTTTAAGAAAATTAGTTAGCTACACAAACTACACAAAAATCAAATATTAAACAAGAAGCTAAACAACTACATTTGTCACATAGCATAATGAAAATAACACTGGATTTGGATCAGAGGATCTGGTTTCAAATCCTTTTGTTATTTCCTATGAAACTATAAACTCCATGTGAGTTTAGGTAAGTCACTGTTCAAATTTAAGACCTTATTTCCTCATTTGTAAAATGGGAAGGAGATATTCTACATGAGCTCCAAAGTTCATTCCATATTTAGTTTATTCTACATGATATTCTACATGAGCTCCAAAGTTTATTCCATTTTTATTCCATATTTAATCCTTTATTACCTATGACTCAGCAGCAAATGAGTAATGAAGGTTAATACCTGTGAGTGGTGAAAGGGAAAAAAAGCTTGCTGGTCAAGGTTAGTAAGTGGCCTTGAAGAATAAAGCAGGAATTGGGTAAAAAGCAAGAAAAGGATATTTAACGCAAAAAGGCCGTAGGGTAAAAGAATAAGGATGGAAACAGACATATGGTGCTAAGGAGACAGCAAAGAGTGAAGTACGGCTGGAGTAATAGGTTTGTTTAGAAGAGTAGGAGATATTTGAGGTTAGACCTCAGCACCATAGACCTACCTATGAGACCTCTCTATTTGGCTGTCATCCACTGTCCCTTCACTGAACATATCTAAAACCAAACCTTCTATCTAATCTACCACCTAGTTACCCGCTCCCAATGGCATCATCAGTCACTCAGGCTCAAAATCTTAATATTATCTTAAGTCTCATTCCTTACCATTATCTCTAGCATCCAATTCAATATCTTGGTCTTATCACTAGGACAGATCTGAAATACATTCCTTCCTTTCCATTCCCACTGCCAACTCCTGGATTTATCTTCCCATCAGTTTTACCAACTCTGGATGCCCAGAGATTTTTTGTCCAATGACCACAGGAACTACGTCCACAACCAGCTAAGTAGAATATTGAGAAGGCAGAATAGAAAACAAACAAACAAACAAACAAACAATGGATTTCTGGATAGGAATCAGGAATTTGAGATTTTAGTTTGGATAACCTTGGGGCAAATTAATAGATGTCACAAAATTTAATGTCCTTTATCCCTCCCTTATCAAGCCATAGTTCTCTTGGAAACTAATTGTGCCAGTGCCTGAAGACAGAACTATACTATAAGATAATCTTAACTCAGAAGTCAATTTCAATCAATTCAAGACCAAATAGTTACTGGGTATCTACAAACATGATGTCACACTACGGCCCTTCCCTTCAGATGAAATTCCCATAACTCTTCCATCTCCTTCATCAACAAAAGGACCCTTCACAGTCTAGATCACAACTCCTTTGCACCAAACCAAAGGGCAAGTCTTTGGGATTCTCAGAAGGAAAAGCAAAGAAAAAGAGAAGCTGCAGAAAAATAAAGCAAATGGAATCCACTCACCTATAATGGTTCTAAGGCTATTTGCTTTTACAGGAAGGAAAATATTTAAAGAGTTCTGCATATAGGTTTGGAAAGTTTGAAACAAAAGAATCCATCTGCCCAGGAGAGGTGGTACAGAGAATGACAAATTAGTCTCACAAGCAGTCGAGGAAATAATTTACTTTTTGGATGCTAGATCATCCCCAGGCCCTTTTCTCAGTGCTAACTGGAGATAAAACTCTGAAGTATAAGAACAATACCGAAGAGTTCCACCAACTCAGAAGCATGTCAAAGTTGGATCCTTAGAAACTGGTGATTTTCCAGAATTACCCAACAGAACACAAGTTTCTCAACTCAGGCATGTCTCCTCTGATAATAAAAATCCCTGTCATTTGCATAAGACTTTAGCTTGAAGTATTTTTACATGTATCTCTTGATACCTTTCATGATAACCATGTGAAGCAGACAATGCAAGTGTTTATCATACCCAGTCTGCTGATTTAAAAAAAAAAAGAAAAAAAGATTCCTAGAGATTGCTATTTGCTCTATAATTAAGTTGAGCAAGCTTTCAGTTTTCATAAAAAAAATGTTGATTTTAAAAATGGCCAATCCTTTAAAAATGTCTCTCCTTTCTTTAAAAGTTTTTTATTTTTAAATTTAATTAAATTGGTGATTGGTGATTTCACTGTTACAGGGAATTCCCAGGAATTCCTCCCAAGAGGAAACTCCTCCTCCCCACCCCACCCCCACCCCCCGAGGCTGGCTCTCTTAGTTTCAGACAATTGCTTAGGGCTCTGAGAGTTTAAATGAATTGGTGTGTGTCCCAGAAATCAGAACTCGAACCAGACCTGTCCCGTTTCTGAAGCCACAGATCAACCCACAATATCCTCTGTTGTTACTTTCTAAAGAAAGTTCCTATTCATCAACCTTCCAATAATAATAATAATAAAAAATTTCCAAAGGTGTTTTCTATCCTCCAGCTCTCTCAAACTTGTCACTTCTCCTTTACTGTAACACATCTCCCTCCCCTCCCCCCTTTTCATGTCACAGTTTCTAAGATTTTTCTGCCTTCCTGGCTTTGGCTCTTCTTAGTTTTCCACTCTTTAAAGAGAAACAAATTCAGCAAAGCTCATTTCTTGTTTCTCTGTCCCACCACCCGTGGTTTACACACAGATTCAATTACAATTTTGGGAAGGCGACTTCCAAATCTCTAATAATTTCTCTTAGAACCTGAGGGAATTTCTAGCTTTTCTGGATTTTACCATCTGGAAATCCCACTGCAACTTCAAACTTATCCGTTTCAAAAATGAATATCAAACCCTTGTCCCTCAAACTTGCCCCTTCCTCGGCTTCAGATCTGTGGATGATGCCGCTATTTCCTCAAACAAGCGTATAATCTTAGAGAAGTTTTATCATTTTCCTCCCCCCCAAATGGCTCTGCAACACCTCGGGCGTTCATCCTTACTCCTTTCCGCTGCCACACGCCTGGAGAAGCCTCTTCACCGTTATTCCCATTTTTAAAATTCCCTTCTCCCAGGTGTGCTTCGCACGCAAACTCTGCCTTTCCGGTGCGCCCCCAAGACGCGGACCCTTTCCTCTAAAACTTCCCGGCTTCCTCACCGACCACCTCTCCCCTGAAGCCGAGGCTTGGGATTCCGGCGTTTAGGATCCGTCACAGTCTGACGCGGTGCGGGGAGAGCCGGCGTGCAGGGCGCGCCCGGACCTCCGGGAGGGGGCCCGCCCGAGAGCCCCGGGCCCTCCGAGACGCCGCCGCCGCCTCGCCCCGGCCCCTCACCTGGCCCTCCTGCGGGAGCTGCTTGAGCGGCGTCCGCGCCCCGTGGCGGAACACGACCTGCACCATCTCCAGCCGCAGCTGCTCCGAGCTCGGGACGGGCGGCCGTCGGTCCGCGCGCAGCTCGGCCAGGGCTACCTTGCGCTGGTGAAAGCAATAGGCCAGGGAGGTCAGGACGCCCACCGGCGCCCAGACGCGCGCGCCGAAGAGCCTGGGGAGCATGGGGTCCAAGCCCCGAGGGGGGCGGCGGCCGGCGGACGCGGGGCTCCCGCCGCGGGGGCTCAGCGGCACCGGCGGCTCGGGAGGGCCGGCATGCGGCGCGAGGCCCCGGCTGTGCCCTCCCACAGCCCTCCCGCCGCTCCTCCGCCGTCCAGCTGCCCGGCTGCTCCCCGCGCCCGACGGCTGCCCGAGACCGCCAACGCCAGAACAGCCTAGAGCCGGCCAGCGGGCTCACGGCAGGGACGATCCCGGGGCTGCACTTTCTGATAGGAGGGCGCCCGCGCCCACGCCAATAAACCGACGGGGCGGGGGCGGAGCGGCCCACGCGCGGCCCGACGGGAGATGGAGTCCCAAAGCGGACCCCAAAGCGGAAACTCCTGCAGCGGGACGAACTGCAACTCCCGGCAGGAAGCGCGCTCAGCCAGGCCCGACACGCGGAGCTTCTCCCCCAACACCCCCCAGCCTACCCGTGGCTCCACCCTCCGGTCTGTCCTATGGGACTTTCCCCTACAAACTCCGCCCACTTCGCTTGATGTTTCTGTCCAATGCCCTGCAACGGGATGAGAAAGGAGCGAAGGACAGATGGATGCCCCGGGCTTCAGCCAATGAGAAGTCGCCCCGGATGGAGCGCTGGGCTGGGGAGCCGGGAAGAAGAGGAGCGAGCAAACTTCTCAGCGTCAGAGAGATCCAAGGAGAAATGCGCTCCGACTCAATACGGTCATCAATTGCCTATTTATAAACAATTCGCTGGGGATACCGAGATGCAAGGAGACGCGCTCCCCGGCGCTCTAGAAGGTCACAGTCCCCTGGGGGAGGGAGAGGCGACGAGACAAACCCACAAATGTTTGTAATACAAATTAGATCTTGACAAATGGGAGGGTTCGAGGAGAAAAAAAAACTTTTCAGCTGGAAATGCGTGGGGGGGTGAGGGGGGCGGGGAACAGTGCCTGGTTTAGATTAATGGTGGGAGGCAGCTAGAACAACTTGTGAGGCTTTAAACGCCAAACAAAGGCGCTTAGGGAACCTAAAACTATCCATAGTGATATACACATCGGCGTGCGTTAATTTGAACGCGTGATACATTTCTCTTGTGCAGATGTCAGTTTCTTATTTCTTGAAATGTCACTTCCCCTTCCTTCGTCCCGTGGCTTTTCCGTTTTAGCTCATTCATGTTCCGAGTTCTGCAGAGGAAAGTGATTTGCTTAGAGTCACGCAGCTGGTGGCAAGGGTTCGAATCCGAATTTGAACTCAAGTCCAGGTTGGACGCTCTTTCCCCAGCTTCCAGGTTAATCTATGATCAGTATATGGTAAGGAAAACTCCTTGGTTCTTCCCAATAGTGCCATATTGTCTTAATTCAGAATGAAGTCCGAACACATTAGTTGGCATTCAGGGCCCCCCGCAATTAAAATGCAACAACTGCTTTCCCACCGTAGCTTAGCTAGAATATCCATTTGTCAAACACACTGTGCCTTCCTGCTCCCCCGCGTCCATCTTTGTGCCTAGAATCCCTTCTCCTCTTCTATCTATCCTGCTCGCCCTGACTGTTCCAGGAAGCCTTACTTAATCATCCCAGCCAGAAGCGAGTGAACTGTCATCATCTGAACGCAACTTCTACTGCTGACAGGGGACATACACTGCTTTCTTGTGTGATTATTTCGTACATGCCTTATTTCCACTATTGTATGTACCATCTCCTTCACATCAGCGACATCAAAAAACAACAAAAATGCTGAAGTCTGCTGGATTCAGGGCAGGTGATGGGGAGAAACGAGACTGTAAACCAGGAGGAAGAATGTTTCAAGGAATGCTGGATACAACCACCAGGATCTGAATTAGATGATAAAAGAGAAGTGAACCTCAAAGGAGAAACTGCTCAGGGATTACAGAGTCTGGAAGTGAGAGCTGCATTCAATTCTGCCCCTGGAGGGCAGCTAGACGGCAAAATGGATAGAACACTGGGCCTAGGAAATTCAAATCCAGCCTCAAATACATAGTGGTGGTATAACCCTGGACAAGTCACTTAACCCTGATTGCCTATTAAAAAAAAAAATCTGTCTTTGATAAGAAAGTCCCTTAAAGGAAGGAGCCTATTCTCTTTTATACATTCGTTATGGCCTACAAAGCCTTGGGTAGAATAGGAGATCAATAACTATCTGTTGAATGAATGGGACTTTAGAGTAAATGCACATCACCACAGTGGGAGTAGTCCTGCTCCCAGAGCAATTTCTCAGAGGCCAGTCAGCCTCCCCAACTGCCAACCAACTGTCACCTACAGAGCAGGCAGCTGCAACAGCAAGGGCCCCTGGGGCCGGGCAGATCAGGCCACCACCCACCACCTAGACCATCATCTGGCCCTGGTAGAAAAAGCTCAAGACCCTAAATCAAGAACCTTGGGGATGGCAATGCTCCGTCTCACAATCATCATCCTAGGAATTGAAAGATTTGGCACATGATGGGATCTCTTTAAATATTAAGGCCCGATAACATTTTTATCACTTTTCCAGTGACAAAAATGTTGATGATTTCACATTAAAATGCTGGTCATTATATCTCTAAGAATGATACAGAGTAAAGTATGGATATAAAAGAGTTAAATTCACATCCTCCTCACCTACCCTCATTATCATTGACTCCCACTGAAGCTTCTGGTCTTTGGTAGAACATAAGATTGTAAAGTCAGCCCTTCCACAGCTGGTAGACAGCTGACACCAGGGACCAGGTCAGCAGTACTATATTTTAAAAGCTGTTATACTCTACATCTGTTTAGGTACCTGCAAAGCTATTCAATCATCTTCCTTATTCAATAAAAGACTTTGTAAAACTGTATAATGTTATTTGAATTGTGTTTTTGTTATTTATTCCCTTATTGTGAAATTCCTTCCATCAATATAAACTGGACAGGAAACTGCCTGTGATGTGTATGTATTTGTATATACACATGCATGTACATATACACGTATACATAAGCATAAATGCATCCACACATAGATGCATGTATATAAACATACACACATGTCTACATACATGTTATCTGTGCATATATGGATATATGTATACATGTGTCAAAGTTAAGTGACTTACTGAAGATCACACAACTAATGAGTATCAGAGGCAGAATTTTTTTTAATAGGCAATCAGGGTCAAGTGACTTACTTGTCCAGGGTCATACAACCACTCTATATCTGAGACTGGATTTGAACTTCCTGATTCTAGGCCCAATACACTGTCCACTTTGCCACCTAGCTGCCCCCAGGAGCAGAATTTGAATGCAAGTCTCACTTCCAGACTCTGTAATCCCTGAGCAGTTTCTCCTTTGAGGTTCACTTCTCTTTCATTATTTAATTTAGATCCTGGTGGTTGTATCCAGCAGCCCTTGAAACATTCTTCCTCCTTTCCCCACGTGTTCAATGCCTGGTTTACACTGTTTTTCCTCCCCATCACCTGGCCTGAACCTAACAGACTTCAGCATTTTTGTCGATGTTTTGTAAAATACTTTAACTTCCCAATTCCTTGATCAATTAAATTACATGCTCTATATTTCCACTCCATCTCACTTCACTTCATCTGCATACAGAGATGGACACTCCTTTTGTCTTACTATTACCCACAAGGGTTCTATGATTAAGAACCATGAAATTACTACTTGCCATCTAGGGAAGGGGGTGAGGGAAGTGGGGGGGGGAATTGGAACACAAGGTTTTGCAAGAGTTAATGTCTTGAAAAATAAAAAAGTTTTAATATTCAATAAAAAGAACCATGAAGTTCCTTTAGAGGTGGATAAAATGGATAGATGGCTTGTTGGCTTTGGAGTCAGGAATACCTGAATTCAAATCTGGCCTCAGACATTAGCTGTGGGATGCTGAGTAAGTCACTCAATCACAAAACCACTGACCTCAGTAAATAGTAAAATGGTAGTAATAACACCTGCATCACATGGTTACTATGAGGATTAAATGAGCTATTTGCAAAGCTTAGCAGTAGGTGCTCTGTGAATGGCTATTTACTTCCCCTCCCTTCGAGATCAGAATTTCCCATCATGCCATTTCTTTCTGGACCTTACTCCTCTGGAACCACTTCTTCAACCAAGACCGGTAATCTCTCTAGTCCTTCATCCCTTGTCAGGTCATCATCTCTGTTCAGATTACCTTGCTTCCCTTTCCAACTTTGACCTCTTCAGAAATAGATACAACTCCAGATTCTCTCTCTTCTCAAATTCCAGGTTCTCTCATTCCTTAGCTGATGACTTCTCAGAGCATATATAATAAAAGACTTGGGAGAGACCCCAGAAGTCAACTAGTCCAACCCCCACTTTTTCCAAGAAGCCTTTTCAGATATTTTCACAGCCTAGAGCAATCTCTTCATGGCCTGAATACATCCATCATTCATCTTTGTCTCCCAACATGTCTTATAACTCCAGAATGCCCTCACCGAATAATGTGCTGTATTATAGTATCTGAGTTTGCCTCTAATTTTCTCCACTACCACCATCCCCACACACATATGTACATGACTGTGTGACTTTTTCTAATCCCCCCCATCTCTCTACAGAATCTGTAATAAAGAAAGCAGTAATAGACAATTGTTTCTAGTTTTGACTGTATTTGTGATTTTTTTTTGTGTGTGTGTGGGGGGGGCATTAGGAGGTCATGGAAAAAAACTTTCTCTTCCCATACAGATCAGAATTTTTCCAGCAACTTTATGGTCTTACAGAATTGCCTGAGATACTAAGAGGTTAAAGGACACATTCAGATTTGAATCCAGATTTTCCTGACTCTGAGGTTGACTTTCTATCCACAGGATACCCTGCCTCTCTTGAGGATCCTAGTTATCATGTATATAGCACTATATTTGAATTCATTATCTCATTTGATCCTTAAAATAATCCTACATGACAGAAACGAAAATGTGATTGGCCTCATTTTATAGATGAGAAACTGATATTCAGAGGTTAAATAATTTGCCCAGTCATTGGTCACGCAATTAGAAAGTATTATTATCATAGGTTTAGAAAGAGATCTCGGAAGTTATGTAGTTCAACCCTATAGTTTTACAGATAAGGAAACTTATCTGTAAGAGTTAAGAGGTAGAGGCTTGGCCCCAGGTCACATAAGAATAAGCAGCAGAGTTGTGGCTGGCTTGGTATTGAACCCGAGACTCATTATTCCAAATCCAATTGTTTTTCCTGTGAAACCTAGCTGCCTACCATAATGTCCTGACCTAACTGACGAATATTTACTGTGGGACTGAATAAATACTCTGCTCCTCCCCGTAAATATCGGAGAGGTGGAAGAGGAGACCAGATACATGAAATGGAAAGAAAAAGAAAATCTTTGATCAAAGTAACTGAGACCTAGGGTTTACATATTCCAAAAGTTGAGGTTTCTCCATTCTACGTATTAGCTCTTGTTACATAGATAATAGAGACAGAATTTGACCCAGGGCTGAACAGGAACAGAATCGGGAGACTTAGAAGGGTGCTGGAGCCAGCTCAAACCAGAAGAGCTGATTTTAAATCTCAATCTCTCTCTCTCTCTCCCTCAGAAATCAGCAAACACTACAAAGCTGGGCAATATTTATATTTTATTGATTGTCCAGATTAAGAAAGTGATGAAGAAATGTTATTAAGGTGTTTTTAAACTTAAAGGTATATCAAATATTCTTTTTTTTTTCTTTAATGGAGAGCTAGTTGTTGAACATTTACCAATACACTCCTGGCTAAAGAGAAGAAAATGTATATGTAGTTTGAATTTTTTATATATTCATATAGATTTGTAGTTTATAGATTTTGGATTGAAATCACTTAGCAGATTTTTAAAAATTTTACTGATGAAGAAATTCATGCTTACAGACATGTAAGTCCCATCAGAAATATGCAGTTGGGCTAAGGTTGAAACCGAGGTTCTCTGACTCCAAGTACAGGACTTATATATACTATACTCTAGAACTCATCCTTCAGTATTTGTCTGTCTGTTTCTCTCTCTCTCTCTCTCTCTTTCTCTCTCTCTCTCTCTCTCTCTCTGTGTGTGTGTATGTATATATCTCCCATCCCAGAGTAACATGATGGACTGGGGCCAGTGCCTGGTCCCTTGACAAAGTCCATCCTTTTAATTCTGATATTTTTTTATGTATATTCTATAGGCATAAAACATACACTATTATATTCTCTGAAAAAGTGAAGGTGAAGAAAACCCAGGGGTCTATGGCTAGATACATGATGGACTGAGCAAGTTGTAATACATGATCGATAGTCCTCCCGGAAAGACAGTCATGGTCTACACAGTTGGAGAGCTTATGTGTACCAAAAAGATCACAAATAAATCCACTGACATATAACAATGTCAATATCATCACGATATCTTCTCCTTTATCTGATCTTTTAAAGGACTTTATGTTCCAAAATGTCTGTGTTCCAATGGACTCTACTTGTGACCAGAATAAATTATTTTTTCCCACCAATGAGCTATACCATGACAGATCAGAAGAACTATGGGGAAGGAGGAGGAAGGAGGAAGTGTCCAGCAGTGATTCTACTGGGCTTATATTTCAAAGAGATTTTAAAGAAGGGAAAGGGACCTGTATGTGCCAAAATATTTATGGCAGCTCTCTTTGTAGTGTCCAGAAACTGGAAACTGAATGGATGCCCATCAAGTGGAGAATGGCTGAATAAATTATGGTATATGAATGTTATGGAATATTATTTTTCTCTAAGAAATGACCAGCAGGATGATTTCAGAAAGGCCTGGAGAGACTTAAATGAACTGATGCTGAGGGAAATGAGCAGGACCAGGAGATCACTGTACACAGCAACAATAAGATTATATGATGATCAATTCTAATGGGTGTGGCTCTTTCCAACAATGAGATGATTGATGCTAGTTCCAATGATCTTGTGATGAAGAGAGCCATCTATACCCAGAGAGTGTGGATCACAACATAGCATTTTTACTCTTTTTTGGTTTTTTTGCTTGCATTTTATTTTATTTCTCATTTTTTCTTTTTAATTTGATTTTTCTTTTTAAATTTTTCATTAAAGCTTTTTATTTACAAAACATATGCATGGGTAATTTTTCAACATTGATCCTTGCAAAAGCTTCTGTTCCAAATTATCCCCTCCTTCCCCCCACCCCCTCCTCTAGATTGCAGGTAGTTCAATACATGTTAAATGTTAAAATATATGTTAAATCCAATATATGTAAACATATATACAGTTATCTTGCTGCATAAGAAAAATCCAATCAAAAAGGTAAAATAAAACTGGGAAAGAAAACAAAATGCAAGCAAACAACAACAGAGAGAGTAAGAATTCTATGTTGTGGTCTACACTCAGCTCCCACAGACCTCTCTCTGGATGTAGATGGCTCTTTTCATCACTGAACAATTGGAATTGGTTTGAATCATCTCACTGTTGAAGACAGCCACGTCCATCAGAATTGATTTGATTTAATTTTTCTTGTGCAGCAAGATAATTGTATAAATATATATGCATATATTGAATTTAACACATATTCTTACCATGTTTAACATATATTGGATTACTTGCTATCTAGGGGAAAGAATGGAAAGGGGAGGATTGGAACACAAGGTTTTGCAAGGGTTAATGTTGAAAAATTATCCATGCATATCTTTTGAAAATTAAAAAGTTTTAATAAAAAAAACAAAAAACAAAACAATAAAAGAAGCTCTCTAATATAAAAAGAAGGCTCTAAGGTAGAACCTTTGAATGTGGCCAAGTGGGCATGAGATTGATGTCGGTTTATGACAGGTGACTAAGAAATGGTCCTATAGGCTGAGGGAGAACATGGAGTGTCAGAGAAAACCTAAAGAAGAAAGATTATATAGGAGCAGGTGGTGATTTGGCAACCAAGAGCTCATTGGTCACTCTGGACAGGACAGTTTAAATTGAATGATGAAACTAGAAACCAGATTAGAGAGAGTTGAGAAAAGAGTGAGAAGAGAGGGAGTGTTAGATACCTAAAGTAAAGTTTAGCTGAGAAGAGGAGTGGCTTTGGACTAAAGGAGGACTTGAGGAACTTCAGAGAACTGAAACATTTGGATTTCTTATCTGTATTCTTGAAGCCTCCCAGGACAGCACTAATTGGCGGTGTTAGCCTTGGGAGCTAAGGATGAACTAGACAATCTAAGGAAAGATAGCTTTAAGACTTTATACCCTGTTTAAGGAGACCTTTGTGAGTAATCAATGAGCACAGCAAAGGACTTCTGGCAATCAGAAGCATCGAGTTGCCCTATTTGCCACATGGGCTCTAATCCTGAGCTACTTTCCTCTGAACTGGGTATGTGCTGTGGGAGAAGGTTTTTGAGAGTATGTTTGGTACTAACCATTCTTACTATACCTTATTAGAAAATAGCCCTATCTAAAAAACTCATCAAAATCACCCAAAACTGGTAATTCTAGAGTTTGCACACTGGTGGGAGCTTATGAGTTAGAGTATTAGACAAACATGTAGGGTAGCTACAAAGTCGTGGGGAGAGGAGACAGTGGCTATTCTCTGGGGCTCTGACCTGCCAGTGCAAATGGGAGTCAAGAGAGCAAGTTCAGAGACAAAGGGTAGGAGAATTGCTTTCTGAAATTTTTGTTCCAATACTAGAGTTTTTTGTCTTTACTTTCACAAGTTCCAGAAACAAACAGTTAAAGAAAGGCTTGGAGATGAAGGTACAAGTAAAACAGAAATGACCAGGATCCAATATACTGGGGAGGGAGTGTAAGAGAAACAGAAACAGAGAGACAAGAGTCCGAGACAGAGACAGAACACGAACATGACCTAATTAAAGCGGGACTTCTTCGGTGATATTTTGTGATCTGCTAAAAGACCGCTTTGCTCCTTCCTTGGCACTGTCATGTGAATTCTGAACTCTCCAGAGTTCCTTTCTTGGGTTTTCAATGCCAGCCTGCTGGACTCAGCATCCCCTGGCACGCTCTACCCATCAAAGAGCGCCTTTATTCCACTAGGCAGCATTCACTGCTCCAGTTCTTGGGAGAGAGGGCAGGGTACATCAGTTTTTGGCAAGAGCTTGTAAATCAGGCTACAGTTTAGCAGTTACTCATTCAGCAGGATCTCAATTTAGGACCCTCTGCATCTCTCCTTCTCAAAAAGCTCATGATGTCCCCTCCCCATTTTGTCTCTCTGTTGATAGTTAATGGACCCAAAGAATGAATGCTTCTTTGGTGGCCACAGGGTCAGGAGAATTTTCTGCCTACCCCCCCCCCTCCCCCATTCAATAGCATGGCCACTGGCTCTGCAGAGGGTGTAGGCAGCAATGAGTGTCACTCTGCCTTTATGAGTAATCACATTTCACAATGCACAGCCCTGCATACAATGTTTGGAGGAGTAGATTAACCATTGAGGGTATTTTTTTTTATAAGAACTCCTAGTTCAGAACAAAAAGGGAGAAAGAAAAGAATGCTAAGAGAGAAAGATTTATGAGGGAGAGAGAAGCACACACACAAAAAAAGGAAATTAGAAATCAAGCAAGCAGAATATTAAAAAAGACAGTCACATACTATGCATAATAATAAAGTTCCATGACTTCCCTTGGCTCAGGTTGGTTTCTTTAATAATTTATATGTCAACTTTCCTGCCCTATACTTAAGAGGTAGATTGAAAGACTCTGAGTATTTTTTATTAAAGCTTTTTATTTTCAAAACATATGCATGGATAATTTTTCAGCATTGACCCTCACAAAACCTTGTGTTCCAGTTTTCCCCCTTTGCCCCTACTCCCTCACCTGGATGGCAAGTAATCCAATATATGTTAAACATGGTAAAAAAATATGTTAAATCCATATATGCATATATGTTTATACAATTATCTTGCTGCACAAAAAAAATCAGATCAAAAAGGAAAAATGAGAAAGAAAATAGAATGGAAACAAACAACAACAAAAAGAGTGAAATTATTACGTTGTGATCCACACTCAATTCCCATTGAACTCTCTCTGGGTGTAGATAGCTCTCTCTACCACAAGGTCATTGGATCTGGCCTGAATCATCTCATTGTTGAAGAGAGCCACGTCCATCAGAATTGATCATCTTATAATCTTGCTGGTGCCGTGTATAATGATCTCCTGGTTCTACTCATTTCACTCAGCATCAGTTGCTTACAGAACAAGAATATTCCATAACCTTCACGTACCCTAGCTTATTCAGCCATTCTCCTACTTATGTTCATTCACTCCGTTTCTAGTTTCTATGAGTACTTTCTTCTTCCTCTTTGCACACTCTCTGCAAACCGGGGAAGTTGTTTGTACACTTTCCCCCTAAGTCATAAGTTGGGAAAAGAGGCACATTGGGTTTAAGCTACTGGCATAAGATAATAGAGAGCAGCAAAAATGAGACAGGACCATGGCCATGGTTCCAGATTGACTTCTGGCTTTGGTGAGGTTGGCAAACAGGCTGCTGGGACATATTCAGTAGATGGTCTTTGGAATAAAGGCATTTTCTCATCATCATAGTTGGATGCCATTCAGAGATGATATCATATTCTTTTTGGTTGCGTTTCAGACACTTTGTCTCTCTGCCTCCAGCCTCCTCCTGTTGCAATCCATTTCACACACCATCACCAAAGCCATTTTCTTAAAGCTCTCTTTTGATCACCTAAAAAACCTTCAGTCTCTCCCCATTGCTTAGAATTATAGCATATTTTTCATTTTGGCCTTCGAGGAACTCCATAGTCTGTCCCTTACCTACATTCATTCAACAATTTTACTAAAGTGCTAGGAGTTAGAGGAGGTTCAGATTTTGATAAGGGATGCTCCTTACCGCATCTAGTCTACAATCCCACCAGGAAATTAAGACACAAATACAAGTAAGTATAATACATATTGTAACCTAATGAGTACATTGGTGAGTTGCAAGATAAAGTGCCCCTGTCCCTTAGAAGGAGGCAGTCATTTCCAAATTGGGAATCAAGAAAAAAGGAAGGTCCCATTTGAATTGCATAAGATTCACCAGCTCTCTCTGCTGGGAGAGGCAGGGGGTAGTAGGGGTTAGAATTCAAATCTCTCCTCTGATGCGTACTTGCTGTGTGGTTCTAGACAAGCTGCTTGACTTTTCAGTCCCCCAAGCAATTCTTTAAAATGGCAAATTAGGCTTGGATCTGCCGGGCAAGCAGACGTTCTTCCCAGGAGCTCATTATATTACTGAAATCACAGATCTGGTTCTTGCTCAAAATAAACTTGCTCCGCTTGGCCCTAGAGGGCATAACAAGCAGCAACAGGTAGAAGTTGCAATTTGACAAACTGAGGCTAAATGCCAGAAAATCTTTCCGATATGTCACATGTTCTCAAATATACTCGAATATTCCTTGAAGACAGAAACCATTTCTTATACTTCTCTCTTATCTGTCTTCCAAACATCTGCATCTGGCACAGTAGAGTGTCAGGGAAATTTGGCAATGTTCATAAATTTAGCAATGTGCTTAAGTGAGCAGAGACTTCCATTTTAAGACTTACACACATACTTTTTTTTAAGGTAAAAAGAACAAATACTACTTATTGAGGGGGAAATGGATGAAGAAAAATCTGTGAACACCTTCAGATGCCAAGAGAAAATACTTAGAATGCATGCTCATGCTCAAGGGTGTGCTGTTAAATGTTTAGTAGCTGAGTTCTCCAGGAAAAGAATACTGCTCTCACACTTTTAAATTTATTCTGCATTAACACTTTCTTCGGTCTAGACAATCAACAAAACAATGAATCGAGCCCTAATTTGTAGTCTCCAATTTCTGATGTGCAAATGTTCACCCTGAAAATATAACAATGGGATCCTATAAACTGGTAAGAGCCGACTCCAGAACAACCCATTTCATAATATCCTAATGGCTACCATCATTTTACTGTTCCATCTAGTGAATGAAGTTACCTAGCTAGAAGTAGACATTTTAGTTCCATTAACCTTTACTTCCTAAGGTTAGCTTTAAAAACATCTCTGACTATTTAAAAAAAACTCACTAACCTTAAAGATCACAAATTAGAATTGACAGATTTTTCTTAGAATGTGAAAATTTACATACACACATGTATGTGTGTATATAGGCATATATTTATTTAGGTGTATATGTGTATATATACACACATACATATACACATGACTTTATAGTCTAGCAAGAAATATCATACATATATGTGTATATGACCTTATAGTCTGAGAAATAATATATATAATACATATATATCTATACATGCAAGTAAAATCAAAGCTTACACAAAATAATACAAAGTTATTTTAGTATTCCATACTCATAGACCCCTGCAAAAGAACAACTTTTCATATCTTTTCTTTGGGGGCAAGTTTGTTCCTCAATTTTGTAATAATCAGTTCAGATTATTTTGTGTTTTTTTTTTTTTCCACCTACGGTGTTGAAGTCATGGGTATTGTTCTTTGGGTTCTGTTTATTTAACTTTGCATCCGTTTAACATGACTCCCATGCTTCTCTGTGTTCATCATGTTTGTTGTTTCTCACGTTATAACAATATTTTCCATTATATGCACATATCACAGTTTGCTTAGCCATTCTCCAGTTCTTTGCTATCTCAGAAAGGGATGGTACAAATATTTTGGAGCCTTTTTCCTTGCCAATGACCTCCTTGGTGTATACACCTAAAGGTGGAGTCTCTATGTCAAAAAATATGGCTATTTTTGCTCACTTAATTTTTTTTGGCAAGGCAATTGGGGTTAAGTGACTTGGTCAGAGTCACATAACTACTAAATGTTAAGTGCCTGAACCGGATTTGATTCCAAAGCTGACACTTTAACCACTTGACCACTTAGCTGTCCCTCCTCATTTTTATCATTACAAATTACTTTCCAGAATAGATGTAATAATTCACAACTTCACCCACGATACATTTGTATGATTGCCATTCCACAATCCCTCTGACACAGATTATTTCTGTCTTTGTTCATCTTCGTCAATTTTCTGGGTATGAATCAAAACCTTAAGGTTATTTTGATTCACATTTCTTTTATTATTGATGAATTGGACACTTTTATATGGTTTACAATTTTTCTTAGTGAACTACTTTGATCACTTTTCTCTGTTGCTTTTTAATTATTTCTGACTCCCTGTGACCCTATTCTTGAGGTTTCAGACACTGGAGTGGCTGACCATTTCCTTCTCCAGATCATTTTACAGATGAGGAAACTGAGGCAAACAGGGTAAAGTGACTTGCCCAGGGTCACACAGCTAATAAGTCTCTGTGGCTGATTTGAAAATAGACCTTTATAAATCTTGTAGTTATTTTGAATGTGACTTCTCTTTCTATTATGGCCTCCAATATTTTGTTATTTACAATTAGGTGACCCAGTGGGTAAAGCAGTATGTGGAGTCAGAAAGATTCCTCTTCCTGAATTCAAATCTGGCCTCAAACACTTCCTAATTGTGTGACTCTGGGCCAGTCCATTTGCCTCAATTTTCTCATCTGTCAAATGAGCTGGAGAAGGAAATGACAAACCGCTCCAGTATTTTTGTCAAGAAAATTCTAAATGGGGTCATGAAAGATCAGATATGACTGAAATGACTCAACAAAAATCTGTTATTATTACGTAGAAATGCTGACATTTTGTCATCATAGATAAACTTTAGTCTGAAGATCGGCTCTTTGAATGTGAGATCCTCATTTGATGATCCACAAGTGAATATAATGTTGGAGGATCTGAATCATGTCAGTCTTGATATTCTTTCTTTAAAACAACTGGAAGAAATAAGGAAGTTGCAATTATATGAAAAGATGAATCACAGATATTTATATCAAAGAAAGGAGTTGGAAAAATGAGTTTTATTATAAAGCTGGAGGCAAAAAAAAATCCCACATTATTTCACAGGATATTTGCTCATCACATATTTCAATATAAATGATAACTTTAGAGAAAGACCATTATGGAAATAATTTCAGTGTATTCACTAATAGAATATAGTAGCAAAATCCCTCCAAATTAAATCAA